>NW_012098166.1:135194-175964 GCF_000951045.1 Mandrillus leucophaeus
AAAAAAAAAAAAAAAAAAAATTTAAAGATAGCTGGGGCTGGGCACAGTGGCTAACACCTGTAATCCCAGCACTTTGGGAGGTCGAAGTGGATGGATCATAAGGTCAGGAGATCGAGACCATTCTGACCAACATGGTGAAACCTTGTCTTTACTAAACATACAAAAATTAGCTGGGTGTAACGGCAAGGGCATGTAATTCCAGCTATTCGGGAGGCTGAGGCAGGAGAATTACTTGAACCCAGGAGGCAGAGGTTGCAGTGAGCCGAGATCATACCACTGCATTCCAGCCTGGTGACAGAGTGAGACTCTGTCTCAAAAATAAAAATTAAAAAAAAATTAAAAAGGTAGTTGGGAATGATGGTGTGTGCCTGCAGTCCTAGTTACTCAGGAGGAAGAGGCAAAAAAATCACTTAAACCCAGGAGATTGAGGCTTTAATGAGCCAAGATTGCACCCCTACACTTTAGCCTGGGAGATAGGAGACTCTGTCTCTAAAAAAACAAAACGAAACCAAAACCAAAAAAAAAAAAATTAACACCTTAGTATTGATACATTTATTTCCGTCTTATTCTGCTCAATAGCTAGTTGAAAAGAAATCATATTTGATGAGGAAGTGGATGCTGGTAAGGACACAGTGTGGGACTCTAAGGCAGTTAAGGAAGCGCATTAGGGCACTTTGGTTTCCTAGGATGGATGCCCAGAAGCTACGAATGGTACTAAAAAGGTACTAAAAAGGAAATTGGACAGAAAGTGCTAAAGTGATTTCTCTTCTCTGAAGCTGTTGGTGAGAAAAGAGAAAATATTAAAAAGGTGTGAAGAAACTCTCTGAACCCTGGAAACAATAGACTCTCACTCTGGTCCAGAAATCCAGTTGGTGATTGTCTCAGCCTTTTTTATATCCATTACACTGAATTGAATTACTCCTCATTTACACAGGCAAGACAAGAATAATAATTGGCCATATTAGCTCTTTTTAAGTTTGTTTTCCTGGGATTTTTGATAACGAATCTAGATTGGATTTGGAAAAGCCTCTTGAGACTAGAAGATCAAACCAAGGACTTGTCGTGAGCCTGTGTCTGTAACACCTATCGATTTGGGTAAATTATTTTCTTCTTAAGATCCCCCAAATATCCTGACTTTCCTGAGTGTCAAGAATAAATTATTTAATAATACTTGTTAAAGCACAATGAAAATGGTTTATTCAGGACTATTGTGATAGGTATAGGGACCACTGCAACACGGTCTTGCAGCTGGGGAGAGAGATTGGGATCCACTCCCAGTAACACATGGGGGTACGCTATAGTTTTGTTCTGAAAGACATTTTTTCTCTCTACAGTCACTCCCATTTCTAATTAAGATAATAAAGTCAGACTCATTTGTTTTCAAAATAAGTTTATCTCATTAATCTTGGCCTCCTCATTTACATAGGTGAGACAAGAATAGTGATTGGCCATATTGGCTCTTGTAAAGTTTGTTTGGCTGGGATTTTTTATCAGAAATCTTAAATTGGACTTATAAAAGCCTCTTGAGGCTAGAAGATCAAACCAAGGATTTGCCATGAGACTGTGTCTGTAACATATATAGATTTGAGTCAATTTTTGTCTTCATACGATCCCCAAAATATTCTGTTTAGTGAGCCTGCCCGGAAGTGACATTCCTTACTCACCTATGAGACTGGAAACCCTCAGACAAGTTTTTCCAAGAAGAGATTTATTGGCTGTCAACCTTTGTTTCTTAAAAATGTTTGGTAATATCTGAAAATATGATATCCCAGTTTATATATATATATATACACACACACACACACACACACACATATATATGTGTGTATATATATCTCATAATATAACCAGTGTTTCCAATTTACTATTACAAGAAAAAGATATACTTATTGAATTTATGCAAATAACTGCACTGCCATAAAAACAAGAATATTCTGAATAGTTCCTAAATTCTGAAGGTATCTGGTAAGGAGAAAAAGTAAATGCTTCAAATTTTTTCACAAAAGTATACTTTACCAAACTGCTATAAGCAAATAGATAGCTTAAAAGGAAAAGAAATTCCTTAAATCAGGAAAACAAAACATTTGAAGAAACAGCAATGTTTCAAACAAAAAGTCATTTAAATAATTCTCTTCATCATTTCATTCAATCCCATAATTAATTCTTGTTCTGCTTGAAGTTTTACGAAATCATCAGTTTCTTCATTAGAGATCTGGAAATTCTTACCCAATCCAATGGTTAGAGGTATCAGAAATCTGTATTCAAGAATACTTGTCAGAGTGTTTTCCAATTATATTCTTGAAGAAGAAGCATTTTGGACTATAGCTAATTGCAAATGCTTTTAGAGAAAAATTAAAGTGAAACAATTACCGTCTATGAAATAAAAAGACTTAAAATGTCCATGGTTAAAATCTGATGAGTTCATTATAATAATGATGCAACTGACAAAAAAATCTGGCTATTTCCGTGGTATACATCTTAACATAATAACCAAAATTATCACTAATATATATTTAGGAATCACATACAATTTTGGAACACCGATATCAATAATATGCCCATAAATATAACCATAAAAAGGTTTAGCACCACTTATTTGACAATGCTTTTTATATAATTTAGCAAAATAAATATGTTTAATTGTTTAATATCTCTCTTTTACAAGCTTAGAGATACATCCTTTGATCTTCTTAGGGGCCTAATTGAAAAATCTCAAAGTTAATTCAAGGTTAAAAAGACTTAATTTAGAATTAGATTTTGGGAAATATGTCAAAAATGTCAAAAAATTTAAAATAATTAAATATTATCTTGGGTACCTAATTAATCAAAATGACAATAAAAGATTTTAAAGGCAAATACAGTAGGGTTCACAGTTGTGAACAAAAATTTAGTTCTTTTAATGTTAAGAAGATTTTTAATGTTGAGAAGATTCAGTTTTCTTAAGTAATCAAAGGCTTAATAGAAGACAACATTATGCACAAGAAGCCATCTTGATAAAACACAAAATCTTTGTTTCCAAGGCCAATTCCTTAAAACAAACAAACAAAAAACTCACATTCTTAGACCAATACTCCAAAATAACCTTGTTATCTTAACAGAGAAGACCAAATTTTACTTTTGCATCAATGTACTACTAAAACAAATTTTAATAAAATATTATAAATGAGTCTATCTGATCTCAATCAACTTTGCCCACTGAAGACAAGATTTTCACCCTTTTACAACCTCATTTTTTTCTTTATTTTTCTTTTGCAACTTACATGAATCAAGCAATTAAACAATTCATTTTCATTGTGCATTCTGATTTTAGGTTGAATTCATGGTTTTATGGCCTTAATCATCTAACAGAGACAATACAAACCTATTTGACCAACAAACCCAGGTAAAAATGTATGTCTGTATTATATTTCATACTGTCAATTCTAAAGACACTCCTATTTTATTTTACCAACAATTTTAAAATCAGCTTTTATTTACCCAACATTATTCCATATCACATGAATGTTAAAAAAAAAAAAGGGTCAGTTTCTATGTTTCTGAGAATTTTATGAATACTTAATTTGTTTAAGTACTAACTTATCCCTAAATCAATTTGAGTATTTTCATTTGGTAATATCATTGTAGGTAGAAAAAATAACATCCACATAAGCTACAAACATACATACATACATATACTTAAACATACAGATAGATGCAATGAAATCTTATGGCTTTTCATTTTAAAAATTTTAGTCATGAGGCAGTAAACCACAGTAATGTAAACTCACTGGTTCATCTTCACTTACATTTTTATCCAAACTGTGTTTCTGATGAAAATGGCATAGGTTGAAGTTACCTATGCAATAAGGGCTAAAGCTTTTTACCAACATTTGTGAAGAAGCCTTTTCAGATTTTTAATTTTCCCAGTTTCCCTCTCTTTTTAGTTTAGATGTTTGTTTATGAGAGGGACCCTGAGTCCCTTGAAAGCCCACAATGGAGAGGAGGAGGGCCTAAAGTTCAACAATCTGAGGGGCTGGAGTGGGTAAAGAAATGATCTGGTAGGGGTGGATGGAGAGATGGAGGAGGTAGGGGTTTGAAGGGGGACATGCCAAAGGATTCAAGAGAACTGAAAAGCAAAATCATAACAAGGAGTAGACAGAGTTGGCAGAGCGTGTCATCAGTAGGGGTTCAAAAGAAATGCTTTACATGACAGAGATGTACCCATGGGAGAAGCAGGATCCAGTAGAGACAGCAGAGGCAATAGAGTGACCTCATAGCCAGCTAGGAAGAAGGACTTCCAGCCTAGGGAATCAGGAAATAATCCCAACTCAGAACAAGGAGCCAGAAAAATGACCTTCCAGGCAGGGAAAACTTTCACATGAAGCCTGGCTTCAGAGCATATACTCATACCTTAAGGATCAAATACACATACTCATACCTTAAGGATCAAAATCTGTCCTGACCAACTTCAAGGGCATTTGTCTGGAGTAATGGTTCAGGAGCCTGACTCACTAGTGAACCTCCAATCAGTCAGTTAGGAATGAGGACAAAGGCTTCAAAGGTACATATTTAGGGTCCTGAGTAAGAGGCCTGGGGGTCCAATAATGAATTTGATCTTAACCAAGTCACGGCACAGTAATTCCTAAAGAAAACAATTATTCAGTGATACTTGTTAAAGCCCGGTAGAGAAGAATTTATTCATAGCTGTTGCCATAGGTATAGGAGCCACTGTAAGGAGGTCTTGCAATAGAGGAAAAACATCGGGCTCAACTCCCAATACAGCATAAGCAAGTGGGAGTTGATAGCCAAGGAGCAGTATGGAGGTCAGTGCATGGAAAATTACTAAGAGGAAACATGAAGGATAAGGGGGTTTCTGGCTAAACCAACATAACAGGATTCTTGCTGAAGACAGACATCCTCAGATATTGAGGATGATCAGATATCAAGGATAGGGGGTTCTGGCTAAACTGACTTAGCAAGGTCATTTTGCTAAAACTAGATTTTACCAGCAAGTGCACAGATGGGCCTAGAAGTTTCAGAAAGTTGACTATAGTTTAGCCAAGCAAAAAATCTTTTTCAGCTAGAATGCAGATTTCTGACTAATGCTGACAGATTATACCTTCAAACGTTGCTTTCTTTATTTAGCTAAAGCCACTCAATAACTTGTACTCTGGAACTATAATGGATAGCAATTTTACTTGTGCTTATAAAATTATTCACAAAATTATTCCCCTTTTCTCTGTTTTGTTTGTTTGCTTGTTTTTTGCCTCTGACCTCTATTGCTTTCACTTTACGATTATACTTTTTCTGAACTGTGATAGTCAGAGCTCTGTTCTGTTCACTGATTCAGCAGTGAGTGAGTCTTTGTCTTGGTGATGACGGAAGAAAAAGACAAGAAAAGAGATGGATGGCTAAAAGAAACAAAGGTTATCTAAAAAGGGCATATTTCTATATAAGTTACAAACATTAACAGTGTCCTTTCAGATAACCGTTTCTCTAAATTTGTAAATACGAATTTAGACTGAATTGTCCTAGAAAATTCTTATTTGTTTTTGAGAAATATTATTCAGTTCCTGATCCTCCCACCTCTGCCCAAATATGTGGACACAGGATATGTTGGAACTAGTGCCGGCAACATGGTGGGAGGCTAAGAAAAGGAAATAGCACCAGGGGAGTCGGTGGAGGAGCATAGTAGGTAGGTTCCGGGGTATTTAGTACTAAGCCCTTATTTACAGTCAACTTTTGAACAATAGAAAGGTGAGGAGCACTGATCTCCCATGCAGTCAAAAATCCATGCATATCTTTTCTCAAAAACGCAACTACTAATAACCTATGACTGACTGGAAGCCTTAACAATAACATAGTTGATTAACATATTTTTTTAAATGTTGTATGTATTATATACTGTATTCTTACATTAAAGTAGGCCAGAGAAGAAAATGTTCTTATGAAAAACATAAGGAAACGAAAACATATTCACTATTCATCAAGTGGAAGTGGATCATCATAAAGGTCTTCATCCTCATCATCTTGAGTAGGCTGAGGAGGAGGAGGAAGAGGAGAAGTTGGTCTTGCTGTCTCAGGGGTGGCAGAGATAAAAGAGAATCTGCATATAAGTGGGCCCATGTAATTAAAACCTGTGTTGTTCCAGGGTCAGCTGTTTAGTCATCATATGCTATTGCTAAGTCTTTAGCACAATTGTGTCAAAAGCTAAAGGACTTTAGAGGGGTGGGTCTGTTTTTCTATGCTTAGCATGAGCCATCAGGAGATAAAGGCCTTCCTGGCATTGCTATTCTACAGAGGCCAGGGTGCCCATCAGGATTTTCAAAGGAGAATGGTGATCTCAAAAGCACAGACCAATATGAAAATAGCATTAGAATATCTATTCTTCTGTCCTCTCCAAACATTGAGAGGAGGGAAATCTTGAAAGGTGAAGGCTAAATACTTTGTAAGAAAAGACTATGCAGCTAGTAGCTTTCTGGATTATATACATACCCTTTAGATCACAGTCTAAAAATATCCTTCTGATGTAGATTTGCAAAATGTCTAGACAAAATGGAAATGGTTTAAAAAGCAAGATCAATCTTTGACCAACCAAGGGAGAAAGAAACTGCAACTGATAAACATAGACCTAAAGAGTTGTAAGGCAAATCCCAATCAATTTATAAACCTGGAAGTTTCATCTTCTTTGCTGGTTAAGAAGTTAATTCATACGTGCCCCTTTCATTTCATTATTCATGCAACACAAATTAAATGGCTTAGCTGTTTCAATAGAGATTAATTACATTAGGCACAAAGCACATTTCCAGTTCAGGCCATGGTTTCTACTTCATTTAATTCATTATCCCATGTGCAATCCAGTGGCATCCTGAAGATAAAAGCTAATTTCAATCACATATGTCTTTTTCAGCACTTTTTTCTCTGTCAGGTTTTTCTAAGAAAGTTGCTTGCTAGGACAAAAGGAAAAAATATGTAGTTTGGCCAAAAGGATTTAATCCTAAAGGATTTTATCTCACTTTTCTTTTTGTGTTTTCTTTTCGTTTGAGTGTCCTGTGATTGGGGTGAAACATGGAGGAATCACCTGGCCTCATTGAGAAAGGTGCTATTTCTGATCTGCAGGAAATACCTGGAGGAGGAACAGAGTGACAGTCCGAAGGGCCTGAATTAGGGCTGCCATGGATGTGGATGGAGGCTGCTGCTCCCAATCACTCATGAGAGCAAGATGTGGATGTTAACCAGGTCTTTTAGCCCTGTGCAGAGCTGTTTACCTTGGCATACTCCTTGCAGGGTATTTTTCACCTGGCAAGAAGCAAAGTCTCATGCACACATCTGTAGGCATGTTTTCCACAGACTTCTTCCAGAAGGTAGCTCTTAGAAGATTAATTGCCAAGAACACTGAACTTTCTTTCTCTGCAGCTGTGAGCAGAGGTTGATGTCACAGAGGAGTGGCCTCCCGTATAGAATTGGAACATTTATATACACCCAAATTCCTTATGAAAATGAAGTTAAAATGCCAGATGCGTGGAATGCTCTTACTGAAAAGCAACTCAGAAATTGTTCTCCTGAGCTCCAGGTTTAAAACATACAAAGAATTCAGTGTGGAATTCAGGAGGTAGTAGGAAAAGCCTGTTCTGTGGGATTAAGCCTTGAGACATTTTTCAGGGACAGAGGAATACAGAAAATGGCATTCTGCAAACCCAGAGGACAGCAGAAGAAGAAGGACCCAGAGGAAGCCAAGATCATGGATACTTTATTTGTATTCAGGTTTGTCAAAAATAAACAGGTTGGGCACGGAGGCTCTGCCTGTAATCCCAGCACTTTGGGACGCCCAGGTGGGTGGATCACCTAGGTCAGGAGTTCAAGACCAGCTTGGCCAACATGGTGAAAACCCATCTCTACTAAAAAGACAAAAATTAGCTGGGCATGGTGGCGTGTGCCTGTAATCCCAGCTACTCGGAAGGCTGAGGCAGGAGAATCACATGAACCTGGGAGGTGGAGGTGGCAGTGAGCCGAGATCACGCCATTGCACTCCAGCCTGGGCAACAAGAGTGAGACTCCATCTCGAAAGAAAGAAAGGAAGGAAAGAAGGAAGGAAGGAAGGAAGGAAGGAAGGAAGGAAGGAAGGAAGAAAGAATTTATTATTTTGTCTTCAAAAAGTTTTTTGAGCCTTGCCATTTCGTCTGAAAAATCCTTCACATATTTTCATATCCCCAGTTCAATTCAGTTTGTTTCTGATAAGTATATTTGGAAATAAAAGTATAAAGTTGCTATTACTTGGAGAATTATAATAAATTTTCCTAAAAGTCTGTCTTTGCTATAGGGACAGGAGTGTTTTTCTTAACCAATTACCTGCTTTTTCAACCAGATTCTAAATTTTATACTATATATTCCTAAGGAAGGCTGCAAGAGCAACCCCACTCCCCTTACTGCTTTGTTTATAAATCCAAAGACTTTTGGACAATTTGAATGCCTGGTCTTGGGGCTTTGAATCCTCCTTGTAACTTCTGCCAAAACATCACAAGAGAAAGAAAAAGATAATAAGAAATCATCTAAAGAAAATCAAACCACCATTAATCCCCTACTCTTTCTACACACGATAAGCATTAGCTATAGCGCAATTAAACGCTACAGTTCACAGATGTTCACAATAACGATTGCCCTGCAATAGCATTGTTCTCATTAAGGTGTTTGGGAGCCCTGCATATGCCGCCAACTCCTTCCCACCAGGGAACTGGGGAAGCGAAAAAGCACAGGTACCAGGCGTGCCTGGAATACGAAGCAGAAGACAGCTGCCCGCTCTTTCCAGAAAAGGTGCCTCAGCAGGATTTATCATCATGTTTTTTTGCCAACACATCACCCCCTGCCCCCTCCTTGAGTCATTAACAGTAAAAATACAGGAGAACTCGACAGAGGCAGAGACCAAAAATGTGTCCCTGGAGCCTGGAGCCATCTGGAAGAAACACAAGATTTCCCCGCGCCTGGATGCTGTTGAATAGGAGCCAGTTTGGCTTTCACATGGAATGTGCTTTTCTGTCTTGTTTCTTCAGGTGCCCCAGACACTTCAAGCTATGTTTCCTTTGGGGAAATTAGTTGCATAACAGGGATATGGAAGGTACTGGAGAGGAATTTGAAGTAGTTCATTTGTATATAAAGTGCCAGTAGCTAGTACCCGCTTCCTTGAAAAGTGAAGGGATGGCGAGCTTAGTGAGTAAGTTGCTTAAATCTCAAGAGACCGGCTGTGTTCCACTTTCCCACCAATCAGAACTGAGCCTGCGGTGTACCCAGCCTGGGTCCTCCTGTCTCCTGGAGCTGGAGTGTGGCATTTGTAGGCAAAGTCATAACGCCACCTACGCAACACACGCTGAGATTCTCTGCACTATGGATGTGGCTGTAGATACCATCTCACAATAGGTTTTTCCTTTAATCTGACTTTCATACTAATAAGTAGCTCTGCCTCAGGAGGCTTTGGCAAGAATGATCATCAGCCTCATTGTGAAAACAGCTTTTCTTTTACAGAAGTAACATGGCCAGGCGCAGTGGCACACACCTGTAATTCCAACACTGTGGGAGGATCTCTTGAGGCCAAGAGTGCAAGACCAGCCTGAGCAACATAGGAAGACCCCTGTCTCCATACAATTTTTTTTTCTTGTTAAAAGAATTTTTAAAAAACCAAAGAAGTAACAAGGCCACTTCAAGACTAGGGACCTCAGCTCTAAAAATCCAAGGACTTCCTGGCCAGGCCTGATCTGTGTTGATGTTGATAGGGGTTAATTTCTGGGAATAAAGTGATGCAGAAGCACAGAAGCAGGTCTGGAGCAGGAACATTGAATCAGGTTCAAGCCACCTAATACCTGGTTTCTGATTAGCTCAGTCACCACCCTATCTTCTGTGACTGATAGATAAGACTCTCCTAAAAGAATCTTTTAAAAAATAATCAACACGCATGGCTTAAGCTTCCTAATATCTTATCAGAGATTGTTACTAAGTGTAATGGGATGAAAACCTTCCAGATTCTGTAAGACCAGATTTGAAAATCCAGTATTATAACTACATCTAGGAAAGAGAAAATGCCAGTGCTAAATTAATTTGTTGAAATTAGGGATTGTCCTGTCTTCAACAGAGACTATCAACCCAAGTATTTTTTTTTTTTAATGTTTAAGATGAAAGGAATTTTCATGGCAGAAAAGAATCTAAATCTCGTTGAAAGAGCTTTGCTTAACATTTATCCAGGTAGTATGGTAGTGTTATTGTTCTAATAATTATCCCATTGTCTTGCAATTAACTGGGAGTTGGGACACATAAAATAGTTATAAGCATTGCTTTTAACTCTGTGTAGCATTTCCCACCCAGATTGGCATTAGGCAAGCTCTGTTATTAGTGCTTCTCTCTCAAAACTTTGTGTCCCACTTGTCGTGACGCCTGCACCCTCATCCCCAGGAAAACATACCAACATACACATTCAAGGCAGAGTCCCTTCTGCTATGGTTGATCCTTAAATATGCCTTCCTTCTCATTTTCTTTTCCCTCTCTCTCTTCTTCACTCCAAACCATGTCTCCAACCCTGTCCCATTACCTCTAGGACTTGCACAGGCACACCTGTGGGGCTAAAGACCATGAGAATAATCACCCTGTGCTTTCTGTATATTCTTTACAGAAGTAGAACTTGCTGTGTGCATAGGCTGAAGGGAAAGGGTGCTGTGGGATTGGATCTCTGTAGGCCTCCAGTCTCAGGGACTTTTTCAGAAGGTCTGAGAGGTCAAAACTATTTCTGGGTAAAATAAGCATTGAAAGTCCAAGATAGAGCAGTGGATTTTAATACAATGGAGTAAAGAAAAAAGTGCATTTAAATTGTTTCAGATTGCACTTTCATTAATCACTGGTAAGTTCCTTTTAAGAAACTACCACTTGTCACATTTTGGGGGTAGTATCAAAGAGGAATATTCTAAATTATCTGAAAATATTGCTAATATATTAATCCTTTTTCTGATTACATATCACTGTGAGGCTGGATTTTCTTCAACCAAAACAACATAACACAAGAGATTGAATGCAGAAGCACATATAAGCATCCCGCTGTCTTCTATTAACATAGACATTAAAGAGATTGGTACACATGTAAGGCAATACCACTTTCTCAACATTTTTGAAAAAGTTATTTTTTCATTAAGACATGTTATTTATGTTAACATGAATTTACTATTATGTTAAAAAGTACACATAATTAAAATTTTTTTCAGCTTTAATTTCTAATATGGTAAACACTGATGGATATAACCCATATAAACAAAACCTTTTTGGGGTTCTCAGTTATTTTAAAGAGTGTAAAGAAGTCCTATAACCAAAACATTTGAGACCCACAGTTCGAGAATATCTCTAATCATTGAGTCTTGACACCCAAAGCACTGGGCCTAAAAGTCACCCTTTCTGCTGTACCAAGAGTTATCTCTGGTCTTACCTATTATTTTTGAGCAGTGCCTTGAGAAGAATTTCAGTCTGTTTGTAGGCCCCACTCCAGCTAATTCTGTACCTAAGACCTTCGGTCTTGGCTCTACAATTTTCTAAAATTGCCTGAAAAAAAATCTGTGATTGTGTAACTGCACATTTTCTAGAGAGAATTTCCCTAGTTCTGTTAAGCCTCAAAGGACTTAGTGACCTATTCAGGTCAGGGACCACAGCTCTAACCAGAGAGCCTGGAGCTGGCCCTGCCCCTGCTTCCATGCTACACACTAAACATACCCCAGGCATTCCTTAGGGATAATATTGAACTCTTAGTCATCTAGTTTCTGTCAAAATTCATCTGACATATGGTTACATGGGTTTTGAAGAAGAGAGAAGAAAAAGAATATGAAATTTTATAAATAACATGAAAAGAACAATGTAAGGCCATTCTCACAAAAATGAAGACAAATTGAATATGAAAAAAGAAGGAAAAATATAGCTTTTAAAGTCTAGGGAATTATGCTTTTCTCATCTTCAAATTAAAAAAAAAAAGGTCTTTATGTTGCTTTTACTATTAAAAGTGATGACATGAATACTGGCATGACTTTGTGATTCTTCTTCTGAGCCTTCTGGAAACTTAGAATAACATTTAACGCTCATATATAGTAGCCGTATTAGCCCACATACATCAATTTCTCTCCTTCCCATCTATAGTTTTCATTTTTTAAGTGATCATTGTAATTTGTACACTTTCATTACAAGTCACCTTGGATTCTTTTTGAAACAAACTTTTCAGACAAATCTGATTGAATTAATTCTTCTTAATGTATTGATTCGTCTGAAGGTGGAAGGAGGGACACTTAGAGCCCGTGACTACTTTGTACTGTCACAGCTTGCCTTTGACAAGGGCACATCCTCAGTCAAGTGTCCCAGCTGGAAGAGAGACTTTGGGAGGGCAACAGAAATGAGGGTCCAGTACGAGCCTGTTTGTTTCTTGAGTGTCTTTCCAGTATGAATCCTGTTCCATTGTAACACTGGAATGATAATAATGCTCAATGTCCTTGAAATCTTGGAAAGTAAAATGCCTTGAAAGAATGCTCTTGAGTCTTTCATTTGAAGACCATTTATTAAGGGTACTGTCAGAGCTAGACTAAGTCCATCCAATTCAGTTAGGGTCAGAAATCCTTGACGTCTAATGGGCGCGCCAGTTTTTGACCTGGCATTCTGGCAAAGACCACTATGTATTCTCAAGGAAGCCTTGGGGTAGAGCTTTCAACAGGACCCAGTCCTGCAATGGCAGTTCAGCTCCAGTTAAGCTAAAAGCCTGGGCGGTTCTAGTTGCTGTTTTCAACACAGTTCTTCGTCTTTGTTTTGGGAAATAAAACAATAGTTATAAATATTTACATTTGAAACCAAAACATTTTGACAACAATTGCAGCTGCTAAATGATTTATGAAACTTGTGAAATCAAATCAAGAAAGATAGAAGACAAACATTCTGCTGCTAAGAAGGAAGGTTTCCCTTGCTTTAATTTAGTAGATGACACAGGTTTCCTAGAGTGTAATTATACAGTAATGCTTCTTAAGGGAGTTTGGTTTAAAAATATGATACATTTAATTGCCATTTGATCATTAGCATTTCCTTGTCATTAACCTTCAGCTGACAAATTACCTACTTAGGAGAGATACATTTCAATTTAAACTGTTGGAGGGGGTGGTGTACTCCATGTATCTGGGTCAAAAGCCAGATCTATGGATAAAAACTCAAATCTGGGACTCAGAGAAGGAAATATCTCAGGATGGCTTAAGTTTTCCAAAATATGCAAGTAATTTTCAAATAAATAAATATATATGCTAATCAACAATAAAACACCTCTCCTTTCTGTTATTGTTAACATTTTGATCAGTGTGCAAATAACTGGGTAGTGTCTACTGGCCTTGTAAATTGAGAGTTACAAATTTAAACTTTCTTAGAGATTTTGTTCTTCACTGAGAAACAAGCACATCCTGTGTACTATGGAATCAGAAGACCTGGATGTGAATCCCTTCTCTGACTCTTAGTAACTGAGTGGCTAGGGAAAGTGACTTCCTTTCTCTGAGTCTCAGTTTCATTACCTGTAACATGGAAAATAGGGATACCTGCTGCATGGTAACACTGTAAGTATTTAATGAGATAATTCAAGGTAAGAAGCTGGCAGCCTAATAGAAGCTGGATAAATAGCAGCTCTAATTGCTGTAAGGGCAAGACAGCTTTGAAATAATTGACTTGAACTCATATTTATTTAGAGTCCAGTAGACCCAGGGACTTCCAAAGAGCTAAGTGAGTAGGCTAATTGGTGAGATAAATGTTTTTCCACATAACCTTTCTTCCTGCCATCTCTGGGGCCACAGACCATATGCATGAATCTTCACATCCAGGTGGAAGGAAATCTAGCCATGGGGTAGGGATAGATTTTTTTAAAACTGCTCAAAAAAGAGAAGGCAAGGACAAAAAGGGAAGAGGAAGAAACCCATGCTTCTCTGTCTAGCTCAGCAAGTACCCAAGGTATTTAAGAAGAGAAATAGAACTGAGCCTCAACAGTATCTCAAGAGCAGGGGCAAGGACGTGCAACGATGCTCAGAGAAGAATCTAGCTGGGATCAAGTCTAGCAGCGGCCCCCTTGGTAAGCCACAGGTCCTGTGTGCCCTGCATCCTGAGGGAGGGGACTGCCAGGGTGGGCATGAACTGTGACAGAGCAGACGTTGTGTCAGGAGGGCCTGCAGCATTGTGTGTGTGTGTGTGCGTGTGTGTGTGTGTCTGTGTGCCTGTGTGTCTGTGTTGGGAGTGGAGCAAAGTGTCATGGAGAATAACAGCCTGCTGGTTCAGAGCAGCATAGTGCAAGTAGAGCCCCAACATGACAATAATAGAGAAGTGACAATGAAGGTTAAAAATATATATAACCTAATCCCAGTATTTTGGGAGGCTGAGGCAGGCAGATCACCTAAGGTCAGGAGTTTGAGACCATCCTGGCCAACATGGTGAAACCCCGTCTCTACTAAAAAATACAAAAATTAGCTGGGCATGGTGGCGCGAGCCTGTAGTCCCAGCTACTGGGAGGGCTGAGGCACGAGAATCGCTTGAACCCTGGAGACAGAGGCTGCAGTGAGCAGAGACTGCGCCACAATCTGGGCCTGGGTGACAGAGTGAGACTTTGTCTGAAAATAATAATAATAATAACTGAGAATAACCAGAGGAAGAAGGCCTGCTGCTGAAAAACCCCAGCCTTCTTGGTTTCTGGGAGAGTCAAGACTTTAGTAAAAACTCTGTGTTCCAGTAACCTGTGAAGAAAACAGCACGCCATTGCAATGGAAAAAGTACATGCACAGGAATGATCAAATCCCTTGTTTCTTCCTCAGGTCGGTGTTCCGGACAATGCTTTTGATGAACAGATGATGAATGACAATGCAAGATGAACTGTGACAAGGATCCTATGGGTTGTCAAATGAGTTAAGAGGAAGGAAAAATTCCTTTGGGCTGCTGAGGCCAAGACAAGCTTCACTTCAAGCTTAGTCCTGAAGATGAGTGGGATTAAGATGAAAAAAAAGAATGGAAATGAGCATGAACAAAAACGTGATGGTGAAAGCATACTTGCTATTTTCAAAAGCCAGGAGCAGTGCTATCAGAGGCAGGCAAACAGGCCTGGAAAAAAGGGTGCCCAGACAAGGATATCTTGGAAATACAGGCTGGAGCACTAAATCTAAAGCCAGAAAAAACACTGGCTTCAACTATTCATCAAACTCTATTAAATATAAGAAAGTTTCCTAAATATATCATTTTTCCCTGTTAGAATTCATTGTCTCTACTGATTTCAAAATCAGCAAATATTTATTGTAACAAAGAAAGAAAAAATCGTTGTTAAAATCTATTTCTATAAAAACTACTGCTACTGGTTTCTCTCTAAATGCCTGGCAGTGAGCAAAGAAAGATACTGTTAACATTTAGTAGCCGCTGCGGTCACCTTGGCATAATCGAGTGAACACAGACTTTAATGGCAGTTTAATTAGATTTACCACGGGGAAGATGTCACACAGGAGATGCGATGCTTCTGTATTTAGAAACCTATATGATGACATGAATAAATAAAAAATGAACAGAAAATGAAACATTGCAAAGATCACAGCAGTGATTTCTCTTCCCTTTCTCCTTACAGTTTAAATACATATGGTGCTGTTCTCCTGCAGTGCAAAAGTCTAAGTGCCTTTATTGCTTATGGGAGTTGACGGTGCATATGGAGAGGAGGGTTACTTGCCATGTTTTGTATTTTATGAGCTGGCAGCATATCTCCAGGAAAGATTTTCAATTGATTCTACTTTTTGTTGAATGAGAAGAGAAGGCAGTTTTATCTCCGCTAAGAAAAAAATGTAGACATGCCCCCCAGAAGCTGGAGAAGTAGTAGATGGTCTCTATGACTGAGGGAACCAGTAATACATCCTGAAGACCACTCTCCCCTAGCACTTCAGAGGCTGAAAACTGAACAGACCCAGGCATGTTTGTTTTTAATCTGTTGCCCTATAAAGAGGCTAAAACCTTCTCTTAGAGAGGCAGGCATAAAAGAGGAGCATGTGGAAGGAATAATTTGTGAGTCATTTCCCACATAAGAAACATGGTTAGACACCCTGTAATCATTTCTACACCTGTTGTGGGTGCCAAAAAAAATCGACTTAGAGCATCCAAATGCTTTCTATAGGATGAAGTCATCCCAGGACCCAATCCAGCAGGTGCAAAACTCTGATCAGTAGGTTCTGGCGAGTTGTTGACACCACCTGGGCATTTTGGAAGAAAACCTGTGGATCTGGAAATGATGACGTAAGTATTCTATTTGGGATTCTTCCAGGAAAATCAGGTAGAACTGAAAACTGTCCACATCTAAGGTAGACGTTTTTGAGATCTCTTTAAAGAACTTTTTCAACTGCAGAGAGTTCTCATTCTATCTATGTGCTGAGAAAATGAAATTCAGCAGCATTTCAATGAGCTCAGTGAGCCTAATGGCAGGTCTTAAGCAAGATGCCAAGACTGTGCTTCCCTAAGTGAGGTCTGTGCACCACCTGCATGAAATTCCAGAGTGGAGAAGGTTGTTGATAATGCAATCTCATAAGCTTCATCTCAAGTTTGAACAAGAATCTCCTGAGAATGGGAAAACCTTGAGAATCTCCTTTTTAACAGCATCCACCACCCCCAACTCTATCTTCCAGAGAATTCTCATGTATACACAGTCAGAGAAGCACTCCAGGAGAAATCTGGAAAGTTAAGTTTTAAAAAAGGAAAGGATAGCAGTGTATTCTCTTCTCTGGATTTCACAGTAACCTTTTCCTGTAAGAATTGAAGACATCTGCTTTAGTGATTGCTTTTACTAACATTGTCCTCTAAATTGATCAGATGGGGCAGAACAAGTAGGGCTTGGATTGCTGATTTGTTGCCAACATCTTTAAGAACATTCTATGCATTGGGCATTGCTCTAAATTCTTTCCATTTATTATCTCATTTAATCCTTATGGCAATTTTATCTGGAGCGTAGGTGCTTTTATTTTTCCCCAATGAAAAGGTAGAAAATTAGATGAGATTTCCTAAGTCAGATCCTGCCCAATGCAAATTACACCAGGGAGAAGACAAATCAAAGAGAAAATGAAAGGGGAATGCACCTTGGTCAAAGCAACACATCTGGCTAACTTCTCTCTGAGAAGAGAGATGAACAATATAAGCTTTTAAAAAGTCAGATAAAGGCCGAGTGTAGTGGCTCATGCCCGTAATCCCAGCACTTTGGGAGGCCAAGGTGGGTGGATCACCTGAGGTAGGGAGTTCGAGACCAGCTTGACCAACATGGAGAAACCCCGTCTCTATCAAAAATACAAAATTAGCTGCGTGTGGTGGTGCATGCCTGTAACCCCAGCTACTTGGGAGGCTGAGGCAGGAGAATCGCTTGAACCTGGGAGGTGGAAGTTGTGGTGAACCGAGATTGCGCCATTGCACTCCAGCCTGGGCAACAAGAGTAAATCTCCATCTCAAAAAAAAAAAAAAAAAAAAGATAAAAATGGGAATGAGAGTGCCCTTCAAGTCCTAGAAAGAGACAACTACTTCCAGATACAATAAAGATCTAGCATCCCTTGTCTGTTTTTCATTAATTTTTATGTATTTAGGAATGTGAGTTACTGTAAGGTGGTCAAGCTTCCTTTAGTTACTCATTTCTATGTATAGAATAAAAAACTGAAGCTTTCTCGTTAAATACATGACACCACTCTCCATGGATTTATTAAAAAGACCCCCTAGAGAAGAGAGTTACACAATCTGATAAAGTCAGCAGTTCCAGCTGTGAAATTGATATCCATTATTTTCTATTGACTGCTGTGCAGAACTTCAATTTCTGTAGCATAAACAGAATCCCCATTTCTTTTGCAAGGAGACTGCCATGGGGTACAGCTAAAAATAAGCTTCATCAGCAAAATCGTTTCATAAATTCCCAGAGACTTTCAGGAAAGCTCCTGAGAAAATGGTTTCCTATGAAAGAATTTCCTCACCATAAATCACTTTTATATTTCAAGTCATTACATTTGTTCTACATGATTATTTTCTCTCTGTAACATATAACATAGGGTACAGCCTCCAGAAGATTGGGGGATGAATAGCTAAGAGCAAAAAGGCATGTTAGAAGATATCCAAGTCTCCATTTTTACTTCTGTCTTTCAGAGTCCTAACAGTTACAAGATACTATTCTCTGCCCAAAACAAAGTCATCCAAATATATCATGCTTCATAATTATTATTTTGTTCATGATTCCTAAACATAGTTTCATGTTTATCTTAAGAGGAAAAGAATTAAACATTACCCTGATATGATTTGTAAATTCCATAGCTGAGTTGCAGGAAAAAACAAACAAACAAAAGGTGTTTTATAAGTACTAGAAAAACACTTAGTAAGGTGTATTAGTCTGTTGTCACACTGCTAATAAAGACATACCTGAGACTGGTTAATTTATAAAAGAAAGAAGTTTAATTGACTTAGTTTCACATGGCTGGGGAGGCCTCACAGTCATGGCTGAAGGTGAACGAGGACAAAGTCACGTCTTACATGAGGGCTGGCAAGAGGGCATGTGTAAGGGAACTCCCCACTATAAAACCATCAGATCTCATGAGACTTATTTACTATCACGAGAACAGCACAGGAAAGACCCACCCACATGATTCAGTTACTTCCCATCGGGCTCTCCCATGACACATGGAAATTATAGAAGTTAGAGTTCAAGATGAGATTTGGGTGGGGACGCAGTCTAACCATATCATAAGACTTACCTTTTCCCATGTTGATCCATTTCCAAAGACGACCTCTATGGTACAAACAAAAGGCTTGAAGCTCCACAGAGGTAACAAAAAATTTGTGATCGCCTCTTTATTATGAAGATTAGCTAACCTCAGCTATGATCTATAACCCTACAAGTCCTGATATTTGCATTTCTGATGGTTTTCTTTGGAAGAATGGAAGACACTTGGGCTTTCCATTCAAATCCTTTGTGTTTTTGTTTGTCTTGTGTAGCTATTTGCCTACTGTAATTTTAGTTTCCTTGGTGGGGTGTTAGTGAAAATACTTCTTTCAACTTTTTTTGGTGGTAGAGGGGAATAGTGTAAAGTCAGCACAGAGTAGGATTTAAGTAAAGGTATTTTTCAAGCTTTTTGACAGTTAACACTGATCCTGCTCATAATCGCTATTTCTCCTGGAGCAGAAACTATTCCACAGTGATTTGCTTCTTTAGCTAAATATGCCCAACAGCATGGCCCTTTGGGAGTGAAGATAGTTGCTGCCAAGTTGAAGTGATGTGCTCCCAGGAATGTTCACGCATTTTGTTTGTTTGCTTGCTTGTTGTTTCCCTTAAAAGTGTTGGAGGTATTCAGAGAGAGCCCTCTGGACTCCAGTCATGGAATTCACAAAGACTTGCCCCCAAGGTCAAAGGGAAATGCCAACATTTGTCCATGTTTTTGACACTTTCTCGATTTTTGTTCTCTTTCTTTTTCAGCCTCTTTAATGCTCAGTCAATGTCTCTTTTCTTAGAGGTCTGGGACTTTGTCTACTCATCCCAAAAGAGTCCTGTAAGTAACATCCTCTGTCACTCAATACCTGTCGTATCCCCCATTCCACATTTCCTACTGACTCTCTGTTACCTCTCCTGTCACACGACCTCAGCCAGACCCTCTTCTATCCTTCCCCTCCCACATTCCCCACCCAGTGTATCCCCAACCACACACGATACACACATATTTGTCCCACTGCACCACATCCAGCGCACAGTTTAATAAAGCGCTTACTACACTACCTGGTTCACTACAGGCCCTGCATCAATGTTATTAACTCCTTTCCTTCCTCTTTCCCTCTTTTTACTTTTCCAGGAGTCTTTGGATCCTAAAAGAGGATATCTTGAGGAAGGTAATGGCTAATACAAAAGAAAGTTACCAAAAGATTACATTTCAGCCACAAGGGTACACGGATTTGGGTGGTGGTAGGGGCATGGGTAGAGAGGGCCTTTTAAAGTCATAGATTTGTGACTTCAAAAAAATAGGACATTTGGGTTGAGTGTAGTGTCTGAAGACTGTAATCCCAGCACTTTGGGAGGCCGAGGTAGGCTAATCACTTGAGGTCAGGAGTTCAAGACCAGCCTGGCCAACATGGCAAAACCCCATCTCTACTAAAAATACAAAAATTATCTGGGCATAGTGGCACACACCGGGAGACCCAGCTACTCGGGTGGCTGAGGCAGGAGAATTGATTGAACCTGGGAGGTGGAGGTTGTGGTGAGCTGAGATCATACCACTGCACTCCAGCCTAGGCAACAAAGCAAGACTCTGTCTCAAAAAAAAAAAAAAAATTGGACTTTTGCATTTCTTTTACTGGAGCATGAAAAATTATGAACTGCTTTTATTTTGCTTTATTGTAACAGACAAGAATCTTTAAGGTCTGACACAGCATCACCTGGAAAGCCCATTTATGTCCCTAGTGGGGAGCCAGTCTCTCCTCTGAGCTGCTTCTTGCCGGGACAGGGCTAGCAGAGGGTAATTTTACATAGGTCACGTGTTTTCCATTTATCCTACACTTTGCGCAGTGGTCCCCAGGAAACAGTTTATATGTATTTCTGTATAATTTTCCTCCCTGCTAGGCCTCCAGCTTTTCAGCAAAAGAGCTTCTCTTAAGGCCTGATAAGAGTTATAAATGATCCTCTTGGCTCTAAGTAAAACAAAGCAGTGTGATTACCCACTTCACTTAACCACTCTTACAGGATTTCCGAGGCTCTTATGAAGAAGGCAAAGAGAGGACAGAGGCGAGAGGATGTTTTCCTCTGCTCAGACACTAGCTATAGTCCAAAGAAAGTGTGCAAGACGCAGCCACTGCAACCTGCTTACATGATTCTCTCTTCTTCTATGTTAGGTTCCTAAAAGGGAGCAAAGATGCTCAAGTTGGTTAAATTTTAAGTACTAGTCTATAAGATTCAGAGAAAACAGCAAGAGCAATGCATCATTTACGGTTACCAGACTTTCCTTATTCCTCCTGATGCTGCCTCTGGTTCCTGTTTTTGTCATAATTATCTGGATTAGCTAGGATTTCAACTGCCTGAGCATAACAGTATATGCTAACTACGGTGGCTCAAACAAATTGGGATGTATTTTTCTCTCCTAACAAAAAGTCCTAAAGCAGGTGGTTGATCATTTTGGTTTACCTACCGGTGACTCGATCAGGGACCAACACTCAAACTCTCCTTTGAGTTCTTATTTTGCCTTTTGAAAATTGCCTTTTGTCATTGTGTTCTTCCCTTCATGAATAATAGATGTCTGTTTCCTCTTCAAAAACACTGCCTCCACATTCAAGGCAGGGAGAAAAGAAGGGGCCATATTCAGCCACTTTTGACATTTTTTAATTAGGAAAGCAAAAACCAATTCTAAGCATTTTCTTTTTTTGTTTCATTAGTCAAAACAGTGTTCCATGCTCACCTCTCACTGCAGAGTGGGCTGGCAAGGCACCATGTGTTGGTTTTCTCAGCCTTTATTACAGAGGTTGGCAAAGGAGTGACAGCCACTGTACTACACAGACTTATGATCTAATTTTGTGACCTTGATCCTCATTCCTGATTTCAATTTCTCATTTCAGACAACTGAAATGCCCAGTGCCTTGCATTCTTAGTCCTGAAATGTACTCAGATTCCATCAAACTCCACAGTAGCGTATCTTCATGGGGGACCTGAGCCCTTCTAACATGCCATGCCATTTGGGTTAAAACGAGTGGTTCTAAATTAAAAGCTTGTATTGGTGAGGGCATCAAAAATCAAGGTCATCTCTTCTGATAACAGTGGCATCATACATAAAGGATGGTGGATTCATTTCAGTGAGTGTTACTATTTCTTTCACCTACAAATATTTAATTATCCATGGACAGACTACAAGAAAAATAACAAATAAGTCATCATTTGTACATAAAGTGATGAATCTAAGTTGCTGCCTGGTCCTGTTCACAAGCAAATTCTGCCTCCTGCAGTCAGTCAGCTCCTGGGTGTTTTTCTGATTATGTTTATCTCTGACTGTTCCTTAAGCATCACCACTACGGTCTAAGAGGAAGGGATTCCTGCTCCCATACACTTTTGGTTTTGGATGACCACCCAGGGAAAGAGCAAATTCCTTTAGGAAGCAAGTTCTTGACAATTATTTGCAGGTAACTGTTCAATTTTGTGGCATTTTGCTCTTCTCTAATAAGCACACAATATGCTTTTATTAGCCAGCATTTTCAGTCTCAAGCTATTTAGGAGACATTTTATGGCAAAGCCATTATTACAACGAACTAGAATACAAGTGAAATTTATGCTTCTTTTTCAAGGTGGCTCAAAGGTGATTTCCCTTAAATATATTATCCACTTCTTATCTAAAATTAAGTATAACTCAAGGTCACAGATGAAACAGGCTGTGTTTCCATAGCCCTAAATCTGCTAACAGCCCAAACCAGTAAGCTTTATACTTTAATTGTAGAACTCTTATAAACCCGCTGTGGCTTTCATGTAATCAGTCAGTCCCCAAATAGTTTGTGGAAGCCAGATAGTGATAACGTGCTAGCATAGGCTTTCTTGACCAGGGTCCTGAGGTCTAACTGAATATTATGAATTAACTTCTCCCCTGTTCTTTACACTGGCACTATCTATGTACTGTCCTTGGGAGATTTAACTAAATAATCATAAATATTATTTCTTATTTTCTCTTGTTCAGACGAAAAGTCACAGCTGGAAAAATCTATCTGGGAGTCAGTTTCAGGCCAGCCAACCACCCTGTGGTTTTAGGCAAATCGTTTAATTAGAAGCCTTGGGATCCTATCTGAAAAATTGAATGGATTGCTTTAGATGAATTCTAAGATGCCTTGTATAGCTATGATAAAAAATTTGCTCTACATAAATTTATTCTGGAAAAGTTTAGGATCTTAGAGAAACAAATTCAATACTGTGTTTAGTCACATGTCCTTTTTGCATCCCATCAAAAAAAAAAGTGGAATAGAAATTTAAGAAAAATATTTTCTGTGTAACTACTCTTTATCTACCCTGCCTTCATCATAGCCTCTACCTTGCCCCACATTTCTGCTTGGAAATTATAAATGCTGCAAGTACTGAATCCTCCATTCATTTAAATACTTTGTGCTCTACAAGTTGTCAAAGGGTTAAACTCTTTGACGCTGGCTAGGTGGAGATAAAATTCAGCACCTTCTCCTCTATCTCTGCTGCTTACCTGTTTCTCTCCTCTGGGCTATCTCTCCTTGTAGTTGCCCAAATATGGAAAAAATAGACCTCTCAGTCTCCCACAATGCTTCCTAATGTGCAAATAGATGCCTGGAGACATGAGCAGTGTCAGAAGCTACAGACACTGCCAAAACTCTCTCTTGAAACAAAATTATTACATTCAACCCCACAACTGAAATAAAAAGGAAATAAACAGGAAAGGAAAGAGCATCTGATGTAGAAATCATATCTTGCTATCAATTATCTGAACATTGACTCCCTGTTTCATATATTTCCCTCATATTTTTCAGGGTAAACAGAAATTGGTTCATAAAATGTAAAAATAATGAGAAACATGATTATAAGCAACTTTTCTAATGATTCCTGTGCTATTCTGAATTAGTCCTTGCTCTTTGGTAAGTGCAGATACACGAAAAGGAAGGAAGGAGGCTTGAGATGAATCAGGTGGATCTAGGAGCCAACATCACAACCTGATCTCTTGCATTGCTAGTGGGAAAAAGTGTATATGAGGCTGAGGGTGTTAGGGAGATCTCAAATGCCCACAGATTGTCACTCTCCATTTTATAGATAAACTCTTAGGGATGTTGTAGGAAGGTGGAAAATCTGTTTTGAGAAGGATTACAAAGCTAAATATGAGCTCTGTGGGAGAATGCTATGGTTGATTACTGATGTCTGCTGTGGCTCTGGTTAAGATAGGAATGCCATGGGTATTTCCTGGTTTTGTAGACTTTCTCATTGGTTGCCCTGAAATAAATTTGACAGCCTACAAAGCAGAAGTAATCAAATCCTGATAATGTACAATCTTCCTTATATACAACTAATTCAGATTTACACTTTGAATCCTAACAACTATTCAGTATATCACTAGAACATTTGAGTATACTTCAAAAGCTCATATACCTTTAGTCACAGTGGTTGTGTCACTGAACCAAACTGGGTCCATTTGACTGCACAATGGAAAGCCAAACACTGAAGCACTGGGTTTTTGCAGTGAGAAAAGCTTACTGTGAGTCGACTCACAAGGAAACAGGAGGAAATGCTCAAATTTCTCTCCCAGAGCTGGGGCTAGGTTGCGTTTTATAAGCATAGAGTAATGAGATGTGATCTGATTGAATCTTGCAATGAGGTGATGCTAGGAGTCATGATCTGACTGCATCCTGCCATGGAGTGACACCAGGGCTCAATCTGATTGAATCCTGGATCCTGCCATGTGGTCTCTGCTTCTTAATTTAGCTCCTGCTTCTTGGTTCGAGTACTTAAGTTCTACTCATGGTTGCATGCGTGGTTCATTGGGGCATGCTCAGCTTATACGGTCTTCAACCTAGGGGTCCATGGCAACTGAAAAACAACTCATAACTTTGTTACATAACAGTTGAAGCAGATTGGTCTGATGCGTTTACAGTTGGACAAATGACCTTTCATGTTCCTTTTAGCCTAGAGATTCTATGATCCAATGAAACGCTGGTTTCTCTATCAGTAAATCCTTTTATCTGTCTCCTTCATTTTCACCTTAACACATTTTTAACAAGACAGGCTGTCTGAAGTGTGTCAATGCAAACATTACCTGCTCACTAAGATTAGCAGTTGATTTCTCATCATGAAGGACAGATATGGAATACTTAAAGTGCTGAAAGGACAACAAAACAAACAAACAAAAAAACCAACAGAAACTTCAATCAAGAATTCTTTATCCAGTAAAACTGTCCTTCAAAGAGGAAGGAGGAATTTAGTCTTTCCTAGATAAATAAAAGCTAAGGGTGTTTATAGCTAATGGACCTGCCCTATAAAAATGCTACAAAGATCCTTCAGGCTGAAATGCAGGACACTGAGTGGTAACTTGACAAATAAATAATATCAGTGAAGGTATAATAACTACACAGCTTGCTTGCCATAATTTTAAAAATAATAAAGAAAAAATTACCAGAATATAATTTTTCTTTGAACTATAAATAGTTAACCTGTTTCTTCAATTTTGGCAAATTTTTGAATGGGGAATTCCATAATTTTAAGAGGAAAAAAGTGTGCTAACATCCGAAATAATTATTTGCTTCAAAGGTTTTGACATCTTAGAGGCAAAGGCTACAGGGAACCATGGTGTTATATTTTGGAAAGCCCCATTGTCTTCACATTATTTACTGCTCATTTGTTTTGAATTTTAAAATAAGTGGATTCTGGATCTGTGTTTCTTTAAAATATAGCTCCGTTGCTGTGCCTTTGCATGCTTTTTACTGTTTCTTACACAAAAGCACAAAATGCAGTGACCCTCAGACCCTCCAGAGGACAGCAGGGAGTATAAGCCATGAATGAATCAGGAGTCCGGAACCAAAGCCATCAACTAAGATCTCTTGCCCAGGGCTAGGAGAGCTATTTTTATTCAGACTAAGCCCTTAAGCATAAACACGAAGACTAATTTGTTTGGTGACCATGAAGTCTGTTATGTTATATGAATAGTGAATATAAGATAAAAAGCCATCACATCAATCTGTCAATCTTCAAACCTTTTCTGCAAGTCAGCAGCACACAAAGTAAGTGCTAGGCTCCATACTGCAGTGAATGCAAAGCAGCATCAGGCTAGGACCCAACTTTCAAGAAATTTACACCTTGGTTGAGTAGAATCCATAACTATCAGAACAAAGCAAACATGCAAATCCCAAGTAAATATTCTACAGTATAATACAGAAATTATGTTCATTATATGTAAAATAAAAGTAAGATTTGAAACTGCCATTACAAAATTATAAATGAGCTGACCTAACTGACTCCATCTTGCTTCTAACCTCCAAACTGTCATTGTTCATTCCTGGGCATAGGCTGAACTAACTTTGGGAGGAATTTAGTTCATAGTTTAAAACAAAGACGGTAACAGCCCTTTCCCAAAACAAACCCTCTTCTTGCCTGGGGACTAGACTACTTTTGTAGGACTAACAAATTAGGCACAAGAGTAGAAATTATGGTTTAGGATCATGCAGCTGGAGGCTACAAGATTCTGACCCTCCCTAAACTGCTCCTAAGATCAGTGCGGACCCTGTACTTGATGATTCAGCTGGCACCACCCAGATCGATAAACTGGCTCATGATCTTGTGGCCCCCAACAAGGAACTGACTCAGCACAAGAGAACAGCTTCAACTTACCATGATTTCATCTCCTACTTAACCAGTCAGCACTCCTGGCTCACTGGCTTTCCCACCTACCAAGTCATTCTTAAAAACTCTGATCCCAGAATGCTCAGGGAGACTGATTTGAGTAATAAATAAAACTCCTGTCTCCCACACAGACAGTTCTGCATGAATTACTCTTTCTTTATTGCAATTCCCCTGTCTTGAGAAATCAGTTCTGTCTAGGCAAGTGGGCAAGGTGAACCCACTGGGCAATTACAGTTTCATTTCAGAGTCATTATTATCTAGATTTGGAGTCAGAATCTCTTGAGTTCCAATCAAGTTACCACCATTTATTAGCTGTGTGACTTGAGTATTTTAATCTCTCTGTACCTCATTTTCCTTGTTTGAAATGAGGCTAGCAGTACCTTCTTCATTGAATCGTTGTGAAGACAAATTATATTGTGTATGTGTATTAGTCAGGTTTTGTTGAAATAATGCTGCATAATGAGCATCTCTCAAACATTTCTCTTCTGCTCACATTTGCAGGTGGGTTCTGGCTCAATGAGGCTGGGTTGGCTTTGGTTCAGATCTGTTCCATGTGTCCAATCCAATTCAGAATTCAATTATTCCAGATTTAAGCTGAAGTAGCAGCAATTATCTGGAATCTGTTCATGTTGGGATGAGCAGGAGGAATCTGTTCATCTCAGGATGACAGGACTACAAAAGGGCAAGAAGAAATAGGTCATGTCTTTCAAAACTGCCACTCAGAACTGGTACACATCACATTGGTCAAGCTGGTCGCATGGCCAAGCCTAAAGTCAGTGGAATAAGGAAGCATACAGTATCCCCTGGGAAACCATGGCAAGCCTGGAGAGAGAATGAAGACTTATGAACAAATACATACTCCGTTATAGTATGTAAAATGTGTTACACAGCGAACACACTTGCTTTATGTATTTCCTATCATTGCTGTTACCAAGATTCTGTCCTGTCCTTTATTTCTTTACCAATCTCTTTGCTCAGCTTTAATAACAATTGTATCATTATTATAAAACAAGGGTGGACCATGATAGAGAGCCAAATATAAACACTGGCTTGGGTATGTTTCTCCAAGTCAGTGAGGGGTCCTCGAAAGTGAGGTTTTCCTTCCTGTATCACAGGCATCTTATACAGTGTCCTTCTCCAGCATTTCCTCTGTTAAGCTTTCTTTGATCATGAAGGTTGAAAAATTTCTTTTTTCTTGCTTTACATCAGCATCGTTCAACAGAAATATAATGTTGGCCATCTATGTGCTATAATGTTTTCTAGTAGACATAATTAAGAGGTCTTCAAACATGTTCAACAAAATTATCCAAATATTTTCAATGTGAAATCAATGTAAATAATTACTGTTATTTGTTAATGAGATAATTAACATTTTTTCTTCTATAATAAGTCTTCAAAACCCAATGTCATAGTAATTTAAATTACCCATAAGTCGGCCAGGCGTGGTGGCTCACGCCTGTAATCCCAGCACTTTGGTAGGCCGAGGCAGGCAGATCACCTGAGTTTGGGAGTTCAAGAGCAGCCTGGCCAACATGGTGAAACCCTGTCTTTACTAAAAATACAAAAAATAAGCTGGGCAAAGTGGCGCACGCCCGTGGTCCCAGCTACTCGGGAGGCTGAGGCAGGAGAATCGCCTGAACCCAGGAGGCAGGTGTTGCAGTGAGCTAAGATCGTACCACTGCACTCCAGCATGGGTGACAGAGAAAGACTTTAAATACAATTTAAAAGTAAATAAATAACCCGTAATTCAAAGGCTCAGTAGCCATATCTGGCTAACGGCTACATATTGGAGAAAGGGAACTGCACAGTGTAACCTTGCTCAGTCATTTCCTGTTTTGTGTCTGACTTTCTTCTTTCTATTAGAGTGAATGGATTTATTAGACTTTTTTCTCTCCCACACTACCTCTGATGTTTGTTTGGATGTTTATTTTACTCTAGGTTTAACCAGAAATTTTTTTAAAAAGGAAACAAACCAAAACAAATAAACAGACACTGTTTAGAGTAAGAGTTAAAAAACAGAAACACTGAGGTACAAATCAAATAATTTACAGACTAAACCTCAAGTCTTACCTTCAGATGTACAATTCTACCTTGGATTTCTTCCAATCATCCTAGAAAGGATTTAGAGAATAGAGCATCTTAGAATGTAGCACATACTCAAATGATTTTTTAAAGTCATTAATTTGACCAGCTTATGAAGCCAAAAGGTCTCTCTATCACAAGGTAGCTAAGGTTTATTGAAGCAATTCAGCACAACTTATTTTTTATAGAGACTACTTAACTGAAATGACTGAAAGGATGTTATGTGCCTATAAATAAATCTATAAGAAGCAACAGTGCATGTAAGAGAATAAGTTGTGGGAAGAACCAGTGCAGTTATCAAGTGAGATTGGATAGAAAATAAGTAGGACATTTCATGACCTATAGGATAGGATGTATTAGGTGTCAATGACAAATGGTTGTCTTCAGCCATCTAAGTTACACATGGTAATGATCCTAAAGTCTTTCTTTCTATACTAAACTACCTATAAATGTTTTGTGAAGGGCTGGTTAATTATGCATGAGTGAGAAATCTGTTACAAATTTATCTCATGTGTGAGACACCATAATTTAATATGAGATAGTTGGAGATAATGTTAAGACTTTTTTTGAAAAATACACACGTTATAAATCTGCTCACAAACCAAAAGAATATCCCAATCTCATACCAGTCTCAGGACCTGTGTCAGCATAAAATGTGGACACAGAGCTTCCTATAGATGCATATGAAGTCCTTCCTAGTAGAGAGGCTTTGGTACAGAACACCGGCTTTGTTCAGGCACCAGGAGCTTCGAAGCTGGTTTTTCCATTTACCAGCTGTGAATCTCTGAACAATCAAGTTAAGCGAGGTCTGAGGGTTTCTTTGTTTGTTGTTTAAATTTCTAAAATTGGTACAATAATACTAAGTCCCTCCTACACATGATTAGCTTGGCATATAGTAAGCACTCGATCTATGTTAACTACTGTTGTTAATGATTTTAGGAACAAGGAAATGCCTTTGGTTACTTCTGAAAAGTCAGCAAAATCTCCTTATTCGTACTTAGAAAAAAGAACAAAATACATACTGCAGTGGAAGTTTGGACAATACACCTGAGCCTATCATATAGTTTTCTCCATCCCTTATTTTGTCTTGGCTGCCAAAACATTTTCTTGAACTGACAGAGCCATGAAGATATAAGGATCTAATAGGCACATTTCAATTATCTCTTTACAAATTTTGAAACTAAGAATTACATCTTACCTTCCATCTTTTTATTTAAAAATAGAAAGAAGCAGAATAAACAGATGACATTTACAGTCATTCTGCATTGGTGTTCATCTCCGGGCTTCATCTATGGTATTGACTTACGACTTTTTTTTTTTTTTGAGACCGAGTCTCACTTTGTCTCCAAGGCTGGAGTGCAGTGGCGCAATCTTGGCTCACTGCAACCTCTGCTTCCCAGGTTCAACAATTCTTGTGCCTCAGCCTCCTGAGTAGCTGGAACTACAGGCACGCACCACCGCGACCGAATGGTTTTTTGTATTTTTAGTAGAGATGGGGTTTCGTCATGTTGGCCAGGCTAGTCTTGAACTTCTGACCTCAGGTGATCTGCCCACCGCGGCCTCCCAAAGTGCTGGGATTATAGGCATGAGCCACTGTGTCTGGCTGACTTTTATATCTCAGCATTGTTTCTTAATTATGCAAGAATCATTATTTTGTTGGAATCTATAAGCTATGTGAAAGATACAGATAATTATATCACATACATATACATTTGAAATTGGAAAAGACCAATAAAGTTTGTCCCATAAAGTAATTAACTGCTTTGTTCTTTATGAATTAAATTAACAATTTATTTTTCAACATATACAGTCTAGCTGATTTTTCTATTTGTAGCCTGATTTTTTTCTCAGACTGCTGTGTAGTAAAGGATAATTAGAGACATTTACACTTATCATCCCAGCAAGAACATTGCTTTTGCTACTAAGGAAATAGTCCAATCCAGTGTGATTTATATTTGCATAATATCCTGTTGCAATATTAAAAAACACTTTGCTGAAAAACAGGGGAAGGTATTGAAATTGGGGTTTATAGAAGGGAAAGTGAGATTATGAATAATCACTGTCAAAAAAAGAAAAAAAAAACCCGTTAGCTTATTCTATCAGTTCGCTCCAATGAAATTAAGCCTACTTTTTTTTTCCTTAGAAATGGTTAACACAAAATGGAGGTAACTCTGCCAAGTACATGCTGTGTGGCATTATTCAGACACCCAGCTGGCTTCTTAAGTCAGTGTTCTACTTTTTATCTGGTTAGCTGTAATGCCAAGGAGAAACAGCATTTTAAAACTCAATTTTGCCTTCTTGACCTCCTGTGAATCGAGAGTCAACCAAAACAAGTCTTGAAAAGCTATTTTTTTTTTTTTTTTTACAAAGGAAGGACACATTTCCACAGGAAAATAAAATGAAATGTATAATCATTATTAATTCAAATTACAAGTTTTAAATACCTCTGTGCCCAGCTTAAAAATCATGGGAATGAACTTCGTGATTTAATTATACTCATTTGACTATTCCAACTGACATCAGCCTTACAACTTTAAAAGTAGCATTTCAAGTCACACTATTTTGTTCTCATTTTAAGCATTCCAATTCACTCTGAGAAGCTATAAGGTGACTAACCATCCCAGGTTTCCCAGGACTGAGGGGCTACATTCCTGAGAGGCAAGACTTTTTTCTTTTGAGACAGAGTCTCACTCTATCACCCAGGCTGGAGTGCAGTGGCACAACTTGGCTCGCTGCAATCTCTGCCTCCTGGGTTCAAGCGATTCTCTTGCTTCAGCCTCCTAAGTAGCTGGATCTACAGGTGTCCGCCACAACGCCTGACTAATTTTTGCATTTTTAGTAGAGACAGAATTGGCCAGGCTGGTCTCAAACTCCTGGCCTCAAGTGATCCACCCGCGTCAGCCTCCCAAAGTCTGGGATTACAGGCATGAGCCACTGTATCCGAGAGGCAAGACTTTCAATGCTGAAACAATGGCAGAATGGGGTGATTGGTACATCATAACATGAAACTCAAAGATCTTAGGAGAGCTCAGTATTTAAAATAAAGTCTTCTGCAAAATGAGGAAAGCCTGAGTAATTAATTATGCATTTATGTAGTTCTACTTTATTAAATACCTTCTCTGAATCAGTTATTGGGCTGAGCATCAGAGATTAAGAGGCAGTTTTTGTCCCAGGTATGTATATAAGAAGACAAGAGAGGCCAGGCGCAGTGGCTCACGCCTGTAACCACAGCACTTTGGGAGGCCGAGGCCAGCGGATCACGAGGTCAGGAGATGGAGACCATCCTGGCTAAGATGGTGAAACTCCATCTCTAGTAAAAATACAAAAAATTAGCCAGGCATGGTGGCTGGCGCCTGTAGTCCCAGCTACTCGAGAGGCTGGGTCAGGAGAATGGTGTGAACCTGGGAGGCAGAGCTTGCAGTGAGCTGAGATCGCACCGCTGCACTCCAGCCTGGGCGACAGAGTGAGACTCCATCGGAAAAAAAAAAAAAAAAAAAAAGAACAAGCAAATATAGAATTCATAATTGAGATATGCTCAAGGGGCTATGGGACACAAAGGTGTATACTGAAAATATAACTGGTATATTTCCCATATCTGTTTCATAAGTTTCAATTTTGACATTTATACCTGTTAGAGTTTTATGTATCTTAAATATATACAACTAAATATAAGTAAATATAAGTAAACTAAAATTTCAGCAACTTAAAAAAATTTGCTTTCATAAATAATAAACTCATTCACTAAGTCATGTATGAAAAATAGTCCCTGAAGTACATCAGTTTTATTGTCAGTACATAATGTATTTTATTTCATGAGTAACTGATTGATAAAAAGTCCAATTCACAGAGAAGATGTACCAATTCTATGTGGTTCCAACGTAACAAAAGAACTTAAAAATATATGAAAAAAAAAACTCGTGGAATACAACTAAAGCCGTGCTTTGAGGGAAACTTAAAGCTTTACACGTTTATATCAGAAAGGAAGGAAGCTTTCAAATTAATGATTAAAGCATCTACCATAAGAAACTGGAAGGTGGGAAAGGAGAAGGGTTCAAATTAAGAACAAAGCAAGCAGAAGAAAGGAAATGATAAGGATAATGGCAGAAATCAATAAAATTGAGAACAGAAAAACAGTAAGAGGGAACCAAGGCAACCAAATTTGGGTCTTTGAAAAGAGGAGTACGATCGATAAACATTTGGGTATACAGATCAAAAATAAAAACTAGAGAAGCTTTCTAGTTGCTGGTACAGCATCAGAGAAGCTTGGAAGTTGTCACTCTATCCTAACAATAAGTAAAAAGCTGAACACACTGAAAAAAACAACTTTTTTTAGATCTGTAAGGTAAGTGATATCACAAGATAAATTATGGCCCCCAAAATTAGAGAGGCAGGTGAATACAGAATTATGACTTGCTGGGGCAGAAACTCACAAGCAGAACCCTCCATAGGAACCAGGGCCAGGGTAGGAAAACCTGAACTGTAATTGATGAACTGCTAGAGGCTCACTGTGAACAACTCTGAGAATTAAAAACTCCAGGGAGGCTCAGTGTCTTAGGCACTTTTGCATTGCTATAAAGGAATACCTGAGACTGGGCAATTTATAAAGGCAAAAAGTTTAATTGGCTTGCAGTTCTGCAGGCTGTACAAGAAGTGTAATGCCAGCCTCTGCTTCTAGTGAGAGTCTTAAGGAAGCTTGCAATCATGGCGGAAGGCAAAAGGGGAGCCAGCATGTCACATGGCAGGTGAGAGAGGGAGCAAAAGAGAGAAGGGGAAAGTCCCAAGCTCTTTTAAATAATCAGCTCTCACATGGACTCATTACCATGGGGAGGGCACCATGCCATTCACGGAGAATCTGCCCCCATGACCCAGACACCTCCCACCAGGCCCCACCTCCAACACTGGAGGTCACATTTTAACACGAGATTTTCAGGAGACAAACATTCAAACCATATCATATGACTATATGGGGGCTTCCACACTCTTGTGAGTTTTACCTTCAGGAGTTCAGCCTGTTCTCATAATAAATGGCATAGAAAAATTCCCTTATGCTTCCTTCATGGAGAGGGGAAAATAAACCATTTTGAAATAGCCCACAGAATTATAATCTTCTTAGCAAAATTTGCCCTCAGGAGAAACTATTTTACCAGAACCTCACCCACTGGGATGTTATCAAAGCCTTACTGAGCAGGAGAAAGGCAAAGGCCAAGTCCAGACTCTTCCAGCTAAGACAATGAGGTGGGAGGGGGATGCAGAAGCATGTGTGGAGTTCACAGTCTGACTGAGGCTCATTAGAAGACTGAGACCCAATCATAGGACTATTGGATGCTTCCCCTCCCACACACCACACCTCCACATTACTAAAGGCCTAGGTACAGAAGTTCCTTTTATTTGTTGCTGTCAAGAAATAATTAAATAGCATACTAAAAGGCGAATAACACAGTTTGAAGAGGCAAAATGAGCATCGAAAGCAGACTCTGATATCACAGGGATGCTGCAATGATCAGACAGAATTTAAAACAACGATGGCAAATATACTAGAGGCTTTAATGGATAGTTTATAGGAAATGATGGACAATGCAAGTAGAGACATGAAATTCTAAGAACGAACCAAAAAGAAATGCTAGAGATCAGAATCACTGTCACAGAAATGAAGAATGCATTTGATAGACTTATTTGTAGACTGGACATGGCTGAGAATAAAATCTCTGAGTTTTAGGACATTTCCATAGAAACCTCCAAAACTAAAAAGCAAAAAAGAACAAAAGACTGGAAATAATAGGACAGAATATCCAAGAATGGTGGGGCAACTACAAAAGGTGTAAATCTACGTATGGGAGTATCAGAAGAAAAAAGAGAGAATGGATCAGAAGATATGTTTAGACAATCATGATAGAGATTTTTCAAATTAATTTGGATACCAAACCACATATTGAGGAAACTCAGAAAACAAAAATAGGGTAAATTCCCCCCTAAAATTACACAACAGAGATCTCTACACCTCAGCATATCATATTCAAACTACAGAAAATCAAAGATAAAGAAAGAATTATGAAAGAAGCCAGAGAAAAGAAACACCTTACCTATACTACAGGAAAGATAATAATTACATTTAGCTTCCCAAAATCCATGCAAACAAGAAGAGAGTGGAAGGAAATATTTAAAGTGTTGAAAGAAAAAAAAAACCCACCAATGTACAGTTCTGTACCCTATAAAATGATCCTTCAAAAGTGAAAGAGAAATAAAGACTTTCTCAAACAAGCAAACAAACAAAAATCGAGAGACTTTATCGCCAGTAGACCTATGTTGCAGGATATGTGAAAAGAACTTTTTTGAGAGAGAAGGACAATGATATAGGTCAGAAATTCAGATCTATATAAGGAAAGGAAAAGCATTGAAGAAAAAAAAGTGAAGGTAAAATACAAACATTTTTCTTATTCTTTATAGATCTAACAGATAATAATTTGTTCAAAATCATAATGATGATAATGTATTCAATTGCATATGCTTATATATGTATGTATGTTTTTGTATATATAATGTATATATAATTCAGTTTAATATATATATTGAAATGAACGCTAGCAACGACATTCGGGTCAGAAGGGGGAAATTAGGATTATTTTTATAAAGTTTTAACACTACTTGTGAAATGGCAAAGTATTATTTAAAAGTTAATCTGGATTAGTTGTAAATGTATATTGGAAACTCTAGGGCAACCACTAAAAAAAAGTGAAAAAAGAAGCATAAAAGAGAGAAAATGAAATAATATAAAATCATATAAAATACACAATGTAAAATCACAGAAGGCAGAAAAAGAGTGGATGAGTGGGAAAAAATAAGCAAAAAAGATCAACAAAATACAAACCAGTAATAAATGTGGTAGATATTAATCGACCTACATCAAGAACTTTGAGTGTCAATGGTCTAAATGCATGAATTCAAAGATAGAAATTATCAGAGCAGATCAAAATACAACTATATGTTGTCTACAAAAAACCCACTTTACACATAAAGACCTATAGATTAAAGGTAAATATATGGAGAAAGATATATCATGCTAACACTAATTGAAAGAAAGTAGAAGTAGTTATATTAATTTTAGATATAGCTGACTTCAAAGCAAGTAAAGTTGTAGGGATAAAGAGGGGCATTACATAATGATAAAGGGTGAATTCTCTAAGAAGACATAACAATCGTTAATGTGTGTGCATGTCTAACAACACAGCATCAAAACACATGAAGCAAAAACTCATAAACAAATTCCTTAAATACATAATCTGTCAAAACTCATACAAGAAGAAGTTGATAATCTTAATAGTCCTATATCCATTAAAGAAATTAAATTAATATCTAATAACCTTTGAAAACAGAAAACACCAGGCCTAGAAGAGTTTGCTGGGGAATTCTATAAAACATTTAAAGAAGAAATAATGCCAACTTTCTACAATGTCTTTCAGAAGACAGAGGCAGAGGAAAGACTTCCTAACTTATTCTAGAAGGTCAGCAATACCCTATACCAAAACCAAAGACATTATAAGAAAAGAAGATTATAACCAATACCTCTCTAGAACCTAGATGCAAAAATCCTCAATAAAATATTAGTAAATCCAAACCAACATTGTATAAAAATAACTACATACCATAACTCGGTGGGACTTAGGACCTCAGGTATGAAAGACTGGTTAAAAATTTGAAAACCAATTAATATAATCTATCATATTAATAGGTTAAAGAAGAAAAACTACATAATCATATCCACAGACACAGAAAAAAGCATTTGACAAAATTAGTAATTTATTCATGATAAAAACTCTAATCAAACTCAAAATAGAGGAAAACTTTCAACTTATTAAAGAATATCGACAATAAACCTACAGCTCACATAATGTTTAATGATGAGAAACTAGAAGCTTGCCTACTAAGATCATAAAAAAGTCAAAAATAGGGAAACTCAATATTGTCAAGATTTCGGTTGTTCTTAAATTTATGTATAGATTCAGTGCAGTTTCAATCAAACTATCAGTAGATTATTTTGTGGATATTGACAAACTGATTCTAAAGTTTATATGGAAAGATAAAAGCCCCAGAACAACCAACACAATATTCACAGAGAAGAGCAAAGTTGAAAGAGTGACACTACCTGATATCAAGACTTATTATAAAGCTATAGTATTAGGACAGTGTGGTATTGGTGAAAGAATAGACAAATAGATCAATGAAAAAGAATAGATATCTGAGGAATAAATTAGCATAAATATAGTCAACTGATATTTAACCAAAGAACAACAGCAATACAATGTAGAAACAATGTCTTCTCAATGAATGGTGCTAGAGCAACTGTACATCCACATGTTAAAAAAAAAAAAAATGATTCTAGATGCTGACCTCACACCCTTCACAAAAATTTGCTTAAAATGAGTCACAGACCTAAATGTAAAATGCAAAACTATAAAACTCCTAGAAGATAACATAGAGGAAAATCTAGATGGTGTTGGGTTATATAATGACTCTTTAGATATGACACAAAAGCCATGATCAATGAAAGAAAAAAATGATAAACTGGACTTTATTAAAATAAGAATCCCTGCTCTGTGAAAGACACTGACAAGAGACTGAAAATATAAGCTGGCCAGGTGCAGTGGCTCACGCCTGTAATGCCAGCCCTTTGGGAGGCTGAGTCAGGCAGATTGCTTGAGCCCAGGAGTTTGAGACCAGCCTGGGCAACACGGGAAAATCATATCTCTACAAAAAGATACAACAACAACAGAATTACTGGGTGTGGTGGCACACGCCTGTGGTCCCAGCTACTCAGAAGGCAGAGGTGAGAGGATCACTTGAGCCTGGGAGGTCGAGGCTGCAATAAGCCTTCATTGCACCACCGCACTCCATCCCGGTCAAGAGAGACTCTGTCTCAAAAAAAAAAAAAGAAAGAAAGAAAAGTGAAGAAAATACAAAACAACCCAACTAAAAAATGGGCCAAGGAACTTAACAGATAGACATCTCACCAAAGAAGATGCACATACGGGCTGGGCATGGTGGCTCACGCCTGTAATCCCAGCACTTTGGGAGGTCAAGGCGGGTGGATCACCTGAAGTTAGGAGTTCACGATCAGCCTGGCCAACATGGCAAAATCCCATCTCCACTAAAACATACAAAAATTAGCTGGGTGTGGTGGCACACACCGGTAATCCCAGCTACTCAGGAGGCTGACGCAGGAGAATCGCTTGAACCCGGGAGGCAGAGGTTGTAGTGAGCCAAGATTTGCCACTGTACTCCAGCCTGGGCGACAGAGTGAGACTGTCTCAAAAAAAAAAAAAAAAAAAGATACATATATAGCAATTAAGCATTTGAAAATATGCTCCACATAGTATGTCATCAGGGAAATGCAAGTTAAAACAACAGTAAAATACCACTGTATACCTATTAGAATAGCCAAACTTCAGAGCACTGACAACACCAAATGCTGGTAAGGATGTGGAGGAACAGGAACCCTCATCATTGATGTTGGAAATGCAAAATGGTATAGCCACTTTGAAACACTGTTCTTACCAAACTAAATTTACACTTACCACCACTCATGCTTCCAGGTATTTTAACCCAAATGAGTGGGAAATTTATGTCTTTGCAAAAACTTTCATGCAGACCCTTAGAGTAGCTTTATTCAGAATTGCAAAACTTGGAAGTAACCAAGATATCCTTTAATAGGTGAGTGGTAAGTAAACTGTGGTACATCCAGACAATGGAACACTTAGCACTAAAAAGAAATGAGCTATGAAGCCATGAAAAGGCTGGAGGAGACTTCAATCTTTATTAGTAAGTGAAAGAAACCAGTCTGTAAAGGTGACATACTGTCTGATTTTAACTACATGGCATTTGGGAAAAGTCAGGACTTTGAAGAGCATGAAAAGATTAGTGGTTGCCAGGTGTTCAGAGCTAGGGATGAATGGCAGAACACAGAGGATTTTTTGAGTAGCAAAACAACTCTGTATGATACTAAAATAGAGGATATATGTCATTATATTTTTGTCCAAATAACCCAATATACAACACCAAAAATGAACCCCAATGCAAATTATGGTCTTTGGGTGATAATGATGTGTCAGTGCAGATTCATTAATTGTAGCAAATGTACCACTCTAATGAGAAATATTGATAATGGGAGTAAGTTATGCATGTGTGGGGGCAGGGTGTATATGAGATATCTCCGTAGCTTCCTTGAAATTTTGCTCTGAACTTAAAACTGCTCTAAAAATAAAGTTAATTAAAAAGAGAAAAGAAAAAGAGAAATTATCAATATCATAAGTAAAAGAAAGGACATTACTATAAATTCTACAGACATTAAAAGGATACTATGGGAGCATTATGAACAGCTATTTGTCAATAAATTTGACACTTAGATGCAATGGAAAAACTCCCTGATTTCCTACCAAAGCTCGATAGAAAATAATTGGATAGCTGGAAAAGTCCTATATTTATTGAAGAAATTGAATTCATAAACATCTTTCAACGAAGAAAACTTCAGGCCAGATACTTAACAGGAAAACTTCATTTAAAGATGAAATAAGTCCAATTCTGCAAACATTCTTCCAGAAATTATAAAAGGAGGAAGTACTTTCCAACTCATTTATGAGGCCAACGTTACCCTGGTACCAAGATGAAACAAAAATTGTCAAGAAAAGAAAACCTCACACCTGCATTATGCAATATTGTAGCCAACAGCAAAATGTACCTATTCTGCACTTGAAATGTTGCTAACCCAAATTAAGATGTGCTGTAATTAGAAAATAAACACCACATTTCAAAGCCTTAGTATGAAAGAAATACAAAATGTTTCATCAATATTTTACATTGATATAATATAACTATTGGTAATATTTATATTAAATAAATTACATTATTAAAATTAATTTTGTTTTTTGGTTGTTATGTCTTTACAATACAATTTAAAAGTACATTTGTGATTTTTACTATTTATCTACTTGACAATGCTATAAACTGATATCCCTCATAAACACTGAGGCAAAAATTCTTCTTAAAAATTAGCAAATTAGGCTGGGCGCAGTGGCTCACACCTGCAATACCAGCACTTTGCGAGGCAAAGGTGGGTGGATCACTTGAGCCCAGGAGTTCAAGACCTGTCTGGGAAATGCAATGAACCCCTACCTCTACCAAAAAAAAAAAAAAAAAAAAAATTAGTTGGGCAGGGTGGTGTGCACCTGTAGTCCCAGCTACTTGGGAGGCTGGAATCATTGCTTGGGCCTGGGAGGCAGAAGCTGCAGTGAGCCAAGATTGTGCCACTGCACTGAGGCCTGGGCAACAGGGTGAGACCCTGTCTCAAAAAAAAAAAAAAAAAAAAGCAAATTAAATTAAGAAATACATTCAAGGAATAATAGAACCTGATACAATGCGGTTTATCATAGGAAAGCAAGATTGGGTCCATGTGAAAATCAGTAAGTTTAATTCACCATATTAACAGACTAATGGAGGAAAAAAAAAAACAAAACCATATGATACTCTCAGTTGAGGAACAAAGGGCATTTGACAAAATTTAACATTTATTATGGTTTAAAAAACATAACAAAACATGAAAAAAACCTAACCAAAGTAGGAATCAAAGGGAACATTCTCAACTTTATAAAGGGTATCTATGAAAAAATCTATAAACACATTCCATACATAACGGTAGCAGATGGAATGCTTTCCCCTGAAATCAGCAATGAGGTAAGAATGTCATTCTCATCATTCCTTTCAACATATAATAGAAGACATATAATAAATTTTTAAAAAATGCATATATAATTGAAAAAGATAAATGAAATAGTCTTTATTCACAGAAGACTTAATTGTCTCTGTAGAAAATCACAAAGACAGGGGATCTACAATAAAGCTGCTGGAACTAATAATTGACTTTGGTGAAGTTGTAGAACACAAGGGCAATATATAGAAATCAATGACATTTCTACATATTTGCAGTAAACAATTATAAATTGAAAATTTTAAGTATTATTTACAATAGCACCACAATGGGAGATACGGATAAATCTAACAAAGTATGTACAAGATTTATTAAAAACTGTACAGCGTTGATGAGAGAAATACAAAATGACTAAAGAAATAAAGAAGCGGCCAGGCGCTGTGGCTCACGCCTGTAATCCCAGCACTTTGGGAGACTGAGGCGGGCGGATCACGAGGTCAGGAGATGGAGACCATCCTGGCTAAGATGGTGAAACACCATCTCTAGAAAAAATACAAAAAATTAGCCGGGCACAGTGGTGGGCGCCTGTAGTCCCAGCCACTCGGGAGGCTGAGGCAGGAGAATGGCGTGAACCCAGGAGGCGGAG
>NW_012098166.1:176209-187806 GCF_000951045.1 Mandrillus leucophaeus
AGAGAGAGAGAAAGCAAGCAAGCATACTGTGCTCATATATTAGAACAGCAGTCCCCAACTTTTTTGGCACCAGGGACTGCTTCTATGGAAGACAGTTTTTTCCATGGGGTGGGTGGGGACGGATGGTTTCTGGATGAAACTGCTCTACCTCAGATCATCAGGTATTAGTTAGATTATCATAAGGAGCACACAACCTAGATCCCTCGCATGCACAATTCACAGTAGGGTTTGTACTCCTGTGAGAATCTAATGCCATTGCTGATCTGACAGGAGACAGTAATGCTCACTTGCCCACAGCTCACCTGCTGTGCAGCCTGGTTCTGTTAGGACAAGTACTGGTCTGTGTTCCGGGAGCTGGGAACCCCTGCATTAGAGGGCTCAATCCTTTCCTAGATGATTTACATTTTTAAAACATAAGAAGACTCAGTATTGTTATTATGTCAATTCTCCCCTATTTTACCTATAGATTCAATGAAATCCTAAAATTCCATCAGGCTTTTGTTTTACACAAATCAATATACTGATTCTGAAATTTACATGGAAATCTCATGGAACTAGAATAGTTAAAACACAGAAAACAAAGTTACAGAACTCACGCTACCTGACTTACTTTAAAGCCACCGTTATTAAGACAATTTGTTACATCCATAGTAATAGATACATAGATTAAAAAAAAAAAAAGAAAGAAAAGAAAAGAATCTAGAAATATACCCACACATAATATGGTCAGTTGACAAGGATACCAAGGCAATTCATATGAGAAAGATTTTTCTTATTGAAAAATTGAATATCCATATCCACAATGGTGATCCTTGACCCTTACCCACCATTACATTAAAAAATTAACTCAAAATGGATTGTAGACCTATATGTAAAAACTGAATTTATAAAACGTCTAGAAGAAAAAAAAAATTCTTTGGAACCTTGAGTGAGGCAAATATTTCTTAAATAAAACAAGAAAGCACAAACTACAAAAGAAAAAATAGATAAATTGGTCTTCATCAAAATTAAAAATGTCTGCTCTTTGAAGGATAATGTTAAGAAAATAAAAAGGTTGCAGACTCTGGGAAAATATTTGCAAAACAGATGTCTGATAAAGGACTGGTATCCATAACATACATTCAGAACTTTTACAACTCAGCAATAAGAAAACAAATAACCCAATAAAAATGAGCAAAAGATTTATACAGGCACTTCCTCCAAAATGATAAATGGATAAATAAGCTCATGAAAAGATGCTGAACATCATTATTCAATAGGGAAATGCAAATTACAGCCACAGTATGTTACAACTAAACTCCTATTAGAATGGTTTCAATTAAAAGACACTGACAATAAAGTGCCTGCAAAGATACACCACATATGTGACTCTCATACATTACTAATGGAAATGCAGAATTGATACTTTGGAAAACAGTTTGGCAATTTCTTATAGAGTTAAAGATTTACTTATCATATGACCCAGAAATCTCACTCCTAGGATTTACTCAAGAGAAATAGAAACATATGTAGTTATCCTTTGGTATTGATGGGGAATTGGTTTCAAGACCCCCTCAGTTGCCAAAATCCACAGGTACTCACGTAACTTATAGAAAATGGTCTAGTGTTTACATATAACCTACACACATCCTTTTGTATACTTTAAATCATCTCTAGATTACCCAAATGATTAGATTATAATACTTATGTTACCTGGTTGCCTAGATTAGAGTATAATAGCTAATACAATGTAAATGCTATGTATGTTGTCATTATACTTTATCGCTTTTGTATTTGCATTTTTAAAATTGTTTTTAATATATTTTCAGTATGTGGTTGTGTGAATTCATGGATTCAGAACTCACGGAAATGAAGGGCAACTGTATTTACAGAAAAACCATATTTTTTTTTCTAGTAGTTTTATTGCCAAAATTGGAAATAATCCAAGTTGTCATTAACTAGAGGATGGATAAATAAATTATAATACATCTATAAAATTAAATATTAGTAAAAAATACATAAAAAATGAACTGTTGATATGTTGGTGCAAAAGAAATTACTTATAAGTAATTATAAGTAATGGCAAAAACTGCAACTACTTTTGCACCAACCTAATAGTAATTCAGTATAGATAAATCTCAAATACACAATGTTATGCCAAAAAGAAAAAAAAATCTAGGATAAAACAGCTATATGCTGTGATTCCATTTCTATGACATTCCAGAAATGTAATCACCTTTGCAAAACTTATAACAATGAGAAGATTATGAAAATGAAAGAGATGTGATCTAACCAACCCTCATCTTGCCTTTAACCCTCAAACTGCTCTTGGTCATTACTGGATTTGTGCTAAGCTAACTTTGAGAGAAATTTAGTTTGTAGTTTAAATGGTAATAGCCTTTCCCCAAAACAAAACCACCTAGTAAAACTAATGAAAGGCCATCAGGTTAGGAGGATGTAAGCTGGTTAACACAGGTTGCTGTTATTAACCATTTTACATCTGGAAAATCTGAGGCAGCAGAGGTTAAGAAACTTCTCTAAAATCACATGACTACTTAGAGGTGGTCTGGAATTCAGACTCAAGAAACTAGGCTCCTAATTAGCTAAATATGACTAATTGCTACCTAGCCGCTCATATGACAGCAACGATCATCATACTCCTTCCCAATATTCTATACAGAGATTATTGGAGGGGTGTACATGGTCAAGAAGAGCGTAGCTCCAAATCCTGAGTAAATCCTTGAGTGCTTTCCTCATTGTTTTTTTTTTGTTTGTTTTGTTTTTTTTTTTAAAAAGCCCTCTGTTTTAACCTCCATTTAGGACATTTGAGAGTAGCACTTGCATCCTGTGGGACTCTTCAAAACTTCAGAAGAATCAAATAGTATCTTTCATCTAAAAATTTTGGAAATTTCCCCCTTATTTCTCCATAATCCTAACACTTTTAAGCTAATGTCTTCCCTCAACAGTGACAGTATTAGCAGACAGTGAGACACAGCATCTTCCTTTATCTCCTCTGGAGAATCAGTATACCTCTGTCATCTTCCCCTGCAAGATCAAGCAAAAATAAGCCTTCCTTTTGGCACTGATTCTTAATCTTCCCTTCCATTAAGGATTCATGTTATAATATTTATCTTCTGTCTTTTTAATCACTGCCTCTTACAAAAAGATAATTTCAATGTGACTTTGCTGACATTTACAGAAATGTTATCTTCATAACTTTCTTCTTTAGAGCCAAACATAGCAAAGAAGCATAAACTTCTATGGTCTTTCTTGTTCCCTGAGCCCTTGCAAGTGGGCATCTTTCTCTTCTTCTCTGTTGAAATTGATCTCCCTCAGGAAAAATCCAATAGTAATTGTTAGTTTCATACTCCTTGGCTTTTTCAGATAGTACTTTCATAAAATATCATGGCTTCAACTATCAAATTAATACTAAAGATGTCTCCTGTATTATTTTACCCATTATCTTTTACTCAAGCTAAATTCCACCTTCCATGCTGCTCAGAGGATATGTATTTTAAGATATCTGATCATCCATCTTAATTAAATATTTTATTTAAAACAAAACATATTCATATCCCCTTTTTCTAAATATCTGTCAAAGGCAAAAAATTCAATGTGAAATCCTTTCCTTTTTATTACATAATCCATGGTCATTTAATCTTGCTTATCTTTTCTTTACATTTTTCACATGGACAGCTCTCCATTTCCATTGGCTGTTGAACAATCTAGTCATTCAAACCTTCACACTTGGATTGTAATTTTGATATCTCTATTTCCACCATTCTAATTCATAGTTCACATTATAACCATTATAATGGTTTCACCACTTTATTTTCGACAGGTCCTTCCTAATATTAAGAGACTATTGCAAGCCTGTTGTGCACTGTACACATCTCAACTATTCATTTGTGATGGAAATCATTTAGCCCCCTTTACCGTTCTAGAGTAGACATCAGCCAGGAATGGTGGTTTACTCCTGTAATCCCAGCACTTTAGCAAGCCAAGGCGGAAGGATCACTTGAAGCTAGGATTTTGAGACCAACCTAGGCAAAATAGTGAGACCTCATCTCTACAAAAAAAAAAAAAAACTGTTAACAACAATTAGCCGGATGTGGTGCCACACACCTGTAGTCCTAGTTATTTGGGAGACTGAGGTGGGAACATTGCTTGAGCCCAGGAGGTCAAGGCTGCATTGAGCTGTGATCCCGCCAATGCAGTCCAGCTTGGGCAACAGAGTGAGACTTTGACACACACACACACAGACAGACACACACAGACAGACACACACACACACACACACACACACACACACACGCACACACACACACACACACACAGTAGATATCTTTTATTTTGGTCAGCCCAGCTGTCCTTTCCTTACTTAACCCATGTGGTTTTTTCAATCCTAGTAACCATCCTCTTTACCCTACCCCTTGCTACAAATGGCAACAAGGACCCAGACCTTGTTAATCATCATATCCCACCAATTCTCCCAAAACTAGGATCCCAACTGAGTCAATCAGAATCCATTCCTGAGATGATTTATGGACCTGTGAAAGATAAAACTTCTACAGGGTTCATGAGCTATCAAAACAGTCAGTCATATGTATTTTAATGAAGAGTGTACACTGGAAAGTGTATTTAAAAGAGGGAGAGAAGAGACAGAGCACAAATTCTATTGTTTGAGCATGTTGATCAAGGCATATATAATGCCAAACCCACTCTTGGACTTCTCAGTTATATGAGCCAGTACATTTAATTTTTGGTTACACTTCTATTTTGGGTTTCAATCACTTGCAACTAAAAGAGTCTGTTTATTACACAATATGAGTGTATCCATTATTTGGTTTATTACTGCAAGGTCATGGATGGGATCAAGAGTTAAAGATGAATCAAGCACCATACAGTAGTTCTGTAGTTAATGTAAAAGAAGTGTGCCCTCTGTTATGGTGAATTGTGTATATGTGAGTTTGGCAAGTGCTTCAAGAGCAATACAGAGGCTAAGAAACTGCAGAGAGTGAAGTGATTCATTCTGACTAGGCAGATTGGGAAAGTTTCTGGGTATAACAGCATTTTAAGCTGGACTTTGAAAGATGAATAAGTTGCCAATACTATTGCTAAGTTTGATATCAAACATTGTATTATTTGCTCATTTATTTCTGAAATCATTTCCAATACTGTTTATTAATCTAAATTTATTTATCATAAAGCTCCAGTTCATAAGTAACTTGTCTTCTTCCTGTTTGCTTTGATATTAGATTATATCATTTTTAGTTACTTCATTATTTTTTCTTTGTTTGTTTGGTTTTTATTTTTAGAGACAAGGTCTCACTCTGTCACCCAGGCTGAAATACAGTGGCTTGATCATAGCTCACTATAGCCTCAAACTCCTGGGCTCAAGCAATCCTCCTGCCGTAGCTTCTCCAGTAGCTGGCATAACTGGCATGCACACCATGCCTGGCTAATTTTTTTTTTTTTTTCATACAGACAGGGTCTCCCTGTGTTGCCCAGGCTGGTCTTAAACTCCTGGCCTCAAGCAAGCCTCCCACTTCTGCCTCCCAAAGTGCTGGGATTACAGGCAAGAGCCACAGCACCCAGCCTCCATATGTGCATACTGCATATCCTAATTCAGCCATAATCTCTGGAAAGCAAATGCCATCTTATCATCTCTTTAATATCTACTATAGCATCTAACACAGCACTGGGCACAAAGTACTTAGAAAACAATAAAATAATGCAAATGCCAAGTTTTTGACAGTTTGATTAAACATCTGTATATGGTAGATTAATTTCATTCCTAAATGATGTTGAAGATTTTCTGTTCCTCTCAAATGAAAAAATCTAGTAGTTGTAAAATTCTCTTCCATGAAACTATTTCAAGCATGCAGAGGAAAGTATATTAGGTGGTGTTTGACTGATAAGTCTAAATTGAGACTGTTTTTTTTTTTTCTCCTTTGACTTCTGAGCTTTTAACTGGAATCTTGGAATTGAGTTCATTAAATAATACAGTTTATTAGGAAAATAAAGTATTTGGAAAGAAGATGAAAACAGACCAAAATAAAAGCTAAAGGAGTGTTCAAAATGATTAGACTGAAGTTGCAGTGAACTAAAGTAGCAGTAAAAACATCTGAGACATAGGAAATTATTTTGCTAGAGAATAGTAAGAAGACATCAAAGCCCTTAAAATACAAGAGTGTGAAGTCAAAGACTTACAAGGCTGAAGTTACTAAGATTTTAGGATTACTTTGCTGTGGGACATGTAACTAAAGGTCACATCTTTGAAATTAAATGTGTAGAAAATAGTTCTTTCCACATGAAGGGTAACATTAACCAATGTGAGGCTAATCAATGAGTAATGGTAATTTCACAAATAGGATTACTGTGTAAAAATATGAGAAGATAGAGCTACAGAAAAATTGTATCTTATCACAGGAAAGATAGAACTATCAGAGAAGACAGGAAAATTCATCAGTCAAATATCTGATTATTTAGGTTAAGGCAGATCCAGGTTTTATGGGACTTGAAGCTTATACAATTTTGGGGACATTCTAAACAACAACATTATGGGGCCGGGCGTGGTGGCTCATGCCTGTAATCCCAGCACTCTGGGAGGCCGAGGTGGGAGGATCACGAGGTCAGGAGATCGAGACCATCCTGGTTAACACTGTGAAACTCTGTCTCTACTAAAAATACAAAAATTAGCCGGGCATGGTGGCAGGCACCAGTAGTTCCAGCTACTTGGGAGGCTGAGGCAGGAGAATGGCATGAACCCGGGAGGTGGAGCTTGCAGTCAGCTGAGATATCACCACTGCAATTCAGCCTGGGTGACAGAGCGAGACTCCATCTCAAACAAACAAACAAAAACAAACAAACAAACAAACAAACAAACAAGAAAACATTATGGATGCCAAATTTGGTATAACAGCTTCTATTTAGAATTAGAAATTAATCACAACAAATTATAAATCTATGTAATGTTAAAAAATTATATAATTCAGAAAAAATAACAACTAATAATGGCCTGACACACCTATATAATTAATGACTTTTCTGCATTTTTGCTACATATTATTTCATTGCCTTTCCATATGACAAATATTTTTAAAATAATGTTCTCTATATAGAAGATAGAAAGATAATCAGTTTTTATGTTAGCGTGATTGATAAAAAAACTTTTCATTATTGGTGGTTAAGAAAAGTTTCTTTTTGCTTCAAAACTCAATATTGGTTGCACCTCATACAATATTAGAATGGTGACCAAATTTGGAAACCTTCTACCAGGATTTTTTCATATATAAGCTCTTACAAATGGAGTTGCTGTTCGTATTACTGCTAGTGGTTTAAGCCTTACAAATAAGAATTCTGATACATTCTATTTTGCACAATTGTTATCAAAAAGAAAAAAGTATGATGCTTTTATAATTGTATGTTTCTTATGAATACATCTTGATATGAGAAAACTTTTTTTTCTAGGTGCTGTGATAACAGAATCCACTGCTTATAATTTTATGTAGGTAACAATTAGAAAAAAATTACCTCAGAATAGCTTGCAGTTCAAACATTTCACACTTGTTTCTCTTTCACTATCCACTTATCTCCCTTGGTGAGCACTTTTATATAATGATACCAACATTTGTATCATGATATCAGCTATGGTTCCATATGGCTAACAATAAATTATACCCAGAAGTGACTGGGAACCAAAAGAAATGTGTCCTACTAAACCTGAAGTAAATGTATCCCCCACAGAGTTGTCCGTTGTCAGTTTCCCCAACTGCTATAGCCACTCCAACACAGCCCAACAGACACAAGGCAAGGTGTGAAGTAGGTCAATCTTAATAGATTACGGTTACATTGGGTTTGCAAGTTTTACAAAAACATGTGACCGGCCAGGCATGGTGGCTCACACCTGTAATCCCAGCACTTTGGGAGGCCGAGGCAGGCGGATCATGAGGTCAGTAGATCGAGACCATCCTGGCCAACATGGTGAAACCCCATCTCTACTAAAACACAAAAAAATTAGCTGGGCATGGTGGTGAATGCCTGTAGTCCCAGCTACTTGGGAGGCTGAGGCAGGGAAATTGTCTGAACCCAGGAGGCGGAGGCTGCAGTGAGCCGAGATCATGCCACTGCACTCCAACCTAGCAACAGAGCAAGACTCCGTCGCAAAACAAAAAAAAGTGACCATATAAACAAATATCAAAGATATCTCCTAGGGCCATGCAAGCAAAGGATCTCGAAATATAAGGGTAAATATGCCTCTATTTAGAAAAACACTATTTAGAAAATGACCTTGCACAGCTCTCTCTTTTTGTGACATGTATAAAATTCATAGAAAATCCCCATTTTAAAAATTGTGAAATGTAACATATAAACAGGAATGTGCATGCATTAGTTTGCTAGGGTTGCCATAACAGAATGTCACAGACTGGGTGGTTTAAAAAACAGAAATGTATATCCTCACAGTTAGGGAGAAAGGAAGTCCAAGATCAAGGTGCCAGCTAAATCGATTTCTCCTAAGGCCTCTCTCTTTGGCTTATAGATGGCTACCTTCTCACATGGTCTTTTCTCTGTGCACACGTATCCCTGGTGACTCTTCTTCTTTGTATTAGGACAACAGTCATATTGGATGAGGGATTCCCCTTTATGATGTCATTTAACCTTAATTACCTCTTTAAAGGCCATATATCCAAATACATTGGGGGTTAGTTCTTGAACATATGAGTTTGAGGGGGACAAAATTCCATAATAGTACAGAAAACATACATGTACAGTAATAAATACTGTAATAATCATAAAGCAAACATACTTATAGCCACCACCTACCTGAAGACATGAAACATTGCTATCACCAAGACACCTTAACAAACCATAGCCCACAAGTCTTTTCCTAAACACACCATCCTTCCTTACCCTAAATGTAATCCAATCTTCTGGGAGCTATTTTCTTTGTAGTTTTCAATCTGTACATGCAGCTTTATACAGTGTTGTGTAATTTGGTTTACTTTTGTGTAATGGAATTGTGCTCCTATGTATTATTTGGGGTCTTGGTTTTTTCACACAACCTCTTCTTTGTGAGATGTATTGTAATACACAAAGTTTACTCATTTCTCAGCAAGGACAAAATATTAAATATTTAGGCTTGAGGGCCATGTGTTCTCTGTCACAATCATTTCCGCTATTGTTGTGAAAACAATATAGACAATATATAAGTGAATGGATGTAGTTATGTTCAAATAAATATTCACAGAAACAGTTAACAAGTGCGCAAACTGTAGTTTTCTGACTGATATGGTTTGGATCTGTGTTCCCACCAAATTTCATGTTGAATTGTAATCCCTAATGTTTGAAGTACTGCTTGGTGGGAGGTAAATGGATCATGGAGGCGGATTTCACATGAATGCTTTAGTACCGTCCCCTTACTGTGATAGTGAGTGAGTTCTCATGAGATCTGGTTGTGTAAAAGTGTCTAGCAACTCCCCGTAGCTATTTCTCTTGCTGCTGTGCCCACCATGTGAAGTATCTGCTCCTGCTTCATCTTCTGCCATGATTGTAAGTTTCCTGAGGCCTCCCCAGAAGCTGAGCAGGTGCTGCCATGCTTCCTGTAAAGCCTGCAGAACCGTGAGCCAATACTCTTTTCTTTATAAATTACCTCAGTCTCAGGTATTTCTTATAGCAATGGAAGAACAGACTAATACACTGACTTCTGCTCTATAGGATCTTTCATGCCTGACATTGGTTATTTGTACTTCCTTTCCTTTCCCTGATTGATCTCAAAAAGTTCATTAAAATCATTTGAATATAAAAGTAACTTTCAAATTGGTTGGGTCTCTGGACATAGAATTTTGAGATTAGCAGTACTTTTCTTTCAGCAAATTGAAGATATTATTTTATTATCTCCTGATTTTTATTGTTGCTGCTAAGAAATCAATAATACATCTAACTGTTGCATTTTATATCTCTTTTTTCTTTTCTTTTTGCTATAATGAAGAAATTCTCTCAATCTTTGGTATTCTATACTTTTAGTAGAATGTCTTCAGATAAAAAATGTTTTAAAAATTAGTTGCTAGAAATTCAGTGGGATTCTTGAATGATTTTCATTGTGTCTGGAAGTTTCTTAGCCATCATCTTCATACATTGACTCTGCCCTTCTCTCTACTTTCCTTCAAGAACTCCAATTAAATATATAATATATTTGCTCTTTTTCTCTTATCTCTTAAGTTCTCTTCTATGTTTCCATCTTTTCATTTCTGTATGCTGCTTTCTATTCAATTTCCTATGACTTACTTTCCAGTTCATTTATTTTATCTTCACTGTGTCTTATTTGCTTTTAAATCCATCTATTAAGTTATTGAATTTCAAAGATTATAATCTAATCTTTATTTTTAGAGTTCCTATTTGGCACATTTTTGGTATGCTAGATTACTTTTTATAGTTTCCTCTTCCGGACAGATACTACAAGTTTGTCATTTTTTCTCTGTACATAGTAACATCTATTTTTATGATCTATGTTTCATAAACTGTATCTGATGATTCTCCTGTAAGAAGTGTTGATAGATGTTCGTCGATTTGCTTTTGCTTATGATGCTGCTTGCTCAGGGTTTTCCTCTTCCTTATGTGCTTTGTTATGTCGCTTTTGAGAAACATGAGTGTTCTTTGAGGACTAAGATAAAGTGGCATCTACACAGGATGCCTAGGAGAACTATTTCTTCTCAAACATTTTACATTAAATTTATGATCTTAAAAGTGTTTTTGGCCACGCAGGTGATATCAATTGGGCTCCAAATCCACAAAAGTTTCAGCTTTCTTTACAACTTCTCAGTGACAGTATCCCTTTCCAATCATTACTTATTATGAAGACAACGTTCCTAGAAACCCCATGGGATTTGAGGATGGAAATGGGTTTCTTTTTAGCGTACGTTTACTTTGAGAGGATGGCTGTTTGGGGCCCCATCTCACTCTGTAAAGGTTATCGCTTAGATTCTATAACTATGGTATTTCTGGGTTTTGGATTCCTTCCCCGTAAGCCATGAGATCATCTAGAGGAAAGGTCAAGTGTTTTTAGGTGGACAAACATTCTCACAACAAAAATGACCTTGTCCTCCATTAGTTCATCAGGTTCCTTCTTTCTCTTGATTTTATCCAGATGATTCTTTTCTACCTGTCACATCTTTAATACTTTTAAGACATCACACAATTTTTAATCTATCATTTTGTTGTTCTCAGTGGGAGAGTTGATCCCCATAATCCAGACCACATCACTAGAAAGGAGAGTTTGAAAAATCTTTTTTTTTTTTTTTTTTGAGACAGAGTCTTGGTCTGTCACCCAGGCTGGAGTGCAGAGAAGCGATCTTGGCTCACTGCAAGCTCTGCCTCCCGAGTTCAAGAAATTATCTGCCTCAGTCTCCCAAGTAGCTGGAATTACAGGCACCCACGACCACACCTGGCTAATTTTCGTATTTTTAGTAGAGATGGGGTTTCACCATCTTGGCCAGGCTGGTCCTGAACTCCTGATCTTCTGATCTACCCCCTTGGCCTCCCGAAGTGCTGGGATTACAGGCATGAGCCACTGTGCCTGGCCGTTTTCTTCCGTTTGTTTGTTTGTTTTGTTTTGTTTT
>NW_012098166.1:188131-200203 GCF_000951045.1 Mandrillus leucophaeus
TGAGCTACCGCGTCCAACCTGGTTTTATTTTCAAAGCTCAGTACCAGAAGCTAAAACACAAGAGGTTTTATATTATTGGTGCTTCTGTTTTTGACCTGCAGCACTGAAGGGGAGCTACGATAATAGTGATAGTAGTAAATATTCTGAAAAGTGTGGGTAGCCTGCATTGCTGAACTTCCACAGTCATGTTTGTCTTCACCTTATAACTCTGCCTCTTGTACTATGTGGAACACAAGTCCATTGGTAAAGCAGTTTTTCCCTGTGCTCCTCTGTTGAAGGACACGTGGTGTAGTCTGATTCCAAATCCAAATAAGTAAGCTGACCCCATCATGTACTTTTAAATTCTGAACACACTGTTTATTTGGCACCAAGACATGAGAACCATAGAGCCCAGGCTTTTTCACCAGCTTCTAAGTATAAATGCAGTAGAAACTGCCTTTGCAAAAAATATAACTGAGAAAATTATGACAGTGAAAGAGATCAACCTAACCCAATCCATCTTGTTTCTAACCTCCAAGCTGTCCTTGTTCACTCCTAGGCATAGGCCAAACTAACTTTGAGAGGAACTAAGTTTATAGTTTGACTTGGAGACAAAGACAATAGCAGCTCTTTCCCAAAACAAAGCCCTTTCCTGCCTGAGGATTGACTGCACTTGCAAAACTAACAAATTAGCCATGAGACTAGAAATTATGGTTTAGGAGTCATGCAGCTAGAGGCTGCAAGATTCTGGACCTCGCCAAATTACTCCTGGGGATAACATCACTATTATAAAACCTAAGACCAGTGCTTCAGATATTTTGTGGACCCTGTACTTAATGGATCAGCTGACACCACCCAGGTGGATAAACTAGCTCATCTGGTCTAGTGGCGCCCACCCAGGAACTGATTCAGTGCAAAAGAACAGCTTTGATGCCCTATTATTTCATCTCTGACCCAATCAGCACTCCCAATTCACTAGTTCCCTACCCACCAAATTGTCTTAAAAACCCTGATCCCTGAGTTTTGGGGGAGACTGATTTAAGTAATAATAAAACTCTGGTCTCGTATACAGCTGGCTGTGCAAATTCAACTCTTTCTCTATTGCAATTTTCCTCTTAACAAATCAGTTCTCTCTAGGCAGAAGCAAGGAGAACCCTTTGGGCAGTTACACAGTAACATTAAATTTACTGTACAAATTACAAGACTTGAATCCCCTGCCTTTCAGTACAGAAACCGACTTAGGTCCCAGAGCTCACTGTGCACTGAGGAAAGGGCCTGTATGTCTTTTCCTTCAGCTTCTCATGAAGCCACCATGACACTATTCCAAAGCCGGTGGACTGGCCTTTCCTAGATGACTGCCCCAGTGAGAGAGGAGAAAGGAGGAAACCAGTCAGGCAGGGAGTTAGGGTGGGTCCTCAGTCAACTTCTTTCAAATAAAAGAACAACCTGCAGGCACAGACAAGGGAACTTGCATAGGGGCCTTGTCTAAGACATGCCCACAACCACACTGATAAGAAAGGCTACACAGGTAACTTGCTCAGACATGCCCTAAATGGAAAATTTCATCCCCTGACACATGTGCAGTAAGAGGAACAAAGCATCTTGGAGTAACTCAAGCTAAGGGTCCACATGTGCATTACAAAGATGGGGTGGAGCCACCTGAAATTTGTGCCTTATGCAAATGAGATGTCCAGCCCTCATCAGTTTCTTATAAAAGCCTTGTATTCAACTGTAAAAATGGCAACCCTCTTCCTAGACCCCCTCTGTGGCAGATAACATTCTTCTTTCTATTATTAAGCTTTTGCTCCAAAGTCACCCTTTGTGGCCATGCTCCTTAATTTTCTTGGACGTGAGACAAAGAACTCCGGGTAATACCTCACAATGAGAGACTGCTACATTGTGGTGCACTGGTGAGACTGTAACACTAGCAGATACGGCCAGCCTATGTTGGTATCCACCACTCTTGCAGTCTCTCTGGCCTCAGTTGGCCAGGTACTGTTCTAGGCTCTCCCGCTCCATCCCAAGCATGTAAGAGACCTTCAGGATAATTCTGCACTGCATTAAGTAAACCTGGCTGCAAGTTCTGAAAAGACTTTATGGAAATTTCACTAATATAGAAGGAAAACATAACAAGGAATAAACTAAAAATAATTCTTGGAAAAGCCACTCTCTGAGACCACAGATGCAGACTCCTCAGGGACTCTTACATTTCACCTCACTGTCTCTACATGCCAGAGGTCACCTTATCCTGAAGGGAATCAGAATATTTCACCCCAAAATATGTCTCCCTGGTATAATGAGTATTTTAAATTAAAAACCCTTAGAGGTCAAGAAGCACAAGTGGAAGAGACTTTTTCTCTACATAAAAATAAGACTGACTTACCAAGAATAGTTGTTCTCCTTTCCTTCCCGGTTATTGCATTATCCATCACAGAAAAGAAGACCTAGATGTGACCACACCTAAATAGATCCTTTTTCAAGATAATGACTGTCTCCAGGGATCATTTAAATTCCAAACAGTACTATTTATAAGTTAATTTCTATTTCCTGACCCAATCATTCTCCCTAGTAATTATTCATTGCCCCTTAATAGGAATTCCTCTTCCTCCCCTCCCTCAATCTGTTTTACCGGGATGCAAGCCCCCATTCTTTCCATAACGTTGAGATGGTATGTAAGCTTCTGTACCTCACTGGGAAGTTGGGTCTCCATTCTGAAGGCTCCTGAGTATTTGTTACAATAGGTAGCTACTCAGATATGAGCAGGGTAGGAGAGGACCCCCTCCCCACAACCAGAAAGGTCAGGTGACCATCAGGTGATGGTCATGCAGCTGTTAACTGTCTCGCTAAAATAATAATTGGTCACAGCTGGTGCCAGGGAAAGTCAGTGCCCCTACAGATAGAAAACACCTGAAACTGGTGATCAGCAGCTTCTCGATAAGATCTGAGGAGTTGGGCGAGTGGGCTAAAGGATGAGCGCTAAGAGGCAAAATGGTGGAGTTTCACTGGTATATAACCTCCTGGGGACTTTCAGCTGGTGAGTGAAGAACACTTCAGGTGAGCATGCGTACAATGCCAGTAAACACCCTGTTCATGCGCCCCTCCCAGGTGTCATTAGGCCATTGGGCATGCAGATAGCCCACCCCAAGGGAAGAATCAGGGGAGAAGGAATGCAAGACCATGGAAACGTGCCAGTGTATAAAACCGCAAGTCAAAATGTCAAACCGTGCACTTGTCTTTCAAGTCACCTGCTTGGCCTTCTTCCAAGTGTACCTTCCTTCCTTTTGTTTCTGCTCCAGAGCTCCTTAATAAACTTTCACTCCTGCTCTAATACTTGCCTTGGTCTCTCTTTCTACCTTCTGCCCCTCAGTTGAATTCTTTCTTCTGCGGAGGCGAGAACTGAGGTTGCACACCCATAAACATTCACAGATCCATACGGATCCACCGCCGGTAATATACACACATGAAGTAAATTTGGATGTGTTTTCTCCAATTAGTCAATCTGCCTCGTGTCGGTGATTTTAGCAAAACTTCACAACTCTAACTCTCTATAAAGTTCTCACAGCATTTCTGCCTTCTTCAAAGTCAGTGCCTCCCTCCTGGTCATCATTTCTGTCCTGGGATCTATGCCTTCTCATAGTGATTCTCACATTATCAGGGATGTCCTATGCATCCCAGAGGCACTGTTTCATCAGAAGAAGCCAGTCAACCATCACGATGTTCTCAATTACTTCTAATAACATCAGGGCACGTTTCAGGTTGAATGTCATGAATCTAGATGAGTACCCGTTTTGTGGTGTGTCAAGCAGTGGGAGGTGAAGATTTCCTAACATGTCCTTCCTGCAGTTTGTGAGTCATTTCTGGATCTCCCACCAGAAACTGCTTGAACAAGAATACTCACACTTTCTCTGTCAAAGAACATCAGAGCTGGATAGTGGTTAAAATGGTAAAAAAAAAAAAAAGCAATTTAACCAGGGACTATTGTAATAGGGGAAAAGAGACCTCTGTTTAAAACTGGCTCAATTCTTAATACAATGGGAAAAATGGAAATTTATAGTCAAGGATTAGGGTGAGGGATCAGTGAATGGAAAATGAGGAATAAGAGATTCTTGCTAAATCGATTTGGCAGCATTCTTGCTGAAGGCAAGCCCAGGTTATCAAATATTGAGGATGAAAGTTCTGGCCAACTGACTTAGCAAGATTCTTTCTAAAACCAGGCTCTTAAGAGCAAGGCTCAGATAGGGCCTAGTCAAAAAAAAAAAAAAGAAAGAAAAAAGAAAAAAAAAGGGGGGGCGGAGAGTTTAAAGAAGCTTTTTTAGGGGTTGGTCAAGAAGGAAGTCTTTGTTATCATAAAGATGGGGAATAAATTGCACTCTAAATCTACACTGGAAATGAAAACATTTCTCTAATAAATTTTTTAAATGGTAGGTTGCAATCCATTGATAGTCTTGAAGTCAATATAATGAATAACCACAGGCATTTTTTAGACACTAAATAAAATATAAATAGAAATTATCCAAGACCTGTGTGTGATAAGGGAAATTGTGAAACAGGTGTGTGTTTGTGTACTTGGTCACGACGTAAACTGTAAAATTCATTGCTCAGAGAGGATCTGTTGAAAAGTTTGAGAAATACTGCTTTAATAAAATTACTCTTTTAAATATGCAACTTTTGCTGCAACAAAAGCAAATTCTATATTGTTATTCATAGCAATTTAGCTACTTTGAGCCAGTTTCTCCCACATCTTCCTCTCTGCAGTCTTTTTACATTACACTTGCATAACTAAAAGTATCATCCAAATAATTTTCCTGAAAGGAACTCCCGAAGGAGAGTTAGTCTCCACTTCTAGAGCAAAGGTCATTGTTTCTCACTATTAAATAGATTTCCCCCCTTCCATGTTCTACCTGTCAACATTTCCAAAAATTTCTGCTACAAATTTCATTGAGGTATAGTTAGAATGAATAAGATCTGGTATTTGATAGCACAACAAGGTGACTATAGTCGACAGTAATTTGTTGTATATTTTAAAAGTACTGAAAAAGTAAAATTGGAATGTCCCTAAAACAAAGAAATAATGAAGGCTTTAGGTGATGGATACCCCAGTTACCCTAATTTCATTATTATACATTGTATGCCTGTATCAAACCATCACATGTAACCCATAAATATATACACCTAATATGTACCCATAAGAATTTTTTAAAATGTTAAAAAAAAAAAAATACAGTGAAGGGACCCTAAATACACTATTTTGCCATATCTTTTTTCTCGTATCTTTTTAGAGGTTCATACCTTAATCCCCGGTAATATAAACTCTGACGATTATTTGATGTTTATTTGAATTGCCATTCAGAAGTTACTTAATAAATACAATTCACTAAGACTGCAACACGACTAAGGTCCAAAAATTAACGTGCAGTCTAGCATCATTGAGTAGCTAATGAAACCATTGTATGAACCAGGTCAGCTCAAAAGCTGCAGTACCAAGGGTCCATGACTGTTGCACAAACCAGTCCTTGTCCGGGCAGTATTTGGCGCCACCCTGTGGTTGTCGTCTGTTCCACTTTAAATATTGCTGGAGCCAGTTCTGGGTCCTGTGGCCGGCTGGCTGGAGCTTCCAGGATCTTAGCAAGGATTGGCGGAATCTCCAGGTCAGCTGGTACATGTTTCATTGGCGGCTTCCATGATAAATGGAGAGGGAGAAAACTGGGAATGTGCAGAACTAACCTCTAGCTCCTGGCTTCCAAGCTGAGGTTTTCATCTTTTTCCTACCTTCTTTTTTAACCGCACCCAACCCGATTGTGTTGGAAAATAGCAGCCAGGGAAGCCATGTTGTTTCCATTTTATTTTAGTTCTTGTTCATAGTGGAGTTTTATAGTTGTAGAGGAGGAAAAAAGCAGCTTTTCCCGTCTATCCTCCTAGGTTCTCCAGCTGTGCCCCTTGTAAATTCAACTGACAAAAGACAGATAAAAAATACAAAAGCATATAAATGTATTCAGTATGAGTTCTGAAAAAATGCAAAGCTTTTTAAGGAAATGAAGACCTAAAGAAATGGTTAAACCTAAGTGGGTGGGTTTTTCTTTTCTTTTTTTCCTTTTTTTTTTTTTTTAGGCGGAGTTTTGCTCTTGTCACCCAGGCTGGAGTGCAATGGCCTGATCTCGGTTCACTGCAACTTCTGCCTCCTGAGTTCAAGTGATTTGCCTGCCTCAGCCTCCTGAGTAGCTGGGACTATAGGCACCCACCACCATGCCTGGCTAATTTTTGTATTTTTAGTAGAGACAGCGTTTCACCATGTTGGCCAGGCTGGTCTCAAACTCCTGACCTTAGGTGACCTTCCCACCTCGGTCTCCCAAAGTGCTGAGACTACAAGCGTGAGCCACCGTGCCAGGCCAAACCTGAGTGTTTCTGTACTAGGTTGGGTGTAGGGTGGAAAGTCATAGAAAAGCATGATAGGACAAAGGGGTGTGAGCTAAGAGTAGTGAACTGGGGGAATTTAGCAAAGCCTGTTCATGCAGATTCCCTTCAGAAACCCCTCACTCAGGAGGATCTTATGATCTGCTTCAGGGGACACAAGAAAGTCAGAGAGTCCTTTGTGCACCTGCCAATTCTCAAATTCCTTCAGCTTAAAATATTCATCCTACCAGTGTCATATTTTGGGAGAGTGTGTTCTGAACCCCATCACAACCCATGGGGTCAAATAAAAAAAATACGGGCTTAGTAAGGAGAGACTTAACCAAAAAACGTATTGCAAGGAGAGTGGTGAAGAGACTTGAAACAGGGAGAGGGGAACTATTGCAATAGGAATAATGCCATGACATGAAATCTACCAGGACTCAAAGACTGGGAAAATGGGTATTTGTTTTAGAAAGCGGAGTAAACAAGGCTGGAAACAGCTGAATGACTATGTAGCATGATCAGCTGGTAGATCAGACAGTGCTTTACCTGAGGCCAGCCTATTTTCTGGTGTGCACCAGCTCAGGCTGTGGGTGAGCCACGGCTGAGGGACTTGGGAGAAGTTTAGGTAACCGGCATTTTGTAGCTGTTGATTCATGATGACAACCGGTTCAGCTAATCATTGATGAGACCAAGAGTTAGAAATCTGGAGCGTCTGTGTCCGGCCTTGTCATAAGTAAACAAGAGGGAAAACTATGAGTCTTAAGCCTCTTTGCAGTAAGTTGTTCTCAGAAACACCGATGATGAAGGTGTTTTGGTTTTTTTTTTAAGCTTCGCAGTTTTCCAGGAGAGTGGGACTCAAGTATAGTTCAGCACTGTCACTGTTGAGTGATGATACCCGGGCAGAGGAAGAAGTAGGTCCCTCAGAGTGCAGCTCTGAGGATAGTGGTGAAAGCTGCATAGAAATGGGGTCAAGTGGAGGCCTCGCATGCCTGATGCCACCTGGTCTACACTGCTACTCCCACTTGCTGACAACTGTAGCATTTCTGTATTGGTTTTCATCAGCAGGAATCTTTCCTGGGAAAATAAATTACGCCCAGTGTGTTCCTCTATAAACAGACTATAGAGAGAGCATTGCCCATCAATAACAACCTGATGAACCCATTAGTAGTGATAACCCTTTCCTGGGACAGAAATGATTTCAGTCTCAAGCAAGATAATTTTGTCTAAGCAACTTATTTAAGGTGATTTATTTAATCATTAGAACATTTTAAGATTGTTTTACAAACTGCCTCTTCTCATAAATCAGAGAGGCAGTAAAAAAATTTACCTAAAATACATTATAAAAAAATTACGTGAATTGCTTAGAAGAAATGTGAATTATGGGGTAAGAAAAATAAGAAAAGCATTGCTTGAAAAGATAATTATTTTTAAAAATACAGGACTATCATTTGTAAATATTTTTAAAAATACTGCCAGAATCTGTAATTACAATCTTTTGAGAGTAAATTCTTTTTGGTATTTTTATATATATGCTACCTGAATTACCATCGAACTACGAAATTCATTTGTAAAAATGTAAAAAAAACCTTTGCTTCTAGGATTACAGAAATGCTGACCTTCAATGATCCTCTTTTCTTTTTTTGCTGCCTTCTTTTCTTATTTTTTCTCTTTCTTAGGTGGATATGCCAGCAAAACTTGGAATTTATTGTTTAAAATGTTGCCGCCAAAAGAGAAAGGTGAATGTTTATTGGTAATGAGAGTTTAACTAACAACAGAAATAGGGTCAGTAAGAAATCAAAGAGGGTAACCTAAAGAGCACGTTCCTGCTTATGAGTCAGTCAATGGCTTATGCAAATTGAATGAGCAAATGAATAGAAAAAAAGGTGGCATTGAACTTATAGTGAAATGACAATTTAAATACTGAATTAATGAAAATGCTCTAAGGTGATAGGGAGATTCTTTTCTATCTCCTAGATAGTGTATAATAATTGAAGAGTATGGAAATCCTTCTCGACAAAGAAAGAAACCTGTTATGATATAAACAAACTGAGTTATAATAAAAGTTTGCAGCAAGGGAGAATACTACACAGATAATTCAAAAGTGGTCTTTTTTTTAGGGGAAGTGAATGCATGGTTTTCATTGCTTATTGGTCATAGGCCATAAAGCCTTAGGGTGAGTATCAGGAGTGTGACTGATTTAAGGTCAGAGTGGAGGCAAGCAAGGTAAAATTCTGAGCAAAGAAGAAAGCACCGGGCAAATGACAAGACACTGGTTTGTTATAACTGTCAAACTACAGAAGGTGGTTTGGATTCTCAGGGATTATAATATACACCCCCTTAAAATTTAAGGATAAAAACCAGCATCCATTTCAATAGGGACATCATGCTTTAACATTTTTCACCCAATAAGTAAAAAGATAGAGTGACTTTTTCTATTTTTCTGATAGTCATCCAAGAGCTGGTCAGAAAGTCATCCAAGAGCTAACACGATGTATAAGCATGGCATGAATGCAGCTGGAACATACTTGTATTTTACTTGGTACCTTATGTAGCACACTTAAATGGTTGGATAGCAAAATCTGATGGTATGGGAAGATAAACTGCTCACTTTCTGGATCATCAGTAAAAAGTCAATGAAATCAAATGCATAGAAGGGAAAAAAAAAAACTGACATTAGTGTTGGTAACCAGTGAAGAAGTCTACCGAGAGATCAGAATCTTTGGGAAATTCCTAGACAAAGTGCTGATGGGGAAAAAAATTGAGGGAGTTCGTTGAAGGTTTATTTCCAGCAATGTCTTTGAACAAAAATAAATGTCAGTTGGAAGCGTGTAAAAGAGCCCTTTTAAAAAGAAACAAAAACAAAAAAAAACCCCTTAAACCTTATTTGAACATCCTGGGTCCAAGGGTGAGGACTGGCTATCTAACCTTTAGGGAATGCATTTGTTAGATATTTATTTCTTAGTGCAAAAGAGCAGCACATGAAAATTGTGGTTCATGGAGAGGCTAAAGGAAACAGAAAAATAGCTTAATGTTGAATGTTCAACCCGATCAGTCTTGGTTTTAAACAACAGAAACCAACTCTAACTGATATAAGCAAAACATAAAATTACTAGGATATTAGGTAACTCATAGAATCACTAGGAATACTAATGAAATGTGTTACTGTTTAAAGGTATCCCCCAAAGAGCTTGTGTTGGGAACTTAATCTCAAATGCAATAGTGTTGCCAACAGGGAGATGGGCCCTAACGGCAGGTGTTTAGGTCACAAGGGCTCCACCTTCATGAATTGATTAATGCTCGTTAGAAAATGGCTTGAGGCTGTGAGTCTGATCTCTTGCTCTTTCTTGCCTTCTCTTTGCCCTTCTGCCATGGAATGGTACAGCAAGAAGGTACTTGCAAGATGCTGGCCCCTTGATATTGGACCTCTCAGCCTCCAAAATGATGAGTCAATAAATTTCTGTTCATTATAAATTACCCAGTTTCAGGTGTTCTCTGATAGCAGCACAAAACAGACTAAGACAAGCTGGGCTTGTGAAACAGGCAGAAAACAGTTTAGGCAACAATAGTGGGCACAATAGTTTATAACAAGACTACCAGCAGCTGTAGGCTCTGGAAACCACTGCCAGTTATGCTTCTTCCATGACCTACAGAAATAGTGAGTTACTGTTTTCTTAGTTACCAGAAAGTATTTCTCACAGTCATTGTGTCTTTGCATCTTTGGCTAAGATTCAAAGGCCCAGGCAAGTTCACCTCATTGTCTAAGCTCATGGGAGAAAAAAAAAAGATTCTATTTTAACTTCTAAATTGTCATTATGTTGTTACTGCTGGACCAGCTATTCTTCTTGCAAAACAACAGTCTCAGACATACTTGTACTAAATAAGCGATTAATCAAACTTAAAATGTCATGATTGGGAAATCCATCACAAGAAGACCAGTGGTTAGCATTAAATATAATTTGTAAAAAATAATGCTGCAATATGGAAGGCAAATATAAAATATACTTATTTACATATGATATATACTTATTTACATATAATAGTCAACAATAATAATAACTAGTGCCACAATATATGGAGAAAAATTGGGGCTTTAGTAGGGTAAGAAAAAGAAGAAGTATGCTAATGTATTTGCATAGAATATGTTCTTTATATAATGTTTATATAATAAAATGTTATGTTAGTATTTTCAATACTACATATAATAACCCCTCAAAAAGTCCCCATAGAACACATATAAAGAGTGATCATATATTAGGTTTGTATTAGTAAGAAACTATTTCAAGTAACTTAGAATGTGCCCAGAGAGGCACAAAGAGCCATGTTTTGTTTTGTTTTTGTTTTCAAACATAGCAAGAAGTACAGATGAAAAATGTAATTGATGTACAGCTCATTTAAAAGCTCAAAATCACAATAGATTTATTCTGTTAGTTTCTTGGCCTTTCCATAGTTTCAGTATGTCTGGTATTGCGCTCATTGGAACATCTGTGTTCAAGGCATAAAAGGGGTGGAGAGTAATCAGTGGGTTTGTAAGGAAAGTAAAATCTAGTAGGAAACACAATAGATTGCCACTTTGGAAACATATCTCTCACAACTGAAATGGACTAAGGAAAGTGTGGTAGCTATGGAGTCAACTAATCAATATTGTTTTTGACCATAAGAGAAAAGACAAGACCTCATTAAATTAAATTAAATTAAATTGTGTAAAACATATTATCACCAAAGTAGAAGTTAACATAAAATGTCAAAAGAATATTGTTCAGCTATTAAAAATTAAAAATATTGTACTAATTAACTCTTTTGTCAAAGGGGAAGTCAACTTCAATCACAAACTTTTAAGAAAATCATTACAATGAAGAAACTATACATAAATTATTAGCACCATGTTCAGCTGAACCTTCAAAATGTTGAATATGTCTCTAGTAAATGAGACTACTTGGAAAAATAACTATATAATCAATTGTAAACCTTAAGTTAATTTTTATATGCTAAGAAAAATCAGGAAGATCAAACTCAGAGGTACTAAATTAGGAGTCAGAAAACAGAAAAACAATAGAGCTAACAGAGACACCCCAAGTTATTTCTTTTAAAATAAATATCTACCTATTTAACAAACCTGCACATCCTGCACATGTACTCTGGAAATTAAAATAAAAGTTGAAGAAAAAGAGATAAAAATAAATATAATACAAAAACTTTTGGTCTAATGATTATGTGATAATCTTAAAAAAAAAAAGACAGAAAAAACAAAAACATAAAATTTTACAACAAAAAGCTCTAAAAACTTCTGGTTATAATGTCAGATTGAAAATATGTTATACTCATTCCTTGAATGCCTACTAAAATTTCAGTAAAGCAATAAAAATATTATTAATCCACAAAGAGAAAGAGAACAGGACCAGAGACAACAGGATACTAGTGATGTCAACCATTATTTGGAAAATAGGAAGTGCTTGTAAAAGAAATCTCTGATAAAATGATCAAAAGGCAAAAATGAAAAGTAAGATTTAAAAGTTAAGAATCAGTAATAATTAATACAAAACACAAACCAATGGGTAAGTGGGCATTCCAGAAAATGAGCAGAGAAAATGGAGAAGAAAAAGTTACACAAGCAGGAATATTACTTTGCTTTTTTTTTTTTTTTTTAGAAGGGAGTCATGCTCTGTCACTAGGCTGGAGTCCAGTGGCGCGATCTCGGCTCAC
>NW_012098166.1:200253-206267 GCF_000951045.1 Mandrillus leucophaeus
GCACAATCTCGGCTCACTGCAATCTCTGCCTGCCAGGTTCAAGCAATTCTAATTCAGGAATATTTCAAAGAACTGAAGGATTAGAGTCTAAAAGGTCAGTTTGTTGCTTAGTTTATCGATTGAAAGGAAGCCAACTCTAAGGCTCATCATTATAAAGAGATAAGCCAGAAAACATTATAATTTTCAAAAGCAGTACTGGAGTCTACAAGATAATAGTATATTGTCTTGATAGTTTTGAAAGATATGGTTTTATTTTAGAATTACATGGCATTCATCTAGAAATCAAACACCAGGATGGAATACAAACATTTTCAGGCAACTATTTCATTATTTAAATTTTTAATTATTATGGATACATAATAGTTTTACATATTTAAGAGGTACTTGTGAAATTTTTATGTAAGCATACAATATGTAATATTCACATCATGATAACTGCGGTATCCATCATCTCAAGCATTTATCATTTCTTTGTGTTAAGAAGATTCCAATTCTACTCTTTTAGTTATTTTGAAATATATATTATTGTGAACTATTGCAGTCCTATTGTGTTACCAAAAAATAGATCTTACTTATTCTATCTAACGATATTTTTGTACCTATTAGACATCCCTCTGTATTCTCCCCTTCCCACCACATTTTCCAGTCTCTGATTACCATCTTTCTACTCTCTGTCTCCATGGGCTCAATTTTTTTTCAGCTCCTGCATATCAGTGAGAACACACAATATTTGTCTTTCTGTGCATGGCTTATTCACTTCACACAATGGCCTTCAGTTGCATCCATGTTGTTGCATAGTACAGGATTTCTATGTTTTAATGACTGAATAATATTCCATTGTGTATGTGTACTATATTTTTTCATCTATTTACACGTCGATGGACACTTGATTCCATATCGTGGCTATTGTGAATAGTGCTGCAATAAACATGAAATAGCAGGTATCACTTTGATATACTGGTTTCTTTTCCTTTGATATACTGGTTTCTTTTCCGTTGGATATATAATCAGCAGTGGGATTGTTGGATCATATAGTAGTTCAATTGTTAGTTTTTTGATAGATCTCCACACTGTCGTCTATGGTCGTTGTACTAATTTACATTCCCACCAATGTAACATGTAGGAGGGTTCTCCTTTCTCCTCCACATCCTTGCCTGTCTTTTGGATAAAACGCATTGCAACTTTGGTAACAATATTTCCTTGTAGTCTAATTTGCATTTCTGTAATGATTAGTGATATTGAGTATTTTTGTACACCTGTTGGCCATTTTTATTCATTCTTTTGAGAAAAGTCTATTTTGATCTTTTGCCCATTTTTTTAAAACAATTATTTGTTTTCTTCCTATTAAGTTGTTTCAGCTCCTTATATATTCTGCTTATTAATCCCTTTCACATGGGTAGTTTGCAAATATTTTCTCCCATTCTGTAGTTTTTCTCTTCATTTTGTTGATTGTTTCCTTTACTGCATAGAAGCTTTTCAGCTTTATGTGATCCCATTTATCTATTTTGCTTTTGTTGCCTCTGCTTTTGGGATTTGTCTCAGTAAATCTTTGCCTGTACCAATGTCCTGAAAATTTTATTCAATGTTTTCTGTTAGTACTTTAATAGTTGGACATCTTAGATTTCAGTCTGTAATCCATTTTATTTTGTTATGAAATTCAAGCTCTCTCTCTTTTTAAATTTTTAATTTGTCCATAGATTATTGGGGTACAGGTTGTGTTTGTTTACATGAGTAAGTTCTTTAGTGATGATTTATGAGATTCTGATGCACTCATCACCTGAGCAATATACACTGAACCCTATTTGTAGTCTTTTATCCCTCACCCCCCTCCCACCCTTTCCCCTAAGTCCCCAAAGTCCATTGTATCATTCTTATGTCTTTGTGTCCTCATAGCTTAGCTCCCACAAATCAGTGAGAACATACAATGTTTGGTTTTTCATTCCTGAGTTACTTTACTTAGAATAATGGTCTGTAATCTCAACCAGGTCACTGCAAATGCCATTAAATCATTCCTTTTTATGGCTGAGTAGTAGTCCACTGTGTGGTGTTTGTGTGTGTATAATTAGAGCTCATCCTATTTGAGAGAGAGAGACTCCCCAATAGTATAATAGCCAGGGACTTCAACATCCCACTTTTAGCATTGGACAGATCATCTGAACAGAAAATCAAAAAAGAAACATCAGACTTAGTCTATACTATAGACCAAATGGACCTAAAAGACATTTACAGAACATTTCTTCCAACAGCCGTAGAGAACGTGTTCTTATCTTTAGCACATGGAACATTCTCAAAGATAAACCATATATTAGGCCACAAAACAAGTCTCAAAATATTTAAAAGATCTGAAATCATATCAAGTACCTTTTCTAGCCATAATAGACAATAAACTAGAAATCAATAATAAAAGGAACTTTGGAAACTATACAAACATGGAAATTAAGTAATATGCTCCTGAATGACATTTGAGTCAGTGAACAAATTAAAAAGAAAATTTTAAAATGTCTGAAAACAAAATTGGGAACACAACATACCAAACTCTATGGGATAAAACAAAAGCAGTACTAAGAAGAGGTTTATAGTAATAAATACCTACATCAAGAAAGTAGAAAAACTGCAAATAAACAACCTAATGATGCATCTTAAAGAACTAGAAAAGGAAAAGCAAACCAAACCCAATATTAGTAGAAGAAAAGAAATAATAAAGATCAGAGAAGAAATAAATGAGATTAAGACTAAAAAAAACATCAATGTAACACAAAGTTGTTTTTTTAAAAAAAAAGATGAACAAAATCAATAAGCTTTTAACCAGACTAAATAATAAGAGAGAGAAGATCCAAATAAAGACAATGAGATGGAAAGAACATATGAACATATTACAACTGATATCACAGAAATTCAAAAGATTATTAGAGACTATTATGACAAACTGTATGCCAATAAATTAAGAAATTCAGAAAAAAATGGATAAATACTGAGACATATACAACCTACTAAGATCGAACCATGAAGAAACCCAAACCCTAAATAGACCAATAACAAGTAATAAGATAGAAATAGTAATAAAAGTGATCCCATCAAAGGAAAGACCAGGACTTCATTTTCTAGCATTTAAGATCAGGAAGGAAGGGAGGGAGTGAGGGAGGGAAGGAGGGAGGAGGGAATGAAGGATGGGATGGAGGGAGAGTGGGAGGAAGAAAGGGAGAGGAGGGAGAAGAAAGAGAGAAAAAGAAATGAAGCTTCTATGTATTTTTCCCCCCTCAGGAATTTGCTACAAGACGTGCTTTGCCAGAATGATTCAAACGTAAACCGCAGGAAACAGAGAATCCAGCACCAGAAAGTGTAGTAAGTTAGAATGGCAATCATTAAAAAGTTAGGAAACAACAGGTGCTGGAGAGGATGTGGAGAAATAGGAACACTTTTACACTGTTGATGGGATTGTAAACTAGTTCAACTATTATGGAAAACAGTATGGCAATTCCTCAAGGATCTAGAACTAGAAGTACCATATGACCCAGCCATCCCATTACTGGGTATATACCCAAAGGATTATAAATCATGCTGCTATAAAGACACATGCACACGTATGTTTATTGCAGCACTATTCACAATAGCAAAGACTTGGAATCAACCCAAATGTCCATCAGTGACAGACTGGATTAAGAAAATGTGGCACATATACACCATGGAATACTATGCAGCCATAAAAAAGGATGAGTTTGTGTTCTTTGTAGGGACATGGATGCAGCTGGAAACCATCATTCTCAGCAAACTATTCCAAGAACGGAAAACCAAATACCGCATGTTCTCACTCATAGGTGGGAACTGAACAATGAGATCACTTGGACTCGGGAAGGGGAACATCATACACCAGGGCCTATCATGCGGAGGGGGGAGGGGGGAGGGATTGCATTGGGAGTTATACCTGATGTAAATGACGAGTTGATGGGTGCTGACGAGTTGATGGGTACAGCACACCAACATGGCACAAGTATACATATGTAGCAAACCTGCACGTTATGCACATATACCCTAGAACTTAAAGTATAATAATTTTTTAAAAAGGAAAAAAAAAAAAAAAGAAAATTCCCAGAATGTCCACTATGCTGCAAGCATAGAAAGCAATCAGTCCAGACGGGGAACGGAGAAAGGAAGGATCTAGGATGGAACTGTCATTAGGAGTCAGGGAGTGAGGGAGAAAAAAAAAGAGGAAAATTAAAGAAGAAAGGAAGGAAGAGAGAAGAGGGAGGAGGGAGAGAAAGAAAGGAGGGTAGAGGGAGAGAAAGAGAGGAAAAATTGAGCCAGTCTGTTTCCACATAGCTTAATTATCAGAACTAAGAACTGAGATGCTCTCTATCAAAATAACTTTCTTCTTTTTAAGCAGGCAAATGAGATAGGAAGCTAATAACTAATGTCACTGGTAACTTTAGGAAATTCCCGAAAACCAGTTTGTCTGTGCAAATAATTTTTCATTTTGGCAAACAGCTCTTCAATAAAAAAATAAATGCAAGTCACTCACTTATCAAACAACAATATACTTACAGAGACTCACTTCAAGAGCATGTCTCTTTGTTCTAACCTGTTTTTTCACTAACATTGTCCAATCCCACCAAATTCCCAACTATATATTATTTGAGTCCAAATTCCAAAGCCTTATAAAAATTCTCCACTACATTTTCTGAGAGATTATTACAGCTCTGTCAAGGTAGTGTTCTCCCTTACAGCAAGAAGTTTCATGAACATCTTTGCTTGATTCATAGGTTCTTCTGGTGTACATATATATATGTAATTGTGTGTGTGTGTGTGTGTTTGCGTGTGTGTGTGTGCGTGTTTGCAAGTGTGTGGAGGAGGAGGGCAGGGAGTCAACAGCTGACAGAAAAAAACTGCTTAGACCACCTGATGTATTTGATTACACAGAAATAGTATTGTGAGGGGACCAGGCAGGGTGGTTCATGCCTATAACCTCAGCACTTTGGGAGGCAAAGGTGGGCAGATCACGTGAGCTCAGGAGTTTAATACCAGCCTGGTCAACATAGTAAAACTCTGTTTCTACAAAAAATATAAAAATAAGCTGGGTGTGCTGCCAGGCACCTGTGGTCCCAGCCACTTGGGAGGCCAAGGCAGGAGAATCGCTTGACTCCAGGAGGCAGAGGCTGCAGTAAGCCAAGATTGTGCCCACTGCACTCCAGCCTGGTTGACGGGAGTGAATCCTTGTCTCAAAAAAAAAAGAAAGAAATACTAATGTGAGAACTTTACAGATGTGTTGGAGAAAATTTTGTTATATTACATAATTTTGTATATAATTTGTATATAAATGTATACAAAATATGTATACGTATTACAAAATTTTCTCCAACACATCTCCATATATATGTATACATATGTATGAAAAACATGTATATGAAACATATGAGAGTTATTTACTCCAAGAAAATAATAAAAACACAAAAAATAAGGCATAATCATAATTCGTTAGTTGGGTTAGTAGTAAATAACATAGTATTTTCGTTGTTATAAGGTAAAAACTGAATTGGAAGAATTGGGATTTAGATGGAAATTGTGATATAAATGTTAGGAGAGAAGGGAAGTAAGAATATGGGAAAGAGATAATATAAGAACCCTAAATTCTCCTCCACTATGAGAGGAAATTGAAAAATGAAAAGAGTGTATAACACATATTGGAAGACAAATAGCAACAATTATAAAAGGTAAAAGAGCTAGGTGTGATGGTGTGCACCTATAGTCCCAGCTATTGCAGAGGTCAAGTCAAGAGGATTACTTAAGGCCAGGATTCAAGACCTGCCTGGGCAATATAGCAAGACCCTATCTCTATAATTAATTAATTAATTAGGTAAGAGAGTTGAAAGCGTTGGCAAATCAACTGGCCCCAAATCTGTAGAACAGTGATCTAGCCTCCTAGGTAACAGAGAAGACTGGAGATTATATTGAATGCTAGAGAGATCAGCGGTAGCAAGCGCAAAAGAAAGTCTCTTTCTTTTCTTTCTTTTTCTTTCTTT
>NW_012098166.1:206497-245621 GCF_000951045.1 Mandrillus leucophaeus
TCTCTCTCTCTCTCTCTCTCTCTCTCCTTCCTTCCTTCCTTCCTTCCTCTCTCTCTCTTTCTTTCTTTCTTTTTCTCTCTCTTTATAGAGAAAGATTGAAAATATATTCCCCAAATGTTGGCAATAGTTATTTCTGATATCTTTTTTTATTCTTTTAGACTTTTTCACAGATAAAATATTTATAATAAACAAAATAAAAATGTATGTATGTTTTTATAAAAGTAATAGCTCTTTTTTTAATTAAAAAAATAAAAATGGAATCGGAGTTCAACAATAGCAATACGAAAGAAAACCACACTGTATAAAATAAAGTAAGTCTGGCTAGAATTCAATCACCTGTTCATGGAAAACTGCAAGACAGGCTGAGGAATGCAGGTTTTCTATTTGTGCAGGAAGTGGAGTAAGTGGGTTGGGTGAACAGCTACTCAGTCTCTGATACAATTTCTTACAGTAAAAGAACAAATACAGAATCAGATGATTTAGCATGCAGCAGCTAGAACTCTGCCTCTCTCACCGCGGTGCTGCAGAAATCATAAACAGCTTTGATTGATATTTTAACACACAGAGTTTATGCAGGTGTCAAATCATCCAAAGGAAAGCTAAGAAAACCTACAGGATTTCTAGAAACTCTTTAGTTCTACCCGAATATTAGAATTTTGGCAGACAGAGCTGATAGAACTCTCATAATCGTTTCATAAAATTCTTCCAAGCCTCCATTATCATTTTTCTTTTTAAAATCTATATCTTCTTCCTCTACTCAGTAATTACATCTATTGCCACAAGTTGAGATCAAACTCAAGAGCTTCTGCAGAATTTCTGATGCTGCCTTTATGAGACTCCTGAGTCTCTTGGAAGAAACAAATTAAAGATCTTCAGGTTATATGATCACAGGCAAAGCTTCTACCAATGAGATAGCTTGTAATTTCCAACTGGTGCTAAATATGATCAATGAAACATTTCTACGAGATTGATTTGATACAGGATCTTGGGAAATTCAGCCTCTCAACAGATCATCCTTTACTGGCTGCCAACAGAATATGATAGATTGTTTTCCTTGTCTGTGTGATTCATTGCAGTCGAGGACACAGAACATCAAAGAACTTCTACTGAGCATGGAAAGAAGAGGGTAGATGTGGAAGATGCAGTGTCGGAGAATTTTCAAGATTGCATTTCTCTCATAAGGATCAATCACAGTGCATCCTTTTTCATATTTTTTGGTACATACGCCGGCACAGAGCTGTGATTGTAGGGTCATGAGTTACCTCTCCTGCTCACCACCCTCCTCTGTTTAGTATTACTTTTCTCTTTAAGGATCATTAATTTACTGAACGCTGTTGAATATTGACATATGTTCACAGCATCATAGTTAGATACCTTTCTCCTCTCCCTATCCCAAGGACACAAAGCTCCTACTTTGATGACATTTTAACTGATGAAGCATATAAATTTATTATAAGCCTAATTCTTTCTTCAGGTAAGCATTGCTGCTCCCTGAAAAATAATCTTTATTCAGGTGACCCAAGCAACAACATCATGACGTAGAAATCAGAACTGTCCCTGTGACACACTGTTTGGTACATTTCTGTGTTTAGCAAGACCCATTACAATTATCTGGCAGTTTTTCCAGAGAAATGGTGTATTTCATTAGTTAAGAACACATACTTTGGTATCAGATTGCCTGAGTTTGCATCTACTAGCTACTAGCTGTGTTTGCCGAGTAAGGATATTATAAAATATTTATTTCAAAGGGCTATTTCTAGGATTAAATGAGATAATGTATGTAAAGCTTCAACAATATCTCACCACATTTAAATGTTGATGGTGATGAAATCCTAATTCCAATTCAGCATCCTGTTTCATTTCAATATCAAACAAGGTATTTAAAGAGATATACTCAGCTTCAAGTGGACTGAAGTCTACAAAACATGTTTGAGTGTGAGGTATTACAGCGTACTGGTTAAGAACATAATCTCTGCAGAAACCCAAATCATGAGATTCAAATCCTTGTTTCACTATTTACTAAATATGAGCCCTGGGCAAGTTACTTACTTATTTTGTGTCCCACCTTCCCTAACCATAGAATGAAGAAAATAATGGTACCTTCTTCACAGGGTTCACCTAAGCTCTGTAAATCTTATTTATACAAATTAAAACCTCTTATTTGAGGCTGAAACTTTCCTGAAAAGTTTGAGATAAATAAACCATTGCTTACAATCACTAAATATCCAGCCCAGTTTCCTACATTAGAAATTCCCCCACATCAGGACCCATTCCAGGATTGATATGCTTCATTGCTTTTTTTCCAGATAGGCTCATTTATTAACTACTATGCCCTGAGTACTATGATGGAGTGGTGGCAGGAATAATAAAGCATGGCTGGTCCACTGACAAAGCTTCCAATGTAACCTGGAATAAGGCAGGGAAAGCTGGGGAAATAAAAATATAGTTTGTCTCTGCAAGATCTTGGGTATATTATTTCACCTTGGTTGGATCATGTTATTTCAGCTTTATTTGTTGCTCACGTTTATCTAATTTGGGGACCTAATCTTCAGGTTATGCTTCTTAAATCTTCAAAAATCTCGATCTCTACTGGCTCTACATGACTTCAGGCTTATACCATTATTTCATCTTCTTCCTTCCTTTCTTTCTCTCTCCTTTCCTCCCTTCTTTCCCTTCTTTCTTCCACTCTCTCTGTTTCTCCCATTCTGTCTTTATGTCTTCACTTTCCATTTTATATAAAAATATCTCCAAAAGATTTTAAATTCTATCAGGCAATTCCAACCTTGCGTAAGAGTTTCACTACAACTGAGAAAGAGCAGGTGCTTGAGGGCATCAGACTTTTTCTAGAAGCAAGAAAGGAAATGTGTGATCTCGAAGCTGAGGCTGAGTTCTTGAAGGCATGGTTTTGAGAGGAAACTGGTCAAAATTGGATTTTCCCGAGAATAGGAGGATGACCCCAGAGTTCTTGGAGAAGAGTGAATTGGCCAGGCATGGAAAATAACCGAAGCGTTATTGGATGTGTAACTCAGACAAATTCAGGACAGATTCTTCCTGCCCACTGCAAATACAAAATCAATTCACTGAGACTGTGCTGTTGCAATAAAGTGTTTTATTAATGTGAGGCTGTTGAGTGGGAAGACTGGAGTTATCACTCAAATCAGCCTCTCCAAAGACTTGGAAGTTAGGGTTTTTCAAAAATAGTTTGGTAGCGGAGGACTAAAGAATGGATGCTACTGATTGGTTAGGAATGCAATCATAGGGGTGTGGAAAATGGTCTATGTACACTGAGTCCACCTTGAGGTGGGGCCATGGAACCAGTTGAATCATGAGTCATGAGTCCAGGTGGGAACAGTTGCCAGGATGCAAAAGTCTAAGAAACATATCAAGAGACCAATCTTAAGTTCTACAATAGTGATGTTATCTATAGGAGCAATTGAGGAAGTCACAATTCTTGTGACCTCTGGCCACAGGACTCCCATGCAGTAAGAGATTACAGAAACTACACCTACATTTTAGCAGAGTTCAGGCCCCTCTCACAATCCTTATCTTGTGGCCTTTTGTTAGTTTTCAGTCCTTGACCAAGACAGGGGTTAGTTTTAGGGAAGAATTATTATCATTCTTGCTTGCAAGTTAAAACTATGAACTAAATTCCTCCCATGTCTAGCTTGGCCTATGCCCAGGAATGAGCAATGACAGCCAGCCTGTGAGGCTAGAAACAAGATGGAGTCAGCCATGCCAGACTTCTCTTGCTATCAGAATCTTCGCAAAGGTGATCTCAGAAGGACTCAGAATTATGTTTTTTCAGTTCCATTTTTTTGAATGCTAACATTGGAAAAACAAAGGGTAGTGGTGGAAAGGAGGAAAGATCTTTATTGCCAGTTCCGTTATCAACATAATCTGGAATTTAATTTTAAGAATGTTTATTGAGCATTTATTATACGTGTAGAGGAGGAAAAAATAATTTTCCCTCTACTCTTTCTCAATTCTTAGCGGGAACTCCCAGTAACAAAAGACAGATTAATAAAAGAAAAGCATGCAGACATGTATTACATGATGCCTCATATATACATGGAAGATACCCAGAAAAATGAGTAAATCTCAAAAGTTGGCTTAGAATTCAGGCTTAAATACCATCTTCAGTTGAAACAAAAACAAAAGTGTGTGAGAGACCAATTATGGGAAGTAACCGAGAAAAGCTCAGTAGATAAGGGTAAAGTATATTATGCAGATTTAAGTTCCTTTTCCATTGATAAGATTCTCTTATGATTTAGAGTCATGCTTCTCTTCCTTGTACAGAGAGGGAGACACCCTTACAAATGAAGATTTCCTTTATAGATGGAAATTATTCTTACAAAAGGGAACTTCTACTCTATTTTCAGAATTTCTCCTGTCTTTGCTGTTTCCCAAAATAATCAGCTTAAAATAATCCTTATGCCAAAGAAGATATTTTGGGGTGGCATATTCTAGTCTTCCACTGTGCAAGGCACTGTGCCATGTGTGGGAGATACAAAGGTAGAAAAGCTGGTGAATGTGTCCAAATATATACACTTTTCATATTCTTTTCTCTTTGGCAGTTTGATGTACTACAGAGGTTCTCAACCTTATCTGTCCTCCTCAACATTATTAAGGGAAAAAACTTACCCCTTTCAGTAAGAGTGATTCAATTAAAACGATGATTTTCTATGGAGAATTTGGGGAAAGGGTATCTGGAAGCAAGCCATGCATACTTGGAGCTTGGTCAGGGGGTGCAGTTGGGACATATGGGGTATGTGTAGTTTGGAAAATGGTCCCTATGATTTTGATGTTTATACTGTGAAATAGGTAATTCAAGTTCAAGCTGTTGGAACCTAAAATTATTTGAGCCTTAAAGAAAATGTGATTGTGGGACCCGAGTCATGTAAAAGACAGTTACAATCTTTGTTTTTCTGATGGTAAATTAACTTTTTCCTTACTAGATTGTTTTGTAAAATGTCATAAAAGACTAAGTGGCACCAGAAATAAGACCTTTTACCTCTTAATTGTTGACTCTCATTATAGATTAATTTTCTTATTTCTTCTCTCACACCGACTCAGAACAGATAGCACAACAGACTATCATATTGCTCAAGAAATGTTACATATACCTTTTTCAGAAAGGAATAAGCTGTAAGCATTTAAATGACTGTAACATGTAGACCAGCCTTGTAAGGAAAATGTTGTAACTCTGCCAGACTCCTTTGTTTATACCTATGTAAGTAAAATCTTAACTTTTCTTCTTCACAGCACTGAACTCATCCTGTTGGAGTCTGTATTTCCCACGTGGTCATCCTTAAACTTTGCGCTTGAATAAAGCTTTTAGAATTGGATATCTTTCTGATTATTGCAGGTTGATAGTATTTACGGGTCAGGGTCATGGGGTCAGCTCTCCTCCCTTACTTCCTTGATGAGGATCACTGTCTATGAAAGAAACCAGCTCCCGTAAACCCCAAACACCAAATCTCCACACTCTTGGTCTTTCTTCAGTGTTCCATATAACTCACTTTGGTCAAACAAGAAAATAGGCGAGCGCAAGCTTCATAAATCATGAATTCTAGGTCTGTGCTCTTTGACCAAAACCTTCCCTCCATCTAACTTGCTTAGTAAGTTATTCCCTTGTATCAACACCATCAGGAAATCTAGTTTATTGCTATTTTAAAATTGTTATAAACCCCTACTCCTCTATCTTCTTCACTTCTATCCTTATCTAGTTTAGATTTCATAGTTCAACATTGTAAAAACACCCTTGCCAATATCATAAATTCTCTTGCCTTCCTGTGATTTTTGTCACACCCACCTGACATCAACCCCACTCAAGAAAAACCCAATCCTACTTTTCCTCTGCCAAGGATAGAAATCTTGCAGTCGCTTAACACTTTCATCCTTTTTCCCCAGACCCCAGTAATATCTAACCCAGCATCCAGTTAATTTTGAATGAAATTAGTCACTCTTAATTTTTTGGCTGTCATTTTTAACATCCCTTTTTATCATATCCCATATATTCAACTGATTAGCAGCTACTACTGATTTTTTTTACTCATCCATACTTTTGGGGGAAAAAAATCTACAATTTGATTTCTCAAGACCAATATGGCACAAACTATTTCTGTCTTTTGCATTTCAGCTAGATGATTTTTTCCCTAAGTTGTAGTTATAAGATATCATATTATATAGTTATAATTATACCATTATTATATAGTTATATAGTTATAAGATACCATAGTTATGTGGTTATAATTACACCATTCTTAAGTATAAATTGCTTAAGTGGAAGTTCATTTATAATAAAGATGAAAATACTTACCATGGCCTACAAGCTGCTCATGACTTGGTGTATACCCTTTCCAACCCCATCTTACTGGACTTTCCCGTTTGCTCTCTGTACCTGAGCCATATGGGTCTCCTTTCAGTATCTCGATTGTGACATTTTTCTCCCAGATGATTTCCTCTGTCCAGAATGCTCTTTTTTTATTTGATCACCTCCTACTCTTCCTTCAGATTTCATATCAAATATCACCTAAGGGTGACAGGAATTTTTCCCTCCCCCTCTAAAGGTTTGAATCTGCTGAAGTAAACTGATAATAGAGTAACAGAAGAAAAGGCTAACAAACTTATGTGCAACTGTACATGGGAGCCATGTAAAATATGAGACTCAAAGAAGGGCCTGATGGTTGAGGTTTACATATGTTCTTTATCAGGAGAGGGCAATGGAGGAGGTAGGCAATTTTGAGAGGTAGTAAATGATTTTCCGGGGCACTGAATGGACCCAACGAATAGACAGGAGTTTGTAAATGATTCTCTCTAGAAGATGAGTGAGCAAAAGAGCAGAAAATAGCTTGTGACAAAGTCTGACTAAGTGTGATAACGTTCTTCAGTCTTTCTTTCCGTAATGTGAGTTTAATATCCCCCGGGTCATGGAATTTCAGGGAGTGGATCCAATGCAATTGTGTTCCTTCTAGAGGAGCTTCAGAAGAGAAACTTCAAGGAGAGTTTCATCTTGCACTTGGGGAGAGAAACAAGAGAAGGCCAGAAAGTCATTGGCTCTGAGGCTGCTTCTAAGGTCTTTTAATTTCCTTTAGCTCAAAGTGTGCAGCCTGCCAAAGCACCCCACTTTGGGGTATCATTTTCTGCGCCCCTGTGGTCACTCTCTCAAGAAGACTTCTTGTACCCAATCTAGATTGAGTTCTCTTCATGCACTCCTACAGATTCAATTTTCTTTACTTTGAAACATAACATTTTATAATACTGTACACATTATTTTAATTATATGGGTTTTTTTTCCTTCTTATTGCAATGTCAACTACATGATTTAGAAGCCATATTGAATTTGTTTTCCATTATGTCTCCAGTAAAGACTACAGTGCTTGCAACAGAGTAGAGGTTCAATATCAAGGAGAATCTACTATTCAATATTACATTTGTGATATTTTTGTTTCTGGTCTAGCACAAATTCTACCAGTATTACACCCTTGAGAGGATTAGTCACTGTGGAAAGATGAAAGGTTCAGTGGTGGGTAGGGAATTAATTTACTTCCTCTGTTTCAGAGATCTACTTCACTCCCACCACACAAAAACCTACCCTTTGGGAAATTAACTGTACTGTCCAAGAAGAGGGTTGTAAACACCCTTTTTGTTAGGAATCAAAAAGTTAAGGCTGTCAGGTGAATATCTGCTCTGCTAACAAGACAATCAATAAATAAGCTTCTATTTTTGTTCCAGTCTATACCCCGTTAGAGTTGCTCATTGAAGGGAAGTATTAGAGCCCTTTTAGATTTTGAGGATTAGGACTATATAAATACATTCCTCATAAGACTCCCCATGATCAGGAAAGGAAAAAGCTGAGAGTTCTATTATGAACAAAGCTGTTACCAATCAAGACAAAGGGCACGGCATGACCAGGCAGATGTGTGAACAAAAATATGAAACATTAAGAAAATTCAGCAAAGTAGGACTAAGGAAGTGAAGCTACATTCCTCCTAAAGGCTTTGTTATCCCAGAAGCTGAGTAAGGGAGAGTTTGCTGCTAGGTGGTCCAGCAGGAAAGGAGAACTAGCACTCACGAGAATACTATGTGTCAGCAATGACTATACCTGATTCTCAAAAGGGAGTTCGAAAAACATCATATTTGGAAATGTCTTCAAATACTGGGTGGCTACTTCTCTTTATACCTTTGAAAAGTGCAGGCTGTGTCTCACTGTTACTGAGGCTTTAGTAATTCTCAGAAGGTTAGTGCCATTGTCACGCCCAATGAATCAGAAAAATATTTGACTGGAGAAACCAAATTCTCAGGCTTATTAAGGATGCCACAAAGTCCCTTTATGATGAGAGATTCACAGGGATGTTCTCAGTCCCAAGCCCAGAGAATTGCTAAGTTCTTTATATCTCATTTTTGAAACTAAAGATAGGCTGTGTGGCAGATCAAAGATGTCACCACATTCTTTGACATTCTTCCTTTCTAGAAGCAGTATCTATTTCATCTTCCCTTTACCCTGGGCTGGCCTTTAACCAATAGAGTCAATGGAAATGATGCTATTGCAATTTTGAGGCTGATTTAAAATGATGATCACTTTCTGCCTTGCCCTCTGGGGAAGCTCCGAGCCATGAAATAAGAGGTCTGACTATGCTGCAGAAGAGATCATATGGAGAGATCCTGAGACTTCAGGGAGAGCAAGACAGAGTGATCCAGAGCAGCCTATCATTCCACTCACCTGACACAGGCACCAAGCATGTGAATAATGCCATTGCGGTCCGGATCAGATAGATAGCAGACTGGCCACCAGCAAAACAGCACTGAGTTAGTTATCCCATGTGGTGTAGAAGTATAGCTCATCTGAGCCCTGCCTGAATTTCTGACCTACAGAATTGTGACATTAATAAAATGATTGTTATTTCATGTCACTATGTTCGGGGATAGTTTGTTACACAGCAATAGTTAAATGGAATCATCTGGGTGGAAGTTGAAGACTGGTGATCCAATCAATCACCAAAATGTTCATGAAACTCATCTTTTACTATCCCTCTGCCTGTATTTTTGTCACTGAGAGATTCTTTGTAAGGGTGAATTATCAGATCTAGAGGTTATAGGTTTTAGACTCTTATCCCTGGAGAAGGCATAGACTTGTAGCCTTGTATGCAATTTTATGCCCTGAAATTCTAGTTCAGCAACTAGTTATAAATGTGTGTGGTATGCCTTGTATATCTGCTGAAAATTTAAAACATAGCACTGATTACTTAAATGAAATGCAACAGCAAATTGTATGAGAAGGGATAAATTTCTGTAATGGCAGTAAGAACCATGGCGAACTTGTTCTCCCTCTAAAACAACAAAAATATAGTCATTTTTTGGTCAACAACAAATCGCATAGAGGAGAGTGGTCTTATAAGATTCTAAAACCATGATTTTATTGTTTCTTTTTACATTTAGATGGGTTTAGAAACACAAATGCTTACCATTGTGTTACAATTGCCTACAGTATTCAGTACAGTGACATGCTGTACAGGTTTGCAGCTTAGGACCAATAGACTATACCATACAGCCTAGGTGTGTAGTAGGCTATACCATCTAGGTTAGTATAAGTGCACTCTATGTTCTCAGAATGACAAAATTGCCTAACTACATATTTCTCAGAACATATCACTGTCATTAAGCAATGCATAACTACAGGCAAAAATATTGAAGTCAACCAAGTCAAAATTTGACAATTGATCAAAGCACATAGCAACCTGAAAACCATGTATCCAAGCAAAAGTATTAAATTTGGATTACAGGGAAGGGACTCTGTGAAATTTTAACTTGGAGATATTCACATGTGCCTTCCTGCTCCAACTCAGTGGCATGGTAGACAAAAGCCAGCAATGATAAAGGCAAGAGAGAGCTGACCACTTTTAGATCTTCTGTAAAGGCACCACTTCCAGAACACAGTCAATATTTTGTCCATGTTTGCAGCTCCCTGGGAAATCTTTATTCTCAGAGCATAATGGTGATATGATTTGACTCAGCTCAGCTCCTTCCCAGCAGCATCTCAGCTGCTTAAATGAAAGGCTGTGATTTCAGTTGAGGCAAACAAGAGGCTGGCTGAGAATTTAAAAGAAAATCCAGGAAAACTAGACAACCATGGGAAATTCTGAAAAGCTTCCACATATTTCTGGGGGTTTAAAAAGTAGTGGGAAAGTCCAGAAAAAAACTGAGAAAGGAGAAGGCACCAGTCACTCACCTCTGGCTGACTTGGAGGCCATGTACAAGCAGGAAGTGAGAGCGAAGGCTGTTTCATAAATTGCCTGTAGTTTGATGGCTTGCCTTCTCATACAGATTCCTTTTGCAAAGCGTAGAGATAAAAAGGCAAGGCATTTTTTTAAAAAATTCTGATCTATTATTGGCTGACCACATATTGATCTCAGTGTGACCCCTAGGAAGCCAACCTTAAAAATAAAAAGAAGAACAAGAAAAAACAAAATTACTGGAGAACTCAACTCAAAAGCCATACACAGGTGAGAATACAAAATCTACAGAATTAGTTCAGGGAAGTCACTAAATGAATAAAGAGAAATAAGAAAAACAAAAGCAAAAACAACAAATCAGCTACAACAAACCTATGGGAACAGGAGAATCTGATACCAGTATTGCAACAATATATCTAAAATGTCCAGTTTTCAACAACATAAAAACATGAGAAATAGAAAAACATGGCGCATTCATAGGAAAAAAGAGAGCCAACAGAAAACATCCATGAGGATGCCCAGACTGTGTTTCTAGAAAACAAAGATTTTAAATCAGCAATTATAAGTAAAATATGTTTAAAGAACTGAAGGAAAGTAAGACAATGATGCCTGTCCAAATAGACAACATCAATATAGAGACAAAATTATTCTTTAAAAAACCTCTGGAATCCAGAAGTGTAATAACTCCAATGAAATATTTATTAGAGGCATTCAACAACAGATTTGAGTTGGGAGGAGAAAGAATCAGTGAACTTGAAGACAGATCAATAGATATTTTCCAGTATGCAAAGGTGAGAGAAAAAGAATGACCAAAAACATGAATAAATCCTCAGATATTTGTCAGAAACCATCACGTGTTCCAACATACACATGAGAACCCCAGAAAAATAAAATTGATATATAAAAGGGCAGAAAAATATTACAGAAATAATGTCAAATGCTTTTCAAATTTAATGAAAAATATGAATCAACACTTTAAAGAGGCTCAACAGGCCGGGCGCGGTGGCTCACGCCTGGAATCCCCGCACTTCGGGAGGCCAAGGCAGGCAGATCACAAGGTCAGGAGTTTGAGACCAGCCTGACCAGCATGGCGAAACCCCGTCTCTACTAAAAATACAAAAATTAGCCTGGCATGGTGGCACGTGCCTGTAATCCCAGCCACTCAGGAGGCTGAGGCAGGAGAATCACTTGAACCCCGGAGGCAGAGATTGCAGTGAGCCGAGATCATGCCATTATACTCCAGCCTGGGCAACAGAGCAAGACTCCATCTGGAAAAAAAAGAAAGAAAGAAAGAAACTCAACAAGCTTTAAGTAGAGTCAACTCAGAAAGACCCATAGCTAGACATAATATAATCACATTAATAAAAATCAAAGAAAAAGATAAAATCTTGAGATTTGTAAGAGAAAAAAGACTTATCATGGACAGAGTATCTTCCATAAGATTAATGACTAACTTGTTAGAAATCATGGAGACTAGAAGACAGTGGAATGACATCTTCAAAGTACTGAAGGAAAAGTACTGTCAACCAAGATTTCTACATCTAGCTAAACTCTTTCAAAATTGAGGGAGAAGTTAAAATATTTTCAGAAAGACAAAAACTGAGAATTTATCACTAGCAGACTACAAGAAATTATAAAGGGATTTCCTTCAGACTGAAAGAAAAGGACACTAGATGGTAACTTGAATCCACACAAAAATAAAGGACCAATAAAATTAACTACATGCGTATTACAAAAGGTAATATAAACATATTTATTATGTTTATAACACTTTTCCTATCCCATGTTTTAAAAGGCAACTATTTAAAGTTGCAATAATTAAAAACTGTGTTTATCTATTCACAATAACAAAGGGTGTAGAATCAACCTAAATGCCCATCAGTGACAGATTGGATTAAGAAAATGTGGCACATACACACTATGGAATATTATGCAACCATAAAAAAGAATGAGAGCATGTCTTTTGCAAGAACATCAGTGGAGCTGAAGGCTATCATCCTTAGCAAACTAATGGAGAAACAGAAAACAAACTACCACATGTTCTCACTTATAAGTGGGAGCTAAATAATAACTTATGAACACAAAGAAGAAAACAGCAGACACTGGGGTTTATTTGGGAGGAGAGGGTGGGAAGAGCCTGAGGAGCAGAAAATATAACTATTGGGTACTGGGCTTAATACTTGGGTAATGAAATAATATGCACAACAAACACCCATAATATGTGTTTACCTGCTTAACAAACCTTCACATATACCCTCAAACCTAAAATAAAAGTTAAAAAAGATTAAAAACCTGTGTTTATATATTTGTAATGTTTAAAAGTATAATCTAAGACCAGGCGCAGTGGTTCACGCCTGTAATCCCAGCACTTTGGGAGGCCGAGGTGGGTGAATCATCTGAAGTCAGGAGTTCAAGATTAGCCTGATCAATATGGTGAAGCCCTATCTCTACTAAAAATACAAAAATTAGCTGGGTATGGTGGCATGTGCCTGTAGTCCCAGCTACTCAGTAGGCTGAGACAGGAGAATTGCTCGAACCTGGAAAACGGAGGCTGCAATGAGCCAAGATCACACCACTGCACTCCAGCCTGGGTGACAGAGTAAAACTCCATCTCAAAAAAAAAAAATATATATATATATATATATGTATATGTGTATGTATGTATATATAATCTATATAATAATTGTGCAAAGGAGGAAGCAGAAAACTGAGATGTATTGGAGCAAAGCTTTGCATTCTATTACAATTAAGATAGTATTAATCCTTACTCAGTTGTTTTAAGTTACACCATTACCTCTCCTAGGTCTCAAGATTACTGACTAAAGAGCTTGAACTTCTAGTCTCCATAATTGTATGAGCCAATTTCTTATATAATTTTGTATTTCCTATTGATTCTGTTTCTCTGGAGAACCCAAACTTATACATTGATCCACAAATGAAAAGCAATCTAAGGTCTATGAAAATCCTACCGTTTCTTGTAGAAATCAACAAGCTGGTCATAAAATTCATATGAAAATACAACATATCCAGAATAGCCAATCTTGAAAAAGAAGATCAAAGGGAGGAGTCACACTTCCTCATTTCAAAACCTACTATAAAACTACAATCATTGAGAAAGTGTGACACAGGCATTAAAATAGACATATAGATCAGTGGAATAGAACTGAGAGTCCAGAAAACATTTATGATTAATTGATTTTAACAAAGGTACCAAGACAAGTCAATGAAAAAAGAATATCTTCTTCAACAAATATTCTCAGACAACTATATATCCATATGCCTTCAATAAAGTTGAATCTCCATCTCACTCCATACACAAAAATTAACTGAAAATGAATCACAGGCCTAAATGCAAGAGCTACAACTATAAAACTCTGAGAAGAAAATATAGGAATAAATTTTGTGACCTTAGATTAGGGAATGGCTTAGTTAGTATAACAACAAAAGCACAAGTGATATTAGAAAAGTTAGATAAATTTTACTTCATAAAATCAAAAACTTTTTTGTGTCGGGCTGGGTGCAGTGGCTCACGCCTGTAATCCCAGCACTTTGGGAGGCCAAGGCAGGTGAATCACGAGGTCAGGAGTTTAAGACCAGCCTGGTCAAGATGGTGAAACCCCGTCTCTACTAAAAGTACAAAAAAATTAGCCGGGCATGGTGGCGCGTACCTATAATCCAGCTACTCAGGAGGCTGAGGCAGAGAATTGCTTGAACCCAAGAGGCGGAGGTTGCAGTGAGCCAGGATCGCGCCACTGCACTCCAACCTGGGTGACAGAGCAGGACTCCATCTCAAAAAGCAAAACAAAACAAAAAAACAACGTTTTTTGTGTCAAAGTATACCACCATCAAGAAAGAAAAAATAACTCATAGAATGGGAAAAAGTATTTGTAAATTATATATCTAATAAGCTAATTATATCCAGAATGTATTAAAAAATCCTTAAAACTCAGCAATAAAAAGACAAGTCAGTTTAAAAACAGATAAAGAATTTGAATAGTTAGTTCCCTAAAGAATATACACAATATATATTTCATGTGTTCATTAAACACATGAAAGTAGGCTCAATATCATTAGTCTTCAGAGAAATGTAAATTAAACCAATAATGAGATACCATTTTGCATCCACTAGGATGGATAAAATTTAAAAGACTTACCAAGTATTGGCAAGAATGTGGCAAATCATTCTGGTGAGAACATAAAGTGGTGTAAAAATTTTAGAAAATAGTTTGGAGTTTCTCGAGATGCTAAACATAGATTTACCATGTGACCCAGAAATTCTACTTCTTGTTATATACCCAAGATAAATGAAAACATATGTCGCCATAAGACTTGTACACACATGTTCATAGCATACTTATTTATAGTAGTCAAAAGGTAGAAACAGCTTAGAAGTCCATTAACTGATAAGTAGCTAGCAAAATATGGTGTATCCAAACAGTGAAATACTATTCAGAAATTTTTAAAAAATTAGTGAAGTACTGATACATGCTAAAACATGGAGGAACCTTGAAAACATTAGCTAAGTGATAAAAAGCAGCCATTAAAGACCACATACTGTGTGATTCAATTTATGGAAAAGGTCCTGAATAGGAAAATTCATAGCAACTGAAAGTAGATTAGCTGTTGCTTAGAGCAGGTAGAAATGAATGGTGGGAGACAGGGAGGGGCTGCTATTCACATGAAACTTCTTTTAGTCTTGTTGAAAATGTTCTAAACTCAAATTGTGATGATGGCTGCTGAACTTTATGAATACGCTAAACACAGTGAGCATTTTAAATAGATGCATTTTATGATGACAAATATATCTCAATAAAGGTATCAATACCATATGAGAAAGATGAACCAAATCTCTGAGTTATATTATCAGAATTATTTAACTGATTAGTAAATTACATCTGGCTATTTCCCTAACAAAAATCATTTTTAACCAAGGAAATACATGAAGATCCAGTTGTATATTCAGTTGTTTATCAAGTCTAACATTTCTTTTTTTTTTTTTTTTTTTGAGACAGACTCTTGCTCTTTCACCCAGGCTGGAGTGCAGTGGCTCGATCTTGGCTCACTGCAACCTCTACCTCCTGGGTTCAAGTGATTCTGTTGCCTCAGTCTCCCAAGTAGCTGGGATTACAGGTGTCCAGCACCACGCCTGGCTAATTTTTTTTGTGTATTTTTAGTAAAGACAGGGTTTCACTATATGTTGGCCAGGCTGGTCTCGAACTCCTGACCTCAAGTGATCCACACACCTCAGCCTCCCAAAGTGCTGGGATTACAGACATGGGCCACTGCGCCTGGCATCAACATGTTTTTCATGCAACTGAAATTGACCAAAAAAATATAAGGCCCTTAAATAAATATTTATCTAAAATGTATTTATTTCTTCTCACGTTGGCTTCATGAACTTTTTTTCTTCCACATTTTGCTCTTTTTCACTTCAGTGTTAATAGCTCCATTTCTGATACCATCATCCAAAACTCATGTATGCCCTGTGCTATCGCTCATCTATTACTTCCCTGATTACATTATCTGCTTCTCAGGCTTGTCAGCTTCAGTAGGAACTTTCAGCAGTGGCAAACTATGAGGACTCGAAAATCAAAAGTTATCTCTGTACCTTAGCCTAGACTGGAAAATTTGTTCACATAGATAGTTTTGGTTGTTCATTTTTTAAACCTCTCTGGTAGTTGCCATTTCATTGTTCTATTTCTATAGCTTTATTTACAAATGAAAGATGAGAATCAAAATTAAAGGCAATGGTGACAGAGGTGCTTCAGAAGCTTTTTATTCTGTTCTCTTTCTTTGGCTACGCACTAAGTGGAAGCTATGGATTTCCTAATAGTGGTAGGAATGTGACTAGAACCCAGATCACTTTCTAGATAAGGATTTCATTAAACTGGAGAGGTATTCTTTTTTATGGCTTCTAAACAAATAAGTCACTAGATTAACAAAAATTAAAGAAATCTTAATGGGTCATCATAAAGAGCCACACGACTGTGAGCTGGAATTGATTTTCCATGAATCGAGCATGCTCCTAAATGGTCAGGGATGGATGCAACTCTTCCATTTTACATTGGATTATGTCAGAAACAGTAAGCCCAGAATCTGATTTAATGTGAAATATAATAAAATTATACTTCTCTGCTGATTCTCCAGGTGGTAGAAGTAGATGAAGGTTTTTTTTTTTTTTGACTTTTTTTTTTTTTAATTTCATTTTCTGCCAGTCCTCCCTAAGTTAATTTGACAGAAATGGTTTTTACAACAAGACGGCATGTGATAGGAATTGCATCAAGGATAATGAAAGTGTCAGACAAATGGCAAAACATAATTGGGGTAGCTTGTAGCTTGTTTTCTTTTCTCTGAAATTGTAATACATTTGACAAACCAAGATGTTGTGTCTGCTATGAAAACATAAGTAGGGCAGTTTCTGCTAGTACTAGCTAGTTGATACTAATTAATAACAACAGGAAGAATATTCCAAACAAAATGTCTTAGAGACATAGAGGAGGATAAAATCGTATGACCAAGGCTAAAATTGATGTTTTTGTTTCTCTCAGGATAAAAAAGTGAGATTTGGGTTGTGGATATCTCAAAAATAATTGAGATGGGCATGGTGGTTCGGGCCTATGGTCCCAGCACCTTGGGAGGCCAAGGTGGGAGAATCATTTGAGCCAGGAGTTCAAGATCACCCTGGACAACATAGTGAGATCCCATCTCTACAAAAAATAGAAAAATAAAACATTGATAGCACAAAGGCTTCTGTTTAGTTCTGAAGCAATTGAATATGGGACGTTAAGTAAGTTTCATTTTAATAGTTGTTGCATACATTCTTTTTAGGTATGTATATGCATATATATATATATATTGTGTGTATATATATACACATACACACACATACACATATATATGTTTGGGTTTGGGGGGTTTTTTTTAAGTGTGGGTCAGGCCTTTTTCTAAATCCTGTTTACAAAAAAACATTACATATGTCTTAAGAATTTCAATTCCTGGTTGAAGGAACTGAAATGTTTGAGGGATTTTAGAGGATCCCCTTTATATCAAATGCTGATATAAAACAATTTCTAAAAATAGATCTAATTGAGGGGTTTAAAAGAAAAATTATACCATTTTATTTCTCTCTCATGTACAAGTGTTGGTGAGATTTACCCAGATCAATGGAGAACTGTTGATTACAGTCTTTCAGGGATCCACGTCTCAAGTCACCACTTTGCCATGTTCTTTATGGTAGTGTATTAGTTCCTTTTCATGCTGCTGATAAAGACATACCTGAGACTGGGTAATTTATAAAGAAAAAGAGGTTTAACGGACTCACAGTTCCACGTGGCTGGGAGGCCTCACAATCATAGTGGAAGGCAGAAGTCACATCTTTTTTTTTTTTTTTTTTTTTTTTTTTTTTTTTTTTGAGACGGAGTCTCGCTCTGTCACCCAGGCTGGAGTGCAGTGGCCGGATCTCAGCTCACTGCAAGCTCCGCCTCCCGGGTTCACGCCATTCTCCCGCCTCAGCCTCCCAAGTAGCTGGGACTACAGGCACCCGCCACCTCGCCCGGCTAGTTTGTTGTATTTCTTAATAGAGACGGGGTAGAAGTCACATCTTATATGGCGGCAGACAAGAGAGAATGAGAGTCAAGCAGAAGGGGAGACCCCTTATAAAACCATCAGGTCGTGTGAGACTTATTCACTACCACAAGAAAAACTGCCCCCATGATTCAATTATCTCCCACCGACTCCCTCCCTCAACATGTGGAAATTACGGGAGCTACAATTCAAGATGAGATTTGGGTGGGGTCACAGCCAAACCATATCAGGTAGTGTTGTCTACAGAGTGGAAGGTGGGTCACTTTCACAGGAAGAGAATGTGTTCAACCAATGACTGAAGACCTGGGCTTAGAAGTGCGCATATCACTCCTAATCATAGTCACATAGCCAAATCCCAAACTAAGGGAGTCTGGGATATTTACTCTGGCTGCTTGGCAGCTATAATGCCCAAGAAATGAAGAGATGAGATTTTAGTGGCAACTAGCTTCCTTTGAGAAAGAACGGAAGTTCAGAAAGCACAATAATCACTGTATTTCTCATCTGTAACATATAATATTAAATTTAAGTTAATTTAAGTCTTTGAAAGGAAGGCTGGGCGTGGTGGCTCATGCTTGTAATCCTAGCACTTTGGGAGGTCGAGGCAGGAGGATCACCTGAGGTCAGGAGTGTGAGACCAGCCTGGTCAACATGGTGAAACCCCATCTCTACTAAAAATACAAAAATTAGCCAGGCGTGGTGGTGTGTGCCTGTAATCCCAGCTACCCAGGAGGTTGAGGCAGGAGAATCGCTGGGACCCAGAAGATGGAGGATGCAGTGACCGGAGATCAGGCCACCGTACGTCAACCTGGGCCGAAGAGCAAGACTCTATCTCAAAAAAAAAAAGGAAGGCTCTTTCGCACAAGATAATCTCTAATATGCATAAAAACACAAAAATGTTAAATAAAGATTACAAGTTTAAAACTACAATATAAACACACTAAAAATGTGATTCTTTCCACATTTATTTGTCTGTTTATTTATTTTAGATCCAAGAGGTACATGTGCCTGTTTGCTGCATGGGGATATTGTGTAATCGTGGGAATTTCACTTCTAATGTACTTACCTTTCAACCATAAACTGGAGATCCAAGAGATACCTTCTGTGGCTAAGTTATTTTTCTTTTTAATTATGATCATTAACAGTCATCCTTAAATAACTAGAGTCTAAGTTCTGTGGCATTCTATGCATATTAGGCATCATAAATATTCTTTCTTGGCACATTTAAATGTTTAACCTAAAACATTTTTAAATGTTTGGCTAAGGTAAGTGTGGCTCTACCTTCAATAGCCCCAGACTTATATTGTTGCTCAGATTGGAGGTCATCTTAAGGATCTTTTAAATCATCTCTACGTTCCTTTCCGTTCAAAGAGATTCTAGGTGTAGAAGTAGAGTTTAATGTTAGCTTGGACCTTATTAGTATTAATAATAAATGATGAGTGATTACTGACCAAGAGGACACATCAGAATCACAAGTGCAAAGTCCAAAATATATACTCTTGTTCAAAGCCCAGAGACACTGATTCAATAGCTTTCTGCAGTTCCCAATGGCTTCATTTCTTGTAAATTCATAAGCCTGATTGAGAATCATTATTATTGGAATTCCAAGAACAGAAAAGAGTAAAGAATTCCTTTTCCCCAAATCTGAGTTGTTCTAAAGGTCTTCAAAGGCCTAAAGTGAACTGAACTGAGGCCATTAGAAGCGAGAGTTGGAGAGAGGAAGAAAACAGAGACAGAAAGAGAGCACCTTTGCAGGCTAAACTTGGGTCTCCTTTTGAGGCTGTGGCCCTACTTAACTCAGAGAGTCTGGAACCCCACATCCCCACTCTGCTTTGAAGTTTCTGTTTTGAATCAACTTTGGGAAATGTTTTCCCAAGAACCCTTTTTTATATGTTAGTCTATTACAGTTAGAATGAAACTATTTTTCTGAAGGAAATCCCTAAGCTTCCTGCGGAAGATTTGCTAGCTTTGAGCAGACGTGACACTTCACTTTTAGGTCAGCTCTGTAGAAAATTGGCAAGGTGAAACAGAGGATAGAATCCCACTTTCCTGGCATCTCATCTTTGAGTTTTTTTAGAAGGTAGCACAGGAAGAGAGCTCTTTTCATCATTCAGAACATATGAGTGTCACCCAAGGAACAAGTAACAGCATCAGGGGGATATTTAGGTCATCAACTTTTATCCACAAAGTCCACTTGGCTATATTAGTTCAATTTTCCATGGGCTTTAAACACAATTTAATAAATACATTATCATTTTAAACATTTTATTAATCACTCATGATAGGAGAATATTTAAATTCTTAAAACCAACTAATTAGATCAATTTATTTTGTACACCCATCATGGATAGAGGGGATGTAGTGGTTAAAGGAATAGAGAAAAATGAAGTAAGATAGCCAGAATCTTTCTCTCCTCCTACCTCACTTTTACTCTTCTTTACTCTCCACCCCTCTCTTCCCTCTCCTTCCTTTTCTCTTCCTCTAAACTCCTTTGGAATCTGCCTCCTAAGCACTTTTTTCCCACTGGATTGTGTTTCTACTTAATCCCAGTGGGATGATTTTCATCCAAACAGACCATCTAGCAAGCCTTGCCTATGGTGCTGGACTGCTTGAACAAGAGCAGTTTAATTTGCTTTCAAGAGAACCTACCCTACTGTGGAAGATAATTATCATATGTACTCATATAATTTCACCTTTTAGTTTAATATGAAAAGTGAATTTTGTATTGTGTCAATAGTGATGAGCATGCTCTTGTCCACATAGAAAAAGCCTGCTTATCTTTCAAGATCCAGTTAAATGCCTCTTACATTCTGATTCCGTCCCTTGAAGATTGTCATTCCCTGCCCTCAGTGGAAGTTTTTTTTTTTTTTTTTTGCCCTTGCTGTGTTATATTTTGTGCATTCGTCTATTGTATGACTACTTTTTTGTAAGCCCATCTTCTACTGTAGACTGAGTGATATCCAATTTTACAATTTCAGCTACAAGGCTGGCTTAATTTTTTTTTTTTAACTGAGTGATTAAACAAATGAATAAACATTTAAAAGCTTTACTTCTTGGCGAGAAAGCAGTCAAAGTAGTGTAACTATAGCCTAATTTTCCTCTTTTTTCTCTTCAAATTTTTTTAAATTAAATACAACAATTACCTAGTCTTCTAAATTTCAGGGCTAAGGACTGTTACTGTTAAATGTATTCCCTATTCCTTCTGGGACTTGTAAAAGCAAATTTTAAAAGTTGTAAATAAAGTACAAATATTCAAAACAATAATTTAAGACAACACTAAATGGTAGCATTTTATGTGTTCAATGCATTTTTTCTATTTATTCATTTGACCTTGACAACCACTGTTTGAGGGAAGTAAATTAAGTATTATCTCACCATCTATAGACAGAGAGGGCAGGGACATTAAGGGACTTACCAAGGTTGCATAGCAAATGGTGGTACCAGAACTATTCTCAGATTATAGATGCAGTATTCATTTCACTACATCTTCTTACAGCTGACAAGTATGAGGAGATAGTTAGCACACTTAATGAAAAATGGCAGATTCTCTCCTTTTAATCCAGAGTTTTTGTTTTGATGTGTGTGTGTGTGTGTGTGTGTGTGTGTGAGAGAGTGTGTGTGTCAGTGTCTTTGTGCTTTAAATGGTCTGGATTTCAACTGCCCATTTAGGGGTTCTACAGTTGTGCCTGAAAGTCCAATAGACATGAAGAGAACAGAATAGATTTTGTTTTTAAGAGTCATGCAGTCCCCGAGCTGACCTTACCCAGCACTGCAGGGCGGTGCTCTTCCATGCAAGGGACTGATATTTGCAGAATGACCTAAATCTAAACATGCACTTGATGACATGAGGTTTTGAAAAGTGGCTCTTTTCCCAGTTTTAGACACTGCCTTTTACATTTTGCAAGTTTCATTTAATTGTCTCCATTGAATTGCCAGAGAGAAATTATGCCACTGGGACCTTTTCCTTCTGGCATCTCTATCATTGTGGTATTTTATTAAAATAAATTTCAAGAATAACCACAAAAGGTAAAATCAGCAGAGAAGCTGACTTCGCAGGGCAGCAGGCCCTGACGGAGAATTGTGGAAGGGGTGAGACAGGCTTGTAAAGAAGCTTGGCCAAGCCCCATTCCTGCTGCTTTGGTGACCTCCCAGGTGTCTATGTGAGTGGAGGTGATCATACTGGTGGTGGCCAGGCTACAAGGAAGAAGACAGGGAAGTACATAAATACCAATGGTCAGCATCCATGTTTGTCCTCTGCTTCTCTAATGATGCAGAAATGCCAGCAACTTGGGGCTCACAGCGCAGCTACTCCAATTTGCCAGGACATTGAGATGAGTTCATGCAGAGGAGAACCTGAGTCCTTGACTGGCTTCTCAAACAAAAGTATAGTTTCCTGATTGTGATTAACAAAGCTCAGAGCAACTGTGCTGTGAGCTAGTTTTTTTGGTCCCTAATTTTCTGGTTATCATAGGAAATAGCTTACAAAACAGGAAATTTTTTCTTGTTCCAGGTGATTTCTCAGACTTATTTGCCATGAAATGTCACCTTCTCAGGTGAGAGAATAGGATTTATCATAATTAAAGAAAGATTTGACATGTGACTTTAAGTGGTTCAAAAGTGTCTCTCAACTTTGAGTCTCTACAACATTTGTTAGACGTGCACATGTGCAAGGAAAATTTATTACGACTGTAAACGTTACGTGTTCTTCAAGAATGATTATATCATTTTTATTGCTTTCAGCAGTGTCTGCTGCAAGAAAACTTTCTCGTCTTTGAGAAACTAATGAACCGTGTTTATGATCTACAAATGTGTACTGAGTAGTAAAGCAATATTCACTGACCTGCCGGAGCACTGGCTCTCCACCTTGTGCTATATTACTACACAAAGTGAGCAAAACAAATTAGAATAATTATGTGAGAGAGAGGCATATGATGCTTCCAAGTATAATTGTCTCCAGCCAATTGATAAGGTGTGAATACATTAACATCTAATTAGAGTAGATTAGAAAGGGACTGCAGTTTAAGTCCCTGAGCGGCCTTCTACATCTGGGATTGTTACATCCACTTTCTCGCAAACTTTAACAGAAAATATTGTTGCCCTCCCTAGTTATTAGCTGTAGAATATGGTTCTTGATTGTGTTGGCTTCTGTTAGAAATTTGGAGGAGCTTATGACATCTTTCTTCTTTACCTGAACACATTGGGAAACAATCAAGGAGGCAAACGGGAATTATATATGGTGCTAGTTTTATTAATGGATTCCTGATAGTTCTGAAAGCATAGGGCTCCCTGATAACATTAAATTAGAGAAGGTATAGGGGCTGACTACCTCTTTACTCCAACTAAACTTTTCCAGTGAAGCTGGAGAAAGTAGAATATTCCTGAAGAGAGAGAACTTTCCCTGGTGAGTTTATTACATAAAGACAAGAAACACAGTAAAGTGTTAGCAAACCATGAAGAACCAAGCAACTGGCCCCTTTGTTATTTCAGTGCAATGACCTCAGTTCCTGGTTGACATTGTCCAATGGAAAGCAATATTTTACCTCCCTGCTCTATGAGAAAAATTGAGTAGTGGGACAAAGAGAAGAACCAGATCTGCACCTCCCCACCTGGCTCCTTCTTGTGGAAGAGAGGACAACACTCTAGTTATTAGATCTTCTTCAAAGGATCCTCTTTGAAGCTTCAAGTACTCCTGTTTAAGAAATCCTTAGAGTTTGGGTTAGTTTAAATACAAATAAGCAAACAACAAAACTTGGAGAAACTTTCTAATTATAACTAAATTCCATTCAGATAATTAAATAGGTCATTTTTTCTCTTTGCCCTTGGAGAATCAAGAATCATAATGTCCTACTCCTTTAGCAAGAATGAAATCCATGTTCTTGTAAAACAGTGCCCACCCAAGATAGAGTAGACTCGGGGACGTGTGGGTGACAGTGGGTCAGAGTAGAAGTCCTTCTCTCCGATCTTCACACTCAAATAACAAAGTCTGGTGTTCATTATTCACGTAAAACATTTGAAATTAGTTTTAAAATGTTTCAATATCATATAGCAATGAGACTAAGTAGATTTCTTTAGTACAAGAATAAAATAAAATCATGATAAAGTAAACCAAGATCTGGTTTTCACATTCTCAGTAATAAGCAATCTAGCCTAGTGGAAACACCTTGGAATATGATTCAGGGACTGAAGTCCTTCTCTACTGCTGTTTAAATGTACGAGCTTGAGAAGGTTACTAAGGGCCTTTGCTCCCATCTGAATGCACTCTAAAAGAAAGCTACAGCATTTCAGTTCTAGAAGAAACTGTATATATATATAACCTATTCAAATTTCTTTTACTACAGATTAAAGAAAAAAAGAAACTGAGGACAAAGCTTAGGGTTTTTTTCCCAAGGTCAGATCAATTTAAAAGAAAAACAACAACAACAACAACAACACAGGAATAGGAACAAAGTCTCTTGCTTTAGAATGCCTTTTCCTCCAGTGCAGAGTTGCGGTGCAGATAATATCAGAATGTGTTATGCCAAAAAATAGCATTGTATAAATCTAAATAAGTATTACTAATGCTTGTCTGTGTATCATTGAGGAAAAGAACCACAAAAATTGGATTTTATACATGGAACAGAAAGAAATCTGAGAAATTGAGTTTATAATAATAATAATAATAAAAACACTCTGTGAAGATTTGCTTTAGCATTTAGAGGGGAAAATTCCTTGGAAATGGTTTAAAATTACAATTGATGGTTTCTTCCCATTCAGCATCATTATGAATACTTTGTCACTTGTATTAATTGTGTTTCATTGTGTTAATTCTGGCTCCATTGGTCTCTGCCAGTTCTGTTGAAAATAAAATGAACAAAGGAAAGCTGGGATATAAAAAGTTTTCTAAGATATGTGTTAATGATAGTATCTAAAAGAAATAAGACCAGATCTAAAATCTGCACTCTAAAGGCTCTAGAGAAATAGCAGTGCTTAAACATACATTAATGAGGGCTGTTACTACCTGGTGCTCATGACCCTTGGCCCACTGATAATTTGCCATAAATGTAATAGTACTTTTCTGAGGAGACTGCAGTAACCATCTTTAATAGGCGTCTGTGGCAGTGTTATTGTGATCTGCAGTTTCCTGGTGACCGCTCTTCCAGATGTCCTTCCAAAGAATAATCAACTTCTGCCCTTCCTCCGAACCAAACTGACTCAGATGATCTGTCCTCATTGAATTAAGTGGCATCCAAGCTTTAGGCATCCTGTTCTTATCTCATTTGTGTCCTCTAAACCAACCTATGTGCAACACCCACTGATACTTAGAGAATGATCACAGCACACGTAGCCTCAGTTGCAGGCAGGTCCTGGTTTACTTGATCAATGTCTCCAGAAATTGTATACACACTACAATCTGGTGAGTTAAATCACATCTTAAATAAGCTAGAAGAACTCATTTTTTAGAAAAGGTCCACAGAAAATCTTCCCCCGCCAAGTCCTTGATTTACCTGAATTACAGCTCTGAATTGTTACATACAATATTAAATCTATTTAAAAATCAGCTTAACTGCAAATATCCAATACAATGAATAGTTTAGGCGAAGGAGAAAGGTATGGCATATTGAAGAAGTCGACAGTTTTGAGTTAGTTTTGAATCCAGCTTTTGGTTTTGCCCTTATGAAAGTTTGTAGCCCTGTGCCTGACACTGGTTCTTGATTATATAGTTTATTGAATAACTGGTAATGGATAAATAAAATAAATTCAAAAAGAAATAAATGAAATTGATCATGTGGAGGTATATTTCCAAACAGCTTTCAAAACTGAAATACCATCTTTATGTAATTTTATTCAAAGTAATAATAACTGTATTATTTATTACTAATGAATTTAATTTGCTTTTGAAGATATTTTATTTAATTTGTGATGGTTGTAAAAAGTTGCAGAATTTGCAGAAATATTTCATTATATTTGGCATTTATCATTTGTTTATCACTTTTGCCAACAACGTGAGAAGGTGATGAATTCAAATTTCAAAATAAACATTGAATTTATTCAGTCTGAATTGTTTGCTTAGCATGAATTAGACTTGAAGGACTATTCAATTTTATGTGAGGTAATGGAAATAGCATTCTGGGTCAATGGAAACATTAAGAAGAGGTTGGTTAGAGAAATTTCTGCATTTTGAGGAAGATGGTTCTAGACCAATGGCTTGAATCCTTTGTTAGACTTTGGAATGACAAATGAAGTTGAGTATATAACAAAAGCAGAAAAAAAAAAAAAAAAGCAAAAAACTGGTGTCTAAGCTTCACCCCTGATTCTCTTGTTTGTATTTGGGTCTGGGTATAAATATTATTTGAAAGCTCCCTAATATGCAACCACAGGTGGAAACCTTTCCTCTAGACGATTTCATTATTTCCTTCCAGCACTAAAATTTTGCCCTTCCTAGAAAGTGTTGCACTTTATTGTAGCTTAAGGAACAGGAAAAAAAGAGTATATATTTCAGTTTTGCAAGTAAAAATATTAATCAGGATTGAACGAATCTTCTGATGCAAGTAACCTGAAATGACTTTTAACGAAAAAAATTAAATTTTTATACAAATGTCTGTTATGTTCCATCCATGGGATAAGTAGCTTACATATATGGACTAATTGAACTCTTGGATTATAGCCTATTAACTAATATTAGAACAATTATATGAGGATGGTAGCATCAGCATCATTATCCCCATTACAGGTAAACTGACAGGGTTGTTAAGGAATAAGTTCATCTATCAATAAGTGGAAAAACTGAAACCAGGCAGTTGGCTTTAGGGGCTACATAGTTACCCCAAACGTTCTACTGCCTGTCACAGTTTTACAAACGGGACCTGCCACAACATGTACACCCAAATCCTTCATCCAGTCCAATGCCCTTTTTTAAGGACATTAGAAGGCACTTAGGAAAAACTTGATTTATTTTCAATGAATAAGTACAGAATTCAGCCCTGTCTAAAAGAATGAGCTATAGTCTCCAGTATTATCTTGACATTCCATTAGAAACACCTTGAAGATAGATGGAAATTCATCCCTGTTGTGAAACCCTCCAGAAAATGATATGACACAATATCCCTGAGGTCATACATTTTAATAGCTCACCTCTTCTTCCCCCAAGTTTCTTCTTATCTCCAATCCAACTGTCTCATATTCTAGTTTTAACTGTTTTATTTTATTGTCTTCTCCTTTGTCTAGAGAGGAGCTTGAAAAACAAAATCTGACTTGGAACAGTTTCGTTTTCCTCAGCCAGCAGCTGGGATACAGGTGGAGCTTTATGCTCTGTTCCCATCAGATGGCCGAGACTGCTGCCCCAGTGGCGGTCAACCATGAATGGGTGCCAGCACTGCTCAGGAGTTTTGAAATGCTCAAGCCCCACCCTAGACCAATTCCATGCTGTGGTCATCTGTCCATGTCAAAATAGCTACTACTTCCTAACTGTTAATATCCCTTCACGCAATGTCTTTTATGCATTGCTGGTGATTTTAATAAACTTTGGTTGACCTTTTAGATTGTATTTGCCAGTGTTGAACAGCATTCCATAGGTAGCTACTCACACTGCCTCCGTGCGGGGCCAGTTTACCCAGTGAGTATAGTCTCCTGCCTAAGGGTCACAGACTTCCATAGACCACAGAGGGCATTGTGCTAAGTGCCACAATTGCTGATTCTCAAAATACTGGACACATGTTTAAATTCCTCAGCTTTTGTCAAGGGTGGAGGTTATGTCTGACGTTATCAGTTACCTTGGTTGTGACTGTAGCGAAATAGTGCTGAAACACCAGGAGAACGAACTCTGATTCTTTGCATGTCTGGGTCAAATTGCCACTCTGGATAAAATTCTAACCAGAAAGCAGAGGCCTGTGATGCAGTAGCTGGGCCATAGGAATGCAGCTCGCACATGCTGGCAAAAACTCAAATAGAGGAAGGGCTACTAAAAATCAGTGCTTATGAGACAAGGAGTATGAATCATGAAAATAAGGCTTCTCATTTCCATTTTTTAAAGAGTTGTACTTCAGTCATATATAGATGTTTTATTTCTATCCCCAAAATGTCAGCTGAATCCATTCCTCCCTATGCTCTGTTAAAGTGAGGTTAAACAGAATGTCTCCACTTCACTGCACACATGTGTCTTCTCCCTAAACAAAAAGCAGATGCTCTCCTTTATCTTCAGAATTGCACCAAGTGACTGATTGCAAGTCTATTTTCAAATTATATAGGTGAAAATAATCAGACATGGACTGTAAGGTTAATAGGTTGGCAAGCAGCTAGATATTTTCTTAAGTCTTTTTATTTATTTAATAGCAGTAGTTTTGAAAATTGAAGAGCATAGAATATATGATTGTGCCAACCAACCATCAATGTGCATGTATTGTAATAGAGGTTGTTTTGAAAAGGAAAAGAAAGAAAAAAAAAGAACAAAAAAAGAGCCTTGATAGAACAATAGAATCAAAGCAACTACCTGGTTGTTTGAAACAACAGACCTGTTTATTTTCATTTTGGAAACATTGCTGTCATTATTGATTTACACCAAAATGATTCTGAGGTATAAAGTAGCAAACTAAAACCCTCATACCTGTTCCAGGGAGAGCAAAATATCAAGAACACAAAATCAAGCAACACAAACGTCACAACATTGACAGCAGTAACATTAACAACAGAACACGCACAGTCTCAGAGTTGGGCGAACAGCCGCCTCTGAAAGGCAGCCACATCCTACGCGCTGTGCACAGGCGGGAGCAAGAACAGGAAAAAGGGGTCCACTTCTCATTTCTACCTCAGTTTTTGTTTTTCACAAGAGCTACCAATTCTCTCCTTAGTGATTTATTACTCTCACTTCAAGGGGGACATTTAATATTTGGTTTAGAAAAATGGCATGAAATTCAAGGATATCAAGAAATGCTCGAAGTTTCTCTGGGGATGGGAGGAGCAGTCAGGAGGTTTCTGTGAGCTGCAGTTTTGTTTATTGGACAGTGTTAACTTTTTATAAAAACCCACTTTTTGAGCTTCAAGTTTCCCTTTTTCTGTCCTTAAAGAAAGAATAGAAAAGCTTGGCTCTGTGAGAAATCGAACCTTCCACACAGACAGGAGCTCATTTGGAGCAAGAGCTGCTCTGCGTGTGTGGCCAGCATCTCCGGGAGAGTTGTGTCCCTCCGTTTTTGTCAGAGGGTCTCGCAGCAGCCTTGGTGTTCTCCTGCATGTCCAAGCTGTGGCAACAGAACGTCCCGCAGCCGCTGCCTCTCAGCACCCAGAGCACATCCCCAGCATCTTCTGGTGTTCCCGGTGAAGACAGACCTGCATATCAGTTTTCTGTACTAGAGGCTTGTTTCATGTGTCTGTGTGAAGAGACCCCCGAACAGGCTTTGTGTGAGCAACATGGCTATTTATTTCACCTGGGTGCAGGCGGGCTGAGTCTGAAGAGTCAGCAAAGAGTGGTGGGATTATCATTAGTTCTTATAGGTTTTGGGATAGGCAGTGGATCTCACAAAGTACACTCTCAAGAGCGCGGAGAATTACAAAGAACCTTCTTAAGGGTGGGGGAGATTACAAAGAACATTGATCAGTTAGGGTGGGGCAGAAACAAATCACAATGGTGGTACGTCATCAGTTAAGGCTATTTTCCCTTCCGTGGATCTTCAGTTGCTTCAGGCCATCTGGGTACATATGCGCAGGTCACTGGGGATATGATGGCTTAGCTTGGGCTCAGAGGCCTGACAGGGCTAAGAATCTAAATTCAAGGAACTTTCATTACCTGTGGGCAAATCACATTTTGTCAGGGCCACCAATATCTAACTGAGGTAGAAGACCAACAGTACTTATTTCCCCATCCTGACAGGATGAAATAAAAAATCTGTTCAGAAGGCAACCTCTAGTCACTGTCACTGCTCATTAGCATAAGACACTCCCACCAGCACCACGACAGTTTACAAATGCCATGGCAACAACCTGGAAGTTACCATCCCTTTTCATGAAAATGACCTGGAGTTCACCATGCCTTTCCTAGCAACTTCTGAATAACCCACCCTGCAATTTGCATTAACCTGCCCCTTAATTTGGATGTAATTACAGGTGAGTATATATACAGTTGCCAAGAGCCCGTGCACTGCTGACTCTGGGCACATGGCCTGTGAGTTAGCCCTGCTCCCCAGGGAGCGGTACCCTTTAATAAAAGATTACTTCTGGGCCGAGTGTGGTGGCTCACACCCGTAATCCCAGCACTTTGGGAGGCTGAGGCGAGTGGATCACGAGGTCAGGAGATTGAGACCATCCTGGCCAACATGGTGAAACCCTGTCTCTACTAAAAATACAAAAATTAGCTGGGTGCGGTGGTGCACACCTGTAGTCCCAGCTACTCGAGAGGCTGGGGCAGGAGAATCACTTGAACCCGGGAGGGGAGGTTGCAGTGAGCCAAGATCATGCCAATGCATTCCAATTTGGCGACAGAGCGAGACTCTGTCTCAAAATAATAATAATAATAATAATAAATAAATAAAAATAAAAGAATAAAAGATTACTTTCAACACCTCTGGCTCACCCTTGAATTCTTCCCTGGCAAAGCCAGGAACCATTCCTGACTAAGTTCCAACTTGGGGACTTATCTCTTCTGAATCTTAACCTTTAAAACAATGTCTCAGGATGGGGATAATTAAAATAATCTCTGTAAGTCCTTCTGTAATCCGGGGTCCCTGGGTTTTCAGGTACACACTGAAAAAGTACCCACTTGTGTCTATTGCACATTGACTTCTTGCCATTTCAAAAAGTTCCAGAAAAGACAGAAAACCAAATACCACATATTCTTACTTATAAGGCGGGGGGAGCTAAACATCGGGTACTCATGGGCATAAAGATGGCACCAGTAGACACTGGAGACTACCAGAGATGGGAAGGATAGAGTCAGGGAAGCTTGAAAAACTAACTGCTGGGAACTGTGCTCAGTACGTGGGTGACAGAATCATTCATACCCCAAACCTCCCTGTTGGCAATCTACCTTGGTAACAAGCCTGCACGTGTACCCCAGACTCTAAAATAGAAGTTGAAAAAGAAAAAAAAAGTTCCAGGAAGAAACTCAGCCCTGGCGAAACAGAAAACGGTGGGATACAGAGATTCCTGAGTTGGAAGTGCACTTTGGCCAACTCCCTTCTTTATCATACTAAAATCCCTGCCCAAGGCAGAGCTTACTCACCGTTTTCTACACATGCAACGTACGTAGAAGCATGATCAGCAACTGTGCCTATGAGTACAGCTGCCTTTACTCCATCTCTATGCACAGTGACTCAGCCAACTGGCTCAATAAAAGCCCTGTTTCACCATTGTTCGAGAAGGTACTGCTTTGGGGAATTATTCCCAGTGTCCTCTTTTCTTGCTGTAAGTAATAAGATCCTCTTGTTAAATGCTCCTTGGTTATGGATTGGACAGTTACCCACCAAGCAATGGAGCCCACCCATTGTGTGAGTAACACTTCCAACCTTGACATTGCATAATTAGTGATTTAATTTTCACAACAGCTGTCCAAGGGTGGCAGGATGGTGATCTGTCTTTTTACATGCTCCCATGCACACACGCATAGTTCCACAGTTGGAGAAACCATGGTGTAAAGTGTTAAGAGCTGTATTTTTTTTAATCCATATGGACACTGAGCTGAGTCAAGCAGAGAGAATTTTCTAAGTGTTCATATTTGCTAACTCTATTTTAATGTTAAGCCTCCGGGATAGCTTACCTCGTACCTATAGCGTGAGTAAAAACAACAGGGTAGTAGTATTTTTTTCAGCTACTAATTACAGTTACTTTGGCATATTTGATATATATTTAGATGTGGCAAAGATGATAAACTTTTAAGTGTTCCCATCCTTCTACCCATGCCCAGTTTCATCCCAGGAGAGTTTGATTTTTTTTGCCTTTTCAACTTCTTGGCTATCCTCAGAAAGCCTCTCCCCTCTTTCTAAGTCTTTACCAGCCTTGAGTTTTTATCATGCAAAAACTGGGAACTTAGCTGAAAGAGAATTCCAGATACCAGAGGAAAAGAGGGAAGATTAAAACATGTAAATTGTTTGTTTGGTTTTCTTTGTTTGTTTTTGAGACGGAGTCCACTCTGTCGCCCAGGCTGGAGTGCAGTGGCATGGTCTCGGCTCAATTCAACCTCTGCCTCCTGGGTTCGAGCAATTCTCCTGCCTCAGCCTCTCAAGTAGCTGGGATTCAGGTGCGCGCCATCACACCTAGCACATTTTTCTATTTTTAGTAGAGATGGGGTTTTACCATGTTGGCCAGGCTGGTCACGAACTCCTGACCTCAAGTGATCCACCCACCTCTGACTCCCAAAGTGCTGGGATTACAGGGGTGAGCCACCGCACCCGGCCAAAACATGTAAACTGAATTAAATAACACAGAGACAACAGAGAGGAGAGCAAACTTATCAGGACTGGAATAGGAAGTCATTTTGTTTGGGGGCTTTTAAAAGAGGTGCATATCAGCAGCTAAAGAGTATAACAGAAGAAAATAGGAAGGAAAGGGAGATTTTTACGAAGCTGTCTTGGACCATGTATTTAGATTTTCTTCAGACTTTTCAAGAAAAATAAGCAAAGAATTTGAGTTGTTTTTGCATTCCGTTGACTGTTCCATAGCTCTGAGACTGAACCACATAAGACCTGGTAATTATAAGGGTTTTGGTTATTTTTAACAAGAGGAAAAAGAGAAGGAGGCTTTGAAGATAAAAACTTTGTTTAAGACCTGGCATGATGGCATGTGCTGGTAATTCCAGCGCTTTGGGAAGCCAAGTTGCTCGGATTGCTTAAGGCTAGGAGTTCAAGAGTAGGTCCGTCTTTACAAAAATTAAAAAAAAAAAAAAAAAAAATTAGCCAGGTGTGGTGGTGCATGCCTCTGGTCCCAGTTACTTGAGGGGCTCAGATGGGAGAATCTCTTGAGCCTGGGAGGTCAAGAATGTAATGTGAGCCATGATCCCACCACTGTACTCCAGCCTGGGTGACAAAATGTTAAACCCTGTCTCAAAAAACAAAAACAAATACCCAGATTTTGTTTAGCTCACAATTTGTGCCAAACTTATTTATGATAAAAGCATAAACTCCTCCACCCCAAAGGCAAACTGAAGCAACTAATATTTATTAAATTCATTAAATCTTGATTTCAGATCATATTCTCAGCGCTTAAGGCATGGACTATAAGAACAGAGATGCCCCCTTTGCTTCTTTCAAATGCTTTTTTTCTTTTTTCCCAGCTAAAACGATAATTATGATGGCCATAGGAAGCTACTCTGTTATTCATGCTTTTGGCACAATGCATGACTGTCAGTATACCAATAAACAACACAAGGCAAATGCTAATAAGACCAGTACTGAACTCTGTCCAATCTCACACAGTGCTTCCTGAGGGATGAGGCTCCAACTTGCCATTTGTGATATCAGTATAATGACCAGGAAGTGATCCTCAGAGCCTCAGCAATGTCTGATTGGGCTGAGAGTTCACTGAGATGGAGAAAGGCGGGGCTATAAAGGAAAGGGTTAAGGGTCCACCTCCCCATTTGGAGTCTTTGTGAAGTCCTCCATGTAGCCAAGGGTGAGAGTTCACTATTTCTGTGAATTAATTATCTACAAGTGAATTCTGTGAATTCATATCTTTGGAAAGAAAAAAGCGATTATATATTAAGATATTCATTAATAAATTAATCATTTATAAAATTAGAACTCACTCAATCATCCCTCTCTGATAACACTGCAGAGCAAGCCTAAAAACATTCAAAGAGGCAGAATTACATGTAGTTGACAAGGGTGGTATTGGAAAACTGCTAGAATCGCCAGCCAATGTAGATCTGGGAAAATCACTCCACTTGAAGTTCGAAGAAAATGGATAAGGATGTTGACGTGATGAATTGTTCAAAAGGGAATGATTTGGGCTTAGAAAGATGAGAAAGGCCCTTGGGAAAATTGATGTATCCACTGAAGGCTTCTGCAAACATCTTCTATGATTGTTGTGTTAAACTTGAAGTGATTGGCATTGTATCTTGCTATTATATAATTCTGTTTGAAAATCACGCTTTTAAAAAATTCTACTTTTAATTTATTCTTTGTTTATTCTAGGAATTAGTACAGAATACAATTATATCCCAAATCTTTCCAAATATACAATAAAAATTTATTTTTTCTATCTGTAATGTTTCATTTCTTGCATCAGAATATCTGAAACAAATTCACCCATGTATGTATGTGTGTGTATGTAAGTGCATATATGGCTATTTTCTCTGACCAATTATTCCACATTATCCCAGAATATACCACTTCTTTGATCTGATAACTGGTTTTTGTGCTAGCAGTAACAGGAATGATAACTATCGGGTGGATAGCAGGAAACTGATACCTCTCCTTGTCCTCCCTGCCCTCACCATTCAAACTGATCTTACTTAAATTGTTTCTCAAAGACTGGCTGTGTTAGAATCCTAACTGCAGCTTTCTCATCAGGGCACATGAATTCTCTAGAGTAAAGCATGGGGTAGTGTCAAGCCAGTAGAGGGCACCAGCATTGCAGAATGTGTCATCTGTTGTTCCAGACAGCTGGAGTCCTTGGCATGTAGCGATTTTTGTCAGCCGTTTTCAGAAAGGAGGCAGTTGGCTTTTAATTTGGTAGGTGACTGCTGTATTATGGAGCAAAACTTTGCAGGTGATCATTGGTAGTTGACTCTATTATGTAGCAGAACTTTGCCCATTACTTTAAGATAAACAAATAAAAAGCATAGCTCATTCCTAAATCTTAAGTCCTTTGCTTGTCAGTGATACTAACCCACACCCCATAAACGTCTTTCAGCTTTTACTTATAAGGGCCACTCTGGACAATTCCATGCCATCGGGGAGACAAGATATGACAGAATCATTAAAAAAGTAAAGGAGGATAGAGGAGTGTGTCCCATTAAAAAAAAAATCTTCAGTATTGATAACCAGGAAACTAGAATACATTCATTTCTATGAATGAGAAAAGAAGTATGTTGAAGAGATTGTCAAAGGACGTCATTTCAAGGATTTAAGGAGCTCAATGTTAGGGTCTCATGCCAGTGGCATTCGAGTGGAACCAGGCTAGAGATTAGGAGGCAGATGACATTTCTTGTTCTGGTGCTCAGATAAAAATGTTCCATTTTGGTAATGCAAAATAATTGAATTAAATGAATGTGACAGTAAGCAAGTGATGTCCATTAGCAATAGTGGATCATTTCCTCTGCAGATTATTCATGAAAAACTTTAGTATTAGGTAGTTTGATGGATTTATAAGGGAGAGCCCATAAATTTTAATGGCAGTCTGAAAAAAATGAATTTGGAAGCATGAATTTTCTTCTTCAAATTACCATTATAACCCATTCCAAAGACTAAAAGAAATGACAATTGGATTATCTGTTCCACAGTCCAGTTTTCTTAATGCAGACTGATACTTGAATGTAATTTGGAAATGTTACTCGAAAAAAGTAACAGCCAAGCAGAATTAAGAGCAGATAGATCAATAGATAAGCCATTAGGCCCTGTATTCAAAATGTCACTGCGCAGTGCTGTGGCCCATGTGTTTGTGATTCGCTGTTCTTTTCACTGTCAGTTCATTCTCCTGGTCCTGCAAGTTCATCCTCCTCATCCTGTTAGTTCAGCCGATTAGAAGAGCATGGCACTAAAAATAAAACCAAGGTCACAGGTTTGACTCCCCTACATTCAGAATATTGAGATTTTAAGGCTTTGCATTGCATTTTTATAGCGTCCTTGCAAAGATTAGTCCCCCCTCTGCCCAGCTAGCAATGGCTTCTCTGTACAAACCCTTATTCCAGCAAGTCCAGAATAGATCCCATTTTCAGTTCTATTTTTTTCTTGTGTGTGGAATCTTTTTCCAAGCCTGATATCTAGTGGTGAACGTGTGCTCATCATTTCAGGTCCAGCTGACACACCACATTCTAGGCAAAGCCCCCCCGATCGCCACCACCTCATGAGGCATTTTCCTCCTTTGATCTCTTCCTGCACTATGTGTCACTTCATGAAAGCTGTCATATATGTCACTTGCAATCACATCTTTTATCGTGTAATTTATTATTTATGTATATTTATGTCACTTGAGATTATGTATCTTATCTTCTAATATATTACTTTTTGTATTTCCCACACTACTGACATGCAGCTTTATGAAAATTAGAGGCTCCAAAAGAAATTATTGGCTATATTAATATATTAGTTAACAAATTAATTGATGTTGAGAGAGATTGGCTTGGTTTGGCTCTTGAAAAACCAATTAAATAACACATTCCAGTGGCAGTAGGTCTGTGTATAAAGGAAAGGGCTCTTTTTATTTTCCTTTTTTCTTAAATGACAGTTGCTGTGTGTACCCTGGACTGAGAGATAATGAATTACCATGCAGAATACAACAAAGTCAGGAACAAAATATGAACACTCACTATTCATACTTATGCTTTGAGTTATCCTTAGCACATGCAGCATGAAAAGAGGTGACTGGCAAGCTGGCTATTTTACGTTTCAGACCCGTATTTTCTCTCTCTGGGGTGGAATATAGGAAATTCTTTAGGAAGGAGGGCGGTTTGTAAGGCAGAAGGCTGCATTACACTAAATGAACACAAGAGGGAGCCCTTTTTCAACTCAAACGTAGGGGAAAAAAAAGGAAGTCTGCCCCTCCTTTGAGAGGGGCTGAGTTCCCTAACCCGTTTGAGGGATTTACTGACATGGCGATTCGCTTTCGCCTTTTAAAATTTCAAAATAAAAAATAACAATGATAGTATGATATATAGTGAGTTTTGAAGAAGTATGCTGAGATTGTATCTAATAAAAACATTTTCCTTAAATTTTGTTTTTTCTTTTTATGCTAGAAGCAACAAACTGAATCCATTTTGTTTAGCAGTGCATATTTATCTGTACTTATATATATGTGTTTACACTGTGTATGCAATCTGGCATTTCATGTGGTTTACTGTGTACATTATGATTTAAGGGAAATTCAGGGAATTTCAATTCTAAGGGAAATTCAGGGAGATCTGAATTTAATCCCATTTACCCCATTGCCTGACTTTAGATGATTAATCACGCTCTCCCGTTTCTCAGTTTGCATAATCAGAAGGTCAAATTAGATGATTTCAAAGGTTCTTTCCAGGTTAAATAGTTTACTGCGTCTGTGAACTATGACTGTTTTATTAAATCTTTGATAAATATTTATGATTTTTAGGATTTGGCTATCAAATGGATATAGCTTATGGCTTCCTTAGTAAAAAGTCAGTAGAAAATTGAATATGTTGAAAATACAGTGTTTTAGCAACCAGGAGGGGGTATATAGGTACCTGCTGGTCTTTGAGGTCAAAATATTTTGGTGTATTTTCTACACAAATATATTACTCAAATGGTCTTGAGGTGACTCATTTTGGGTTGCTGGGTTAGTTCTGTAAATACATGAAGACATTGCTTAATCTTTCTTTTTGATTAGTGTGTTGGGTTACATGAGGAAATACTCTTTTTTTCTTCTTTTTTTATTTTTTTAATTTTTAATTTTTGGTAAGGAGGTCGTAATGGCTAGTTTTTCTGGGGTTTTTGTTTGTTTGTTTTTGTTTTTTTGTTTTGTTTTGTTTTAGCAGTGTTTTTTAAGTGTCTGTATTTAGAGGCGTAAATACAACTTCACTAGATTAAGATACTGTTTAAAGCACTTACATAGTAACTGCCTAAATTGGAGGGTAGGCACCATTATCATCATAATGCTGAGCTGAATTACTTCGATGTGTCTTCAGCCCATGGGTAAAGGTTACCATGCTAGCTCTTGTACTCACAATCTGCCTCCATTTGCATGAGACACTCTTTTTTCTCCCACCACCTTCCTCACTGGCCTTGTCCTTCTTCTCTCCTAGGGGCTGATAATCTCCTATTCCTCTATCAAGGCAAAGGAATCTCTGATAGTAAAATGGCCTGACTAATAAGCACAGTAGAGACTGTAAAATCATTTGAAAGAATGAGGGCTCAGGAAGTTATTTTCTGGAGGAAAGTAACAGAAACGCTGTGGCTTTAGTAGTTTCGGGAAAGGAAAGGCAAAAGGATAATCTGGCGGCGGCAGGAGCGTAGCACATTGGTTATGTCATTGAAAGGGGAAAGGTATATATGGAAAATAATGTAAAATATGTAACCATCATGTAAACAACTCGGAGCAAATAGATATTCTAAGGCTTAGGGATATACTTCCTCCTTTCATTCATTCATTCTCTCAGCAAGCACTTGAGCACCTTCTATGTGTCAGGCACTATATACCAGGCCCTTGACATTGACATTGAATGAGGCCTGTTTCATGGTTGTAAGATTATTGGTGTCTGAATAGGAAAGTAAACAGGTAGGCACATTAGAGTGAAAAAGAACAGGCATATACCAGAGAGAGTGGGGGCACACAGGAGGCCTACTGGGTTTTCAGGCAACTTTCGGCAGGAACGGGATTGTAAGCAGAAGAAAATGTTTTGCAACAGCACAAGGATAACAATGGTACAGTGCGTTTAGGGAACTAAAAGTTGTTTGGAATTACTGAAGATCAAAGTTCAAGGGAAGGAGTGGAGGGGAGTGAGGCTGGAGAATCAGGGATGGATCAAACCCTAGGAAGCTTTGTAAGCTATGTTAAAAATGCGTGGCAGTTTATGTTAAAGGTGACACATCTCATGTGGGGAAAATGTGTTTGTTTGTTTTGTTTTTGAGACGAAGCCTCGCTCTGTCGCCCAGGCTGGAGTGCAGAGGCAGGATCTCAGTTCACTGTAAAACTCCGCCTCCCAGGTTCACGCCATTCTCCTGCCTCCGCCTCCCGAGTAGCTGGGACTACAGGCGCCCGCCACCTCGCCTGGCTAATTTTTTGTAGTTTTAGTAGAGACGGGGTTTCACCGTGTTAGCCAGGATGGTCTCGATCTCCTGACCTCGTGATCCGCCTGCCTCAGCCTCCCAAAGTGCTGGGATTACAGGCTTGAGCCACCGCGCCCGGCCGGAAAATGTGTTTTCTGTGGGGGAAAAGAATGGTGAGATGAACACTTTAGGGTGAGCACTGCAGAAGCTCTGAGAGATGGATGTGAGTTGGTTAAGAATGAAGGCATGGACACCAGTTAGGAGGCTCTAGACCAGAATTGATGAGGATTGATTGAGAATAAGTTTTTTGTAAGAGAAAGCTGCACCCTTACCTACCTTTACTGACTTGATTTTGCATAAATATACCACTCAACACAGTGATCTTATATTTTGAGTTTGAGAGTATTTTCCTAATTTTAAAAGCCTTTTCTCCCCGCCCCCGTCCCCGCCCACAAACCACACCTAGTCCAG
>NW_012098166.1:245671-249194 GCF_000951045.1 Mandrillus leucophaeus
CTAAGCTCCTTTTCCATATGGGGAGACGAAGCAGAGAGTCGGTAATGAAACTGGGATTAAAACTTGCACTATTGCATCTGAATTTGTATCATTTTCTTTCTTTTTCTTTAATTTTTTAGAAGCCCTTCTCCTAAGCTGCCAAAGAAAGACGTTATGTTGAAGTGAGGCAGTGGCCAATTGCAGTTAATATGGTTGCTTAAAAAGCAAACAAAAATCAAGAAGGTGGGTTTCACTGGGTGAAAAACTCAGCTGCCAAACACATACACATATGTGCATATATGTGCATGTGTGTATGTGCATATAGGTTGTGTGCCTTCCCTTCTTTCTTTCTTTCTTTTTCTTTCTTTCTTTTTTTTTTTTTTTTCTTTGTTGCCCAGGCTAGAGTGCAGTGGCACAATCTCTGCTCACTGCAACATCCATCTCCCGGGTTCAAGCAATTCTCATGCCTCAGCCTCTCAAGCAGCTGGGATTATAAGCGCATACCACCATGCCCAGCTAATTTTTGTATTTTTAGTAGAGACAGAATTTCACCATATTGCCCAGGTTGGTCTCAAACTCCTGGCCTCAAGTGATCTGCCTACCTTGGCCTCCCAAATATTACAGGTGTCAGCCACCATGCCCTGTCAGTTATGTGCTTTCTGATACAGGTGAATATGGGTGTACATGGTAGCCGCTTTGTACCTTTGTCCTTGGAGTTTGTTTGTTTTACAACTTTGTCCTTGATTTTCTCCACGTGTGGGTTAGGAAAAAACACTGTAGGGCAAGTTCAGAGGCATCTGGTCTCTTAGAAATGGGTTCTGTAGGTACCTGTCAAATGAAAAGCACTGAACAAGAACTGCTATTGCCGACCGTGTGTTTCTCTTCTGCTGGTTTACAGAGTCCAACCAGCAACCCTATTACCCAGAAAGAAGAAATTTCTTTAAAGGCTAAACTTGCCCATGGGGTTTTTTTAAACTTTTTTTTTTTTTTTTTTGCACAAAACGTGCCCAACCTGAAATGCCTTTGCTAGTGTTAGCACCTGGCAACAATTATACATTTTTCTCATTATTGGATATAAAGAGGTAGGTTGTATAATGAACTATCATTTTCCTTGCTAAAAATAACCTAATCTCTCTTGTTTAGTGCCCGAAGAATATAACCAGGTCTTCGGGCACTGAACAAGGAAATTTTCTTCTTTGGGAAGTTCACTTTTTGCTTATCTGAAGTCATGTCCATGAAAGGGTAATTAGTCATAAGGATTCTGGCACTGAGTGCCAGCGGTATCTGTAACCACATATGTCAAAGAATAAAAATTCTCTGGAAAAAAGATAAATGCCTTAAGAGTTTCCCAAATGTCTCAGTATCCATATAATAACCAGTACAAATTGCTTTGGCCTCCTGATTAACTCAGCTGTTGAGCCCTTGATAATGTATATTGGTATTATCTCAGAAATGCCTCAGAGAAAAACAGAGATTGTCCTGGAGGTGTGCTGAGTGTAGTCCCTCTTCCTCTGTTTATTCTGATTGCAGTTAGATCAAAAATAGTTCATTTATCTAATTAAGGTGGACCTGGCTTAGAAACAAATGCTATGCTGACTTTAAAATGTGGAAGACATGATTTCTCTAGAGATAAAAATATGCAGGGGCAGCACAGCTGTGAAGCGTGGGGATGAAGATTTAAGGGAAGGGTTATTCTTCCCCCGGCTACTTGTTCTCCTGTGTCTGCTTTAGCATCTCTGCACTTTTAGGACCCTTTTTACACCAAGATCAGAATTAATGGAGCTGTTCACTCGAGCTCAATTATAGAGCACTCACCTGAGAAACTGTAAGGAAAGAACTGTAAATCTGATAATAAAATATTGAATTATGTCTAATTTATTTACTTAGGGAATTGAGAGCCCTTAGTTCTACAATCAAATGTGTAAAGATTTATTATGAAAGGATATTTTTAAGAGCAAGAGGAACAAAGTCTGTAGTGGTTTTTCTATAGTAGAAATGTCTCCTAAATAGCAGGGTTGCTAAAAGCTAAACCTAATTTAGAAAGTAGAGGCAAAGTTGCCTCTTTATACTATACTATGGAACACTGCAGCAAAATCACCTTCAAAAGTTATTGCCCAACACTCTCTTGCCACCTGTCAAAATGAAATGCAAACCTGCATTGTTTCCTCCTATGTAGAAATCAAACAAAGCTGCAGAGACTACTATAGCATTGGTTTTGTTCTCTGACCCTCCCATGTTAAATGAACATAGAAATTATCCAAGACAGTATTTTCAACCACATATCATGGACCTTTGAGATGATGTAGCATCGATAAACTTACCACATGGCTTTGAGAATTCTTACTGTCCATGTTTTATAATCTTCCAATAGAGAAGACAATCCTGGCAACTGTGTATTTGCTTTTTCTTGTTTCTTTAAAGGTACAGAATTAGAGACTGCTGGATTGGCTTTTGCAGAGGATCGATGATTCTAGAATCAGATGTAGTCCACATACACCCTACTATAAATTTTATTCTTACAACATCTTGAATTTAAAAAACCAGACTATTTTAAATATTTACCAACAAGAACTATACCTGAGTACGCCTTAGATTTTTAGAGGTGATTGATTATATAAAATATCAAACCTAGCAGTTAGAAGTCTTAGTGACAAACAGTGGAGACTCCGTTTCACAATATAAACATGAAACAGTTGCTACGAATCTTGTACTTATAAAATAAAACCAAAGTTATGATCGACAAATGAAGGTGAAATTGTGTTTCTGAATCACCAATGGGACTTCCTAACTGCCGGTGGCCCAGCATCTTAGAAGGGAGGGAAGGGGTTGGAGGATGTGCAGAAATGGAGGACATATAGTTAGAGAAGGTCCCACAGGTTATGCAGATGTGAACGCCTACCCCCAAACCCACACAGTTTGAAAGTTCATTAATTTAAATCAATGGTTTTTCTGATGTCATCTCCCAAGGGACATTTGGCAATGTCTGGAGACATTTTTGGTTGCCACAACTGCAGGAGGTACGGGTGGGAGTGCAACTGGTATTGAGTGAACAGTGGGTAGGGATGCTGCTAAGCACACACTCAAGACAGCTCCCACAACAAAGACTTATCTGGCCAAAACGTCAATAGTGCTGAGGCTGAGAAATCTGATTTAAAGAAACTTTGGATCAAGGGTTGGCAGGCTACCACCTGTGGGCTAAATCTGGCCCACTGCATGTTTTTGTAAATAAAGTTTTACTAGAATACAACCGTATACATTCATTTTTGTATTGTCTATAGCTGTTTTCATACTACAAAGACACAGTGGAGTACTTGTGACAAAGATTATGTGACCCGCAAAATCTAAGGTATTTATTATTTTGCCCTTTACAATTGAGCACTTTGTAATGTAAATAATCATTTAGTTTCCAGATAGATTTAAATGAAAATTAGATGATTATTAGACATTTAAATAGTTCCGGATTGTCTATCTGTGAGTCATTGTTAATTCTTAAGGTTCTTCTCTTATGATTTTGTTCAACTAAAAATCATAATAATATTCAATG
>NW_012098166.1:251419-257145 GCF_000951045.1 Mandrillus leucophaeus
GATTACAGGCGTGAGCCACCGCATGCCATAGGTTTAGCAGTTATATGCCATCCCCCTGCCTATGTTTCACTCTCCCAATACCATATTGACAAGTAAATCTCTGGTGAGTGAATATATTATCAGCTAAAACTATTTATGAACAAGCTCTGAGACTCCTGCAGTTACACTTCCATTCTTGACTAATGTGTTGGGTTTTTCCCCAGAAACCACTTATTCCCCCAAATTAGTAGCACCTTCATTGATTTTTTTAAAATTTTAAATATTTTCATGACACTTGTTATTTGAAATATTCCTAACCAATGTCTATTTACATTAAAAAGTTAAAATCACGGCCTGGCAAAGTGCTCTTTTATCACTATTTAGAATTTCCTATCTTGTGAATCCCATGTCCTCCTCTTTCTTTTTAATTTCCTCATTTTATGGGAGCATATTTCCCAGTAACTTCCACAGAAAGTGTTCATGGAATATGCATTTTTGATAGCAAGAATTGCCTTTTTTCTATCATCATACTTGACAAACAGACAGCTTGGGCTATATGTAGTATTCTAGATTGAACATCATTGCCTTCAGAATGTTGAAGGTGGTATTTTCCAGCTTTTTTTTTTTTTTTTTTTTTGGAAACAGAATCTCGCTCTGTTGGCCAGGCTGGAGTGCAGTGGTACGATCTCAGCTCACTGCAAACTCCACCTCCTGGGCTCAAGCAATTCTCCTGCCTCAGCCTCCTGAGTAGCTGGGATTACAGGCATGTGCCACCACACCCGGCTAATTTTTGTATTTTTAGTAGAGACGAGGTTTCATCATGTTGGCCAGGCAGGTCTCGAACTCCTGACCTCAGGTAATCCACCAGCCTCAGCCTCCCAAAGTGCTGGAATTACAGGCATGAGCCACCAGACTCGGACGGTATTTTCCAACTTTAAAAGGAATTTATTATTTTTCTGATTAATGGTATTTGTTTTTAACCTGTTTTTATTCTTCTGAAGTCCTGTAAAATCTTTATCGTCAGTGACTCTTTATAATAATGTGGCAGATTTTGTTTTGTAATTCATTGTATTTGATACTTGGTAAATCATTTAAATTTAAAAACTCATGTTCTTCAATTCTAGAAAATTTTCTTGAATTATTTCTGTAATAAATTTCCTTCCGTTCAATTTCTCCATTCTCTTTATGGAACCCTTAATAGTTAAATAATGGACAACCTGCAGTGATTTTTCGAAACTTTTCCTTTTTTTCTGCCAAGTTTTTTGTTCTTTTTCTGGGGGATTTCCTCAGTTTTATGCTCTGAATCTTCCACAAGGGTCTCTTGTTTTTGCAATCAGGTATTTCATTTTCAAGAAGTCTTACATATTTTCTGGCAGTTTGCTTTTACTTGGCATCCTGTTCTTATTTCATGGCTTTGGTGTGGACAAGAAGGACTCACTGAGATTTTAAAGAAGGCTATATATCCACCCAGTTTCATATGGTGGTGATCACAGTACTGCATGTGATCCTTAGCTTTATAAATCCGAGGGTAACAAGGTTGTAAGAGATAAGTTCCCAGGAATAAAATTCATAACAAAATCTATTTACAGAGACAGATCTGCCAGGATGACAAGAGAATTGAGATATGCTGGCTAGGGCAGTCTTCCCCAGGATCAAGATTCTTAGAAACATTATCTCTAAGCTTGATAAGCAGGGAATTTTTAAGCAAATGAGTTGTATGGTATGAAATAATAATAATTTTATTTACACATGAAAATGTTCAAATGTGTATTTATTTTCTATTTATGTTCTTGTCCTAGCCATATTGACCTACTTTCCAATTCTACCTACACTCAGGCTTGAAAACAGCCAAATGAATGGAACGGAACCTAACTGGGTTTTAACATGACCTGGGAAATGAGTTAAAATTGTGTGTGCATACATATATGCATGTATGTATATGCGTGTGTATGCATATACAGTACACACATATGCACACATCAGGCTACATCCCAGACTTGCTGAATCGAATTTGTTAGGCACGGATCTCAGCATCTATTTCAAGCATGTCACCTAATTCTGGTCCCGTATACCTGAAAATTCCTGAAATAAATGTTCAGACTGGTCTCCATCTAATGCTTGTGCCAGGGACAAGAGTTAACCTCACAGCCATGGCCTCCTGGGAGCTCCTCTTAAAGCTCTGACTCTAGTTGGCTCTGAGCTACTGGTCAGACTGACTTTATTGTCAGACAGAGATGGATTTTCATCTAAGTTCTGCCAAGATGTGTGATCTTGGCCAAGTTATTTAACCTCCGTGAGCCTGAGTGCACTCATCTGCAAGCAGGGAATGATAAGTACCAATGTAATAGAAAAGATGCCTAATATGTGATAGAACATCAAAAAATGCTAGTTTCCTTCCTTTTTTGATGGCATTTTGGATGAGTGCTTCCTGATGAGGGAGGAGATCATAAGCTCACTGATAAAGTGTCTCCAGCTACCTAACATGATGACTTTCTCTTAGTAGACCTCTTGCACGTAGTGGGCCCCATCCACGGGGTGTGGGTCTTCCTTAGATTCAGTCCTAGACAGTGGCACTTCCTGATCTGAGCGCCTTGTCCTTTTCCTGACTTTGTCATTTCCCGACCGTGTACATCTGAAGAGGCAGTCATGGTAGAGGGGAAATAGCGTTGGGACTTGGAGATTGCCATGGCTTTCTTCTCTGAATAACTGAATAACCTTGGAAGTCTCAAAGATGTTCAAGGTTATATTTTCTCTTTGTGCATTTTATGTCACTTTTCATCTACATAATATGATTGTTGTGTGCATTTTATAATTACTGTATATAGTGTGTGATTCTTGGCTTAACGTATGCCTGTTTTTTGCAATGCTGAACTCCGTGTCCATTCTGCTTAGCACTGCATCCCCAGCACACCTTGCATAGGGACGATCACCTAATAAAATCTCAACCATGTGTATTGAATGAATGAATGAATTACTAAATGAATAATATAGAGATAAAGTCCTCTGCTCTTTCTTCCTCATGATAATTATACAGATCAAATTAGATAAACTACATGCTAATGCTTTGGAAGCTGTAGTAATACAAGTGTAAAATACTTCACTCTTTTTTGTTTGTTTCTTTTTATTTTGAGATGGAGTTTCACTCTCGTCACTCCAGGCTGGAGTGCAATGGCTCTCGACCTTGGCTCACTGCAACCTCCGCCTACTGGGTCCAAGTGATTATCCTGTCTCAGCCTCCCGAGTAGTGGGGATTACAGGTGCCTGCCACCACGCCCAGCTAATTTTTATATTTTTTTAGTAGAGACTGGGTTTCACCATGTTGATCAGACTGGTCTCAAACTCCTGACCTCAGGTAAGCCACCTGCCTTAGCCTCCCAAAATGCTGGGATTATAGGCTTCAACCACTGCACCTGGCCTAAAATACCTCACTTTTGTTACCCTATACCTCTGCCATTTGTTAACAAAAAGCACCGAGCCTGTAAAAGCGTGCTTTAATAGCCAGCGACAACAGCAAAATATGTGTAGACCCTACCCAACATGAACTAAAGCGGAACCTCTGAAGGTGGAGCCTGGGAATCTGTGTTTTCATAAGCCCTCTAGGAAGCGATTCAGACACATACTGAAGTACAAGAATTATTATTCTACAGGACATTCTTGACAAAGCTATTAGAATGGCATAAATTACCATTTATCTTTAAGATTATTTTATTTACCTAAACAATTGCTTTAAATTTCATCTTCTTTTGACCATTTTGATCTCAGAAAGGCCAAATCATCAGAAAGGCCTTCCCTAGACATCTATTCTGGACATTAGTTCCTTGTTTATTAACTTCATAGATCATAATGTATATTTACTTTATTGTTTCTGGTTTGTTTCCTTTTTTAGTCTGTCTCCTCAAAATAGGTAAGTATTCTACAAGGAAGGGTGGAGTTTTTCTTAACCAATACTTTTCCCCGATTCCTAACACAGTGGTGCCTAGCAGAGTTCAAGGAATGTTTGTTAACTGGATATGCGTCCGTAACAGTATATTAATCGACGATGAGTGTCTTTGGGTTGATAAAACACAGACTTCATCCTGAGTCATGGTTAGGCTCATATTAAAACGTTTACCTGGGCCGGGCGCGGTGGCTCAAGCCTGTAATCCCAGCACTTTGGGAGGCCGAGACGGGCGGATCACTTGAGGTCAAGAGTTCAAGACTGGCCGGGCGCGGTGGCTCAAGCCTGTAATCCCAGCACTTTGGGAGGCCGAGACGGGCGGATCACAAGGTCACGAGATCGAGACCATCCTGGCTAACACGGTGAAACCCCGTCTCTACTAAAAAATACAAAACAAAAAAACTAGCCGGGCGAGGTGGCGGGCGCCTGTAGTCCCGGCTACTCGGGAGGCTGAGGCAGGAGAATGGCAGGAACCCGGGAGGCGGAGCTTGCAGTGAGCTGAGATCCGGCCACAGCACTCCGGCCTGGGTGACAGAGCGAGACTCCGTCTCAAAAAAATAAAATAAAATAAAATAAAATAAAATGTTTACCTGCTTTCTGAGAATCAATACAGATTTATCAGACTCTCAAATTCTCTAAATTTTAATTTTCTTTTTTCTTTCATAAAGGAAGTTGAGATTTCATCCAGTAATAAGGACTGAATGGCGTCCATGCTCTGTGGCCAATATCATTCAATCATTTTTGCAGTGATTTGGGGGCTTTCTCAACACAGTGTCTCCTGTATAGTTAACTCTTGATTATCTGTGGGCAAAATATTTTTGATGAATCTTGCTTTGAGGTCCTTGATGAAATTGTATCAATTTATATTTTTAAGCCCTCCATCAGTCCTAGCATAATTCAGCCCATCGGGGTTTCTTTTTAAATAATCACCTCTCCTAAAATAGAAGTGTGTGCCTAATAAATGCAGCAAGTTTTCCAGACTGGTTTGAGAAGAGCGACTGTTTTCTGTACTTCCTTAGCTGGTAAATAGGGAACATCCCGAGCGTTTGTGCCAACTGGGACAGATGCCAGCTTTCTGGCTCTGCTGATTTACCTCTTTCTCCAGTGTGAGTTGATCGTATTAAAAGAATTAGGTTTTAGGCCACGCGCGGTGGCTCACGCCTATAATCCCAGCACTTTGGGAGGCCGAGGCAGGCGGATCACGAGGTGAAGAGATTGAGACCATCCTGGCCAACATGATAAAACCCTGTCTCTACTAAAAAAAATACAAAAATTAGCAGGGCGCGGTGGCCCTCGCCTGTAATCCCAGCTACTGGGGAGGCTGAGGCAGGAGAATGGCGTGAACCCGGAAGGGGGAGGTTGCAGCGAGCTGAGATCGTGCCACTGCACTCCAGCCTGGCGACAGAGCAAGACTCGGTCTCAAAAAAATAAAAAATTAAAAAAAAAAAAAAAGAATTAGGCTGTAAACAATCAGCGAGGCTACCTTCCATTCAGGTTAGTTGTTTCTAAAATATTTGCCCTTTAATTATAGATACCGTAACTCTGTTCTATTTTCTGATATGTCAAGGGAAGATAGTTTATATAAAACCGTATTTGCATTATTACCCAAACAAGGAGATACACCTTGTATTTAAGAATAATTCGGTCGGGCACGGTGGCTCACGCCTGTAATCCCAGCACTTTGGGAGGCCGAGGCAGGCGGATCACGAGGTCAGGAGATCCAGACCATCATGGCTAACACGGTGAAACCCCATCTCTACCAAAAATACAAAAAATTCTCTGGGCGAGGTGGCGGGAGCCTGTAGTCCCA
>NW_012098166.1:257195-261989 GCF_000951045.1 Mandrillus leucophaeus
TTAGTTTCCAGATAGATTTAAATGAAAATTAGATGATTATTAGACATTTAAATAGTTCCGGATTGTCTATCTGTGAGTCATTGTTAATTCTTAAGGTTCTTCTCTTATGATTTTGTTCAACTAAAAATCATAATAATATTCAATGTAGCCTATATCCAAGAGATTCTGTGGTTCTAGGTAGGGTGGGTCCTCAATTGTATATAATTTTACGTGATTTCTTTTTTTTTTTTTTTTCTTTTTTTGAGACAGAGTCTCACTCTGTCGCCAGGTTGGAGTGCAGTGGCGTGATCTCGGCTCACTGCACCTCCGCCTCCCGGGTTCAAGCAGATCTCCCTCCTCAGCCTCCTGAGTAGTTGGGACTACAGGCGTGCACCACCACACCCAGCTAATTTTTGTGTTTTTAAAAGAGATGGGGTTTCACCATGTTGGCCAGGATGGTCTCTATCTCTTGACGTCGTCATCCGCCCGCCTGGGCCTCCCAAAGTGCTGGGATTACAGGCTTGTGCCACCGCTCCTGGCCTATAATTTCTTTAAGAAAAAAAAATTATGAGGATAAAATTGCATGTTTGCTTATGATGAGAAAATAAATCTCAACAAATTATTGGAGCCTTGCATATTCAAGTTCCTTTCTTCTGACACCTGTTTGGTCGGTCCAGAAGTGCTTGCATCAAACTGCTTCCTGATTGAATCTTTCCAAACTTTCTTCTAGAACACCAAATCACAGCAATCTGAGCACTCACAGGGTGCTGCTGCAACCCAGAGGCTTTGAGATCTTTGCCCACTTCCCTGTACATTCAATTCTGCACAAATCTGTCTGGCAGGACGTTTTTTTCAATGATTAACCAGCACCTGAAAGCCTGGGCTTTGATTCTGGCTTTGCTGCTCATTTGCTGTGTAATCTTGGGCAAGTGAGTGCATCTCTGTGTCTTACTTTACTATATGGTGAGAATGTAGACTGTTCCTTTAAGTGCCTAATCTCTATAAGCCATCACTCAATTTTCTTTCATTTCAAAAATTTGAATTCTCTTGTATTTGTCTTAGAAAGTTTTTATTATCTGTTATATGGCCATTTCTCCCCCAGTTAAAGGAAAATTGGTATCTTAAGACCAATATTTTTACTCAGCTTCAGCTCTATTCTAGTCCTAGACATTTAAATATCTGAATTGTCTATCCATGAATCATTACAATTCCTTACAGTTTCTCTCTTACAATTTATTCTACTAAGCCTGATCCATCAAAACCCATGTTTTCTTCTTTATGGCTTATTTTTTATGCTTAGAAATACGCTTGATGCACTCTATGTAAGAAGGTCAAATAATTCAGTTGTGAGAATCTAAGAGAAATATCTTTTTTCTCTTAAGATTTTTCTCAACATGCTAAGGACTACAAATCTTATCTATTTCCCCCTAGATTATCAACAGATTTTTAACTCCATTGTTCATGTTTCAAACATGAATAATCCCCTCACTGAATTTTTTCATCCAAATGAGCTCTCTAACACATAACTTTAAACTAGAGTCTAATTTTAGTTTGGGTATTCAGCTCAAGAACTAAAGATCTGCTACTTCAAGTTAGGCCAAGGATTCATCCTGCCCGAACTACTAACTCTGACAATGACACCAAGAAAGTTGGGGGAGGGGGATATACAGCATCGGTGAAGAGTGGCGAGGTAGGAGAAAGAGGGGCTATAATGGGGGGCAGAGAAAACAACCATCATTACCACCAACTGCCGTGTCCATGATATTTCTAGACATTTCAATTTTATTATGCAAGATGAATTTGTATGCCTGTATCCCTACGTCTGTTCCCACCTAGCCCTGATTATATGAGGTTATGGCAGAATCATAGATAGTGGGCATTGCTATAGAGCATCTTAGAGAGAGTTTTCTATATGGGGAAACTAAAGTGCAGATAATTTTTAAAAACTTTGAAAAATATTAATTTTAGCTCTTATCAAAGTAATATAAGCATATCAATAAAAAATATGGAAACGCCTTTAAAACACAACAGCTTCCCTCACCTACCCTCCCAAGCCTGCAGTCACACTCCTTAGAGGCAAATACTTTGGCCGAACTGCTGTTTCCTTTTGTGTTGGCCTCCATAATTCTACATGAGATGCTTATGTAATCATTTCCTGATTTCCATTTATAGACATGAGCTATTACTTGCTGGCTCTGCTAGCTGACTGGAGGAGCAATACTGGGTAGAAGTTACAAACAAGAACAGTGGAACCAGGCTGCCTGGGCTTAATGCTCGAGACCACTCCTTCCCAGCTATGTAGTTTGAACCAGTTACTTTATATATCTCACGTGCCTTGTATGATTGATGCATGAGTATAGACTCATTGGGTAGTTGTGAGAGTTAAATGGATGAGAACATGTAAAGCATCTATAACAGCCCTCAGTACTCAGTGTCAATAAACACAAGCTGTTTTTATTTTTAATTAAACAGGGTCTCACTCTGTCACTGAGACTGGTATACAGTGCTGCCATCATAGCTCACCGCAGCCTCCGACTCCTAGGCTCAAGTGATCCTCCCACTGCCTCCTGAGTCACTGAGAATACAGGCGTGAAGAAGCTTTTGTTGTTGTTGTTGAGACGGAGTCTCACTCTGTTGCCCAGGCTGGAGTGCAGTGGTGCAATCTCTGCTTACTGCAACCTCCGCGTCCCGAGTTCAAGGGATTCTCCTGTCTCAGCCTCCCAAGTAGCTGGGACTACAGTCACGCACCACCACACCTGGCTAATTTTTGTATTTTTAGTAGAGATGGAGTTTCACCATGTTGGTCAGGCTGGTCTCAAACTCTTGACCTTGTGATCCGCCCACCTTGGCCTCCCAAAGTGCCGGGATTACAGGCGTGAGCCACCGCATGCCATAGGTTTAGCAGTTATATGCCATCCCCCTGCCTATGTTTCACTCTCCCAATACCATATTGACAAGTAAATCTCTGGTGAGTGAATATATTATCAGCTAAAACTATTTATGAACAAGCTCTGAGACTCCTGCAGTTACATTTCCATTCTTGACTAATGTGTTGGGTTTTTCCCCAGAAACCACTTATTCCCCCAAATTAGTAGCACCTTCATTGATTTTTTTAAAATTTTAAATATTTTCATGACACTTGTTATTTGAAATATTCCTAACCAATGTCTATTTACATTAAAAAGTTAAAATCACGGCCTGGCAAAGTGCTCTTTTATCACTATTTAGAATTTCCTATCTTGTGAATCCCATGTCCTCCTCTTTCTTTTTAATTTCCTCATTTTATGGGAGCATATTTCCCAGTAACTTCCACAGAAAGTGTTCATGGAATATGCATTTTTGATAGCAAGAATTGCCTTTTTTCTATCATCATACTTGACAAACAGACAGCTTGGGCTATATGTAGTATTCTAGATTGAACATCATTGCCTTCAGAATGTTGAAGGTGGTATTTTCCAGCTTTTTTTTTTTTTTTTTTTTTGGAAACAGAATCTCGCTCTGTTGGCCAGGCTGGAGTGCAGTGGTACGATCTCAGCTCACTGCAAACTCCACCTCCTGGGCTCAAGCAATTCTCCTGCCTCAGCCTCCTGAGTAGCTGGGATTACAGGCATGTGCCACCACACCCGGCTAATTTTTGTATTTTTAGTAGAGACGAGGTTTCATCATGTTGGCCAGGCAGGTCTCGAACTCCTGACCTCAGGTAATCCACCAGCCTCAGCCTCCCAAAGTGCTGGAATTACAGGCATGAGCCACCAGACTCGGACGGTATTTTCCAACTTTAAAAGGAATTTATTATTTTTCTGATTAATGGTATTTGTTTTTAACCTGTTTTTATTCTTCTGAAGTCCTGTAAAATCTTTATCGTCAGTGACTCTTTATAATAATGTGGCAGATTTTGTTTTGTAATTCATTGTATTTGATACTTGGTAAATCATTTAAATTTAAAAACTCATGTTCTTCAATTCTAGAAAATTTTCTTGAATTATTTCTGTAATAAATTTCCTTCCGTTCAATTTCTCCATTCTCTTTATGGAACCCTTAATAGTTAAATAATGGACAACCTGCAGTGATTTTTCGAAACTTTTCCTTTTTTTCTGCCAAGTTTTTTGTTCTTTTTCTGGGGGATTTCCTCAGTTTTATGCTCTGAATCTTCCACAAGGGTCTCTTGTTTTTGCAATCAGGTATTTCATTTTCAAGAAGTCTTACATATTTTCTGGCAGTTTGCTTTTACTTGGCATCCTGTTCTTATTTCATGGCTTTGGTGTGGACAAGAAGGACTCACTGAGATTTTAAAGAAGGCTATATATCCACCCAGTTTCATATGGTGGTGATCACAGTACTGCATGTGATCCTTAGCTTTATAAATCCGAGGGTAACAAGGTTGTAAGAGATAAGTTCCCAGGAATAAAATTCATAACAAAATCTATTTACAGAGACAGATCTGCCAGGATGACAAGAGAATTGAGATATGCTGGCTAGGGCAGTCTTCCCCAGGATCAAGATTCTTAGAAACATTATCTCTAAGCTTGATAAGCAGGGAATTTTTAAGCAAATGAGTTGTATGGTATGAAATAATAATAATTTTATTTACACATGAAAATGTTCAAATGTGTATTTATTTTCTATTTATGTTCTTGTCCTAGCCATATTGACCTACTTTCCAATTCTACCTACACTCAGGCTTGAAAACAGCCAAATGAATGGAACGGAACCTAACTGGGTTTTAACATGACCTGGGAAATGAGTTAAAATTGTGTGTGCATACATATATGCATGTATGTATATGCGTGTGTATGCATATACAGTACACACATA
>NW_012098166.1:265724-310674 GCF_000951045.1 Mandrillus leucophaeus
AAAAAAAAAAAAAAAAAAAAAAAAAAAAAAAAAAAAAAATTAGATTAGAAAGACAGAAAGCAATTCCTAAGAAACCCGATAATATTGTCTTCTTAGAAAAGGAAATGATCTTTCTTGAGCCTCACTGTCAGGCAATTTACTTAGGCAGCAGTGGCCCCTTTTCCCTTTGGAACCAGGATGGCTAACAATGACTTTTTTTTCCTCCCAAGCTACAGAAATCACCTCCTGGTCATTAGCCTACTTCCCTTCCCTTCTTTTTAGGCTACTGCCATCTATTCAATCCTCACAGGTCTGTTTTTCCAAGATGGGCTGTGATATGCTCAGTATCTCCTAAGGCAGACACTGAGTACTTTGAGAGTGGAAGTTTTAACTGCTACACCCTAAAAGGAAAAGAAACAGAAAATATCAAAAGTAACAAATATGGATAAATTGGAGCATGGCTTAGAGCTCTTGAATTCTGGCCTGTAGTCCACACTTCTACACTGGTAGATGGAATCACACTTGGGATGTTGTTTCCTGTTTTTATTTCTGATGTTGTATTTCATCAAACTTAGCCATTGTTTTAAATTGAAGATTGGAAGAAGAACCTCATCTTCCAAGAAGATTCCAAAGTTCAGCCTAAGGAGGAATCCTGAAGGATTTGCCCTAATGGATAAATCACATCTCTAACAACCTTTAGATCAGGACACACGTAATAGGTCTCTGTCCCTAACATAAATTATTCCTCTGGGATATTATTTTTGTACACTTTATGAAGTATATGTTATGATCCCAATTTTATAGGAAATGAAATGCCAAATAAACAAAAAGCTTAAATATATTGACCAAAGTCACATAGTCAATTTTCTAAGGGACGATGGACTCGAATGAGGGCTGCCATGTTACAACTCAAAGGAGAATCAGATCGTAGTCTGTGTGGATGGTGCCCATAAGCCTCGGCAGAGTCTTCATCCATTTGGATTGCCATAACAAAGTAGCGTAAGTGAAGTAGTTTATACATAAGAGAAGTTTGTTTCTCATATTTCTGGAGGTTGGGAAGTTCAAGGTCAAGGTGCCAGCAAACTCGGTGTCTGCTGAGGGCTTACTTCCTGGTTCACAGATGGCCATCTTCTTGCTGTGTCTTCTCATGGTGGAAGGGGCAAGGGCGCTCCCTCAGGCCTCTTTTCACTAATTTCATTCATGAAAGCAGAGCCCCCATAGCCTAATCTCCTCTCCTAATGCCATCACCTTGGAAGTTAGGATTTCAAATAGGAATTTTGGAGGGACACATTTACCATGGCAGGCAATGTGCAGCTTGCAGAACCCAAGTGCTTACCTTGGTTTGACCTGATGCCTGATGCCTTGCCATGCCACACTGCTTATTGCTATCTAAAGCAGGGCAGTCCACAAATTGTTTGCACAAGGGGGACCATCACTAATGAAAATAAAAGGAATGAGCAATATTTATCTATCATCTATCTACCTACTTATCTACCTATTTATTTATTCACATTTAATTAAAAGATTTTATTTTAGAGCAGTTTTAGGGTCAAAGCAAAATTGAGTGGGAAGTTTGGAGTCCCCATATGCCTCCTGATCCCACAGGCACAAACTGCGCCAATATCAATATCCCCCACCAGAGTGGTACACTTGTTAGGACTGATTAACCAAATTGACACTTCATTATCACCCGAAGTCTATAGTTTACCTTAGGGTTCACACTCTTGGTGTTGTAAATTCTACAGGTTTTGACAAATGTATAATGACGTATCCACCATTATATAGAATAGCTTCTCTATTCTAAATATCCTCTGTGTTTTACCTATTCATCCCTCCCTCCCATACAAACCCTGGTAACCACTGGTTTTTTTTTTAATCTGTTCACTGTCTCCACAGTCTAGCCTTTTCCAGAATGTCATATAGTTGGAATCGTATAGTATATAGCCTTTTCAATTGGGTTCATTTACTTTGCAATATACACTTCAGTTTCTTGCACATCTTTTTATGGCTTGATAGTTCATTTCTTTTATCATTAAATAATATTCCATTTTATGGATGACCAAAGTTCATAACAACATTTTTTTCTGAAGAAATAAAGAAATAAATGTTGCTATGAATTAGAGAAATTTTGTTAAAGTAAGTTACTTAAAAATTCCAACTGTTTAACAATAAGATCATGAAAGTTTCTTTTTTTGCCCTTTTGCTAAGATTATGTCACAAAACAATATATTTATGGTCCATGTAACTTTTAAAAAATAATTACAAAATAAAATAAATACCAGACTAGGAATTAGAAGACCAGTGATTAGTGTCCCCCATACAATGTGACATTGGTAGAGATCAAACCAAGCCACCTATTTGGACACAAATTTGCTAATTTGTGAAAAAAGGGAAGTTGAATATCTTTAATATTCCTAATGAGCAAGAAATCTAGTCCACAAACCTGTATTTCATGATAAATGAATATCAAGTACATTTTGTTTGAGTTATCTAGTAATTTTTGTCTGTTATTACCCTAGACTTCTCTTAACATATCAAATTTTTATCCAGGAATTAAAGACAGTATACTATAACCTTTCTTCACTATCAAATGTTTTATCTCTTTCTAAATCCATTCAACAAACAATACTCTTTCAGCAGAGATGTTTAAGATATTAAAGCATCCCAGTCATTTCTTTTTGCATAAGGTGGTGAGTTTCTTCAGAAATAATAAAACTAGCATCTTCAAACTTCTGAAATGTGGTGCAGTATCCTTCATGAATTCCAAAATACTTATTGAACACCTACTGTATACTGTGCCAAGTAATGTAACTGTGAACAAAAGAGACACGGTCACTGCCCTCCTGATATGCACAGACTGGTGAAGTGTGAAACACTGAGCAAGGAGGCACGCAAATGAATATATAATTGCATGGTGTGCTAAACATCATGAGAGAGAGGGAGGATGCAACAGAGACAGTTCATTTAGACCAGGGTAGTGAGGAAAATTTCTCCGAGAAAATACAATAGAGAACTGAGTGTTAAGCAGGTCTTGAAAACTTCCAGTTAAGCTTGATTTTGGATAAGTCTGAAAGTTATTTTCCTGAGCTATGGAAGTATAATTAGGGAATCTTCAGCTTCATGTAAAAGTCAGGAGCTTGGAAGAAAGATCTACCTTACTGCAAGACCTGCAATAGAGCAAACATCTCTACGTACTCAAAGGTTAGCCTAAAATAGAGTTTGAACAAATATTTTAAAGGTGCAAAATACTGTTAGAAAATACTATTTGAGGCCATGCACAGTGGCTCATGCCTGTAAGTTCCAGCACTTTGGGAGGCCAAGACGGGCCAATCACTTGAGGTCAAGAGAGTTCAAGACCAGCCTGGCCAACATGGTAAAACCCTGTCTCTACTAAAAATACAAAAATTAGCCATGTGTGGTGGCACGTACCTATAATCCCAGCTACTTGGGAGGCTGAGGCAGGAGAATCACTTGTACCCCGGAGGCGGAGGTTGCAGCGAGCTGAGATCACACCACGGTACTCCAGCCCGTGTGACAGAGCGAGACACTGTCTAAAATAAATAAAGTTTAGCCAAAACCAGAAATGACAAACAGAGCATGAGCAACAATCTAAATTGCACTTGGGCCAGTGTCGTAGCTTACATCTGTGAGTCCAGCACTGTGGGATGCTGAGGTGGGAGGATCACTTGAGGCCAGAAGTTTGAGACCCGCCTGGGCTACATAATGAGTTTAACTGTGCTTGGTGGTACACCCTTGTGGTCCCAGCTACTTGGGAGGCCGAGGTGGGAGGATCACTTGATTCCAGGAGGTTGAGGCTGCATTGAGCTAGGATCACACCTCTGCATTCCAGCCTGGACAACAGGGAGCACCCTTGTCTGAAAAAGTGAAAATACATAAATAAATAAACTATAGCATCTGCAGATAATCTGAGTCTAGTGGTTCACCGGCTGTGCATGAGACTCTGCTTTGGACATTGCTTTCAAAGTTGCAGAACGTGTGTGGCAACTGACCTGGGTGATGGTCAGCCAGTGTGAGCCTGCCTAGGTCCACTGTCTCCTCACTCTCTATATGCCCATATTGATTGACAGATAAATCTGTCTACTTTGGAGATTAACTTCATCTACAACAAATAAACATCTGCTGCGTCTAGAGATAAGTATTTGAAGCTCCTGAGTAACTATTCCATAACATTATAAGGTGATTTAGCACTGAAAGCATGAAAAACTAACCATAATTGAAATGTGGGTGTTTTTACTTTCAAGACAATGACTCAGTCTTGTTAATGACCTAAAAGTCATGTACTCTTAAATATTTACTTCTTTTAAATGATACCATAAAGTACCATCAGCTTTGCTGTAATAAAAAAGCAAATAGACAATCACCAGGACACAAAACTCTGATTTTACAGGTGAAGGAACTAAGGAACTGAGAAGTTAAGACTCCTTTAACCACTTAAATCCAGTTACTAAAACCCCTGTAACAAGTTATCAACTCTACACCTGGAATATACCCTCCTTTTTCTTCCTTGTTGCAGAATTCCATTTTGTTCACATACTCATGGTGGGATTTAGGAAGCGTTTTCCTAAAAGGGAGAAACAATTCTTCTAAGCATTATCTCTCTAGATCTGATTTCTAGAAATGTGGCAATCATCATGTGATAGCAAAAGGAACTAGCCTAGGACAGGCTTAAATACCAAGGATGCATAACCAAAAGACTGAAGGAACCCAGGTACTTGACACATCCTTGAGCCAGTAGATTAACTAGCACTGGCGTGACCCTATCTCTGGGTTAACTACTATGTAAAATAGTGCTGGTTTCTGTTGTTGAAGTCATTTAGGGGTGTGCGTAAACTACACCTTTAGCACACCATTCTAGATGATACCTTTTGAAGATTTAAGTCCCTGCTTTATTGAATGGAGATCAAAATAGCTCTATCATTGAGTTGTTGAAAGAGGTTAATGAGATAATGTTAATAAATTATTTGGGACAGGTGTGGTGGCTCATGCCTGTAATCCTAGCACTTTAAGAGGCCAAGGAGGGCAGATCACTTGAGGCCAGGAGTTCAAGACCAGCCTGGCCAACATGGTGAAACCCCATCTCTACTAAAAAATACAAAAATTAGCCAGGAGTGGCAGGTGCCTATAATCCCAGCTACTTGGGAGGCTGAGGCAGGAGAATCGCTTGAACGCAGGAGGCAGAGGTTGCAGTGAGCTGAAATCGCGCCACTGCACTCCAGCCCAGCAACAGAGTAAGACACTGTCTTAAATAAATAAATAAATTAGCACGGTGTCTGGTGTAGAGTTACACACATGATAGCTAGTATCACTCTAGGTCAATGTTCCTTTTATTGTAATACCCTGCCTTCTAGACAATTTCAGACTATAACCAGACATTAAATTGGAAATTACATTTGAGAGACCAAGATATAATAGACATGATATTCTAAAGTAAGGTGACAGACCAAGATGTAAAATGTCAAAGGTTTTAGGTTTTGTTTGTTGGTTTTTTAATAAAAAGCAGTTCCCTGACTGCTGAACGCCTCCTCTATATCTAAAGTACAAAAGCTTGAGGAAAGAAATGTTTAGGAATATTTTCTTGGGGAGAGAGCTGTGATGTGAGTTCTGCCCCCTCCCCTAAACATATCAACACCCCAGGTCGGAGGACATTTTTCTCATCATCTCAAGTCAAGAGAGGGACTTGAAGGAAAGTGATCAGAGGACAGAATATATGTGGTCTGAAGTATTTAGCAGGGTGGGAAAAGGGACAGAATTGACTGGTTTAACAAAGAGGAAGGGTGGAATAAGGATATTTCCCTGCTGCTAAAGGATGAGTAGAACAAGGCTACACTGGATTTGGCCCTTGGAGGGCAAAGGGTGCATGAGAATTTCCAGGGAACCAGATGTGGACCATTCATACATCCACTATTACCAGCAGTGATGAGTGACCTCCCCTAAGTGGCTTCATGGGTGGCCAACATCTAGAAGTGACTAACTGATGGACCCAAGAAGGCTATGGGGAGCTGACGTGAAATCCCTACTCACCCATAGAAATATTAGAATGCGATCTTTCAAGAGATTGAGTTCCTAATGAGAGCTGGAATATCTAGAACTTTCCAATAGGGCCACCAGGAGGAGAGATCTGGCTGAAGGGTTACTGTATTCCTAGAGGCTAAGGAGGGATAAAGGGACAAACCAGAAAAGTGTAAATCATTCGTGTCAAGAGAATTGTAGCCACCCAGTGATGGGGGAGAATTAAACTCCCTAAAGAACCGGTAAAAGCAGCCATGAAAGAAATAGGTTTGTAACCATTGGCCAGGTCTAGAGAACACGGGTCCATCTTGTCACAGCATCCATCTTTTTAGGACTCACCAGCTCCTCTTGCACCTTATCTCCCCAGCCCTTGCATGTTGCTGGCTGGTTGTGAGCCTTAGGCCGGAGAGAAGACTCTACTTCAGTGAAGATGAAACCTTTCACTCTTACATAGGGCTAGTGTTCTAAATACTGAATTGAGGCTGTTTTGTGACATAAAGTGATTCTAGGGCTTTTAATTTCTTGGGGCCTATCCAAAATTTTTTCTAGGATTATTTCAAGAAAACTACCACAATGAACGGGCTTAAAGGGAAAATAAAAATCAAACATTAAGTTGTTTACGTGTTTATACCCCGTGACTTCAGCTCTTTCAACATACTAGTTACACAATTTCCTATTCTATGCTCACTACGTGCTCTGCACTAGGATAAGTCTTTCCGAGATTAATAGAATCAGACCCAATCACCAAATTGTATTGCATATTGCACTAAATTGTATATTGCAGGGGATACAGATACTGGCTCATATCTGTTACTCAATCCATTATAACTGTTAGTGCAAGGCCGTCTCTCTAAAACCTTGCAAAGTATTGGTAGAGATGGGAATGGCAGTTATAAAATAATTAGAAGAACTGGGTTCTAGTTAATGTTTTGCTACTGAGAAGCACTAAGACATAGGCTCTTCACCACACTTTTGTGATACTTCATTAGCATATCTGTAAATTGAGCGGAACGGGCCACATAAGCCATATGGCACCTTCTAAAATTCTATAATTCGATAGCAGCATTATTCACAATAGCCAAAATTTGGAAACAACTCAAATGTACATTAAATTCTGAATGGGTAAATAGAATGTGGTGCATCCATACAATGGAGTATTATTTGGCAATAAAAGGAATGAAGTCCTGACCCATGCTTCACCATGGATGAACCTTGAAAACATGACGCTAAGTAAAAGTCTTTTGCCAGAGACAAAAGACCACATATCATATGATTCCTTATATGTGAAAGTCCAGAATAGAGAAACCTATAGAAACAGGAAGTAGACCAGTGGTTGCCTAGGGCTGTGGAAGTGAGGCAGGGAAGCTGAGTGACTATAGGGAGATGGGGGTTTTTTGATAGGTGATAAAATGTTCTCGAATTTATTGCGATGGTGGCTGTATCACTCTGTGCATGTACTAAAAATAATTTCATTTACATTTTCAATCAGTGAATTGTAGGGTATGTGAATTTTATTTCAATAACATTATTATTTAAAAATTCTTTATGTAAATTGGAGTAAGAAAGTCAGAAGACACACCGAATGTTGAATAATGAAGTAACAGTTGTTTTCTAACAACACTATATTCACTAAAAGAGAAGATAGCTTTGTAAATATTTTTATTTGTTGCATTTCAGTAATCTAGATTCAGATATAATTTATGAAGGGATGAAAGAAAAAAAGGACTTTTAGGATCAACGGGCTGATTTTACCATTCTCCTTTTAACTTATAAGTACTGACAGTAAAATTGCTGTTCATGTCATAATTTATTGATTGATGAATCATTAAAATATACATGTAATTATGAATCTTGTTTTTAATTTCACCTTATTCTTCTATTAAGGAAAAAGAAGAAGAGTACACGCATTAAGCCACTACTATTAGACTTTGTACCAACTGCGTTTATGTATAGCATCTGATTCACTCCTCAGGGCAACCCTTGACAAAAGTAAAATTATCCCAATTTCACAGAAGAATAACTGATGCTTAGAAAGTGTACATTATTTGCACCAAGGTACACAGTAACACTAAGTAGCTTTTGGATTGAATTCTAAGTCATTAAAAATAATATAATATAATACAGAAATCAACTTGAGTTTTAACTATGTCTGTCTTCAGTGGTTCTACATAGAGCCTATTAGAGTCATGATCAACTTCGCTACCTAGCACTGAACGCATTTGCTAATCTGGTTCTATTTTTAAATGATCTCTCAAGACTTTAATCACAAATTCTCCAGCCCATTTTGGGGGTTTTCATACTATTCTTCACTGGAATTTCCTTTTCAGATATACATTTTGTATTTCTTTAGCAGAGGGCCTTAGCTTAAACTTGAGTAGATATTCTCTCCTATTTGAACATATTTGCTAAATAATGAATGAGGACTTTGGGGATTAATTTTCATGAATGTGTGAGACTGGAAGAGAGAGGGAAACACAGCAACACTGTTTCACCTAGAGAGAAAAATCCCCTGCCGTGGGTGTGAACATGAGTATTCACACACAGAGCACCACAGTCACCAGCAGTGACGAGTGGCCTCCCCCAATTGCTTCACAGGCGGCCAACATCTAGAAGTGATGAACTGATGGACCCAAGAAGGCTATAGGGAGCTGATGTGAAATCCTTGCTCACCCATAGAAATATTAGAATATGATTTTTCAAGAGATTGAGTTCCTAATGAGAGCAAGCACAAGCTTCACGTCGGTCTCCAACTTGCACTTTCCTTTCTTTTGTGCAGTTTCTAAAAGATAAATTATATATTCATTGGGGTTAGCAGTGTGAAAGGAAATAGAATCTTGGGGCCCCAAACACACTATGACAAAAAACAGTTAAGCTTGGGAACGGACACTGTTTTCCTTTTGTTCCCAAATAGCTGTAATTTCACAACCCTGTGCCATAGCACCATCTTCTCTGCTCCCTCTTTTCATGCGGTTACTTTAGCTATGTCAAATGTAGTTGAGCACAGGACAATGCGTCATTGGCTTTTTCCCCTACTCCCTCTTCTTCTTATGTAAAATGTAGATTTACTGAAGCTAATCAGAGCCTCACAAGAATGTCACCATCTGCCTCACTGCCTATCCTCCCTCTCTTTTTTTCCTTCCTGCTTGCTTTTTTTCCTTAATACTGAAGTTCCAAAAGCTCCCTGTTGACAAAAAGAGTCAAACTGTAAAATGTTCGAAGATATTTATTCTGAGCCAAATACAAGTTATCAATGGCCTCTGACACATTCCCAGGAGATCCTGACAACCCGTACCCCAGGTGGCCAGCTACAGCTTGGTTTTATACATTTTAGGGAGTCATAAGGCATCAATCAATACATGTACAATGTACATTGGTTTGGTCCAGAAAGCCAAGACAACTAGAAGTGGGGCCTTCCAGGTCACAGATGGATTCAAACATTTTCTGATTGGTTGCATTATTATCTAAAGATCTGGAAACAATAGAAAGAAATGTCTGAGTTACGAAAAGATGTTGTGAAGAGCAAGGTTTTATCATGCAGATAAAACCTCCAGGTAGGAGGCTTCAGAAAGAACAGATTGTAAATGTTTCTTATCAGACTTAAAGAGTCTGTTTTATCAGTCCTAAAGTCTCTGTGTTGATATTAATGCTAGTCAGCTGTGCCTGAATTTCAAAAGGGAGGAAGGTATAATGAGGCACATCTGACTCCCATGATGGGAACATCATGGCCTGAACTAGTTTTTCAGGCTAACTTTGGAATGCCCTTGGTTGAGAGGAGGGGTTCATTCTGACGGCCGTGGGGCTTAGAATTTTATTTTTGGTTTACCTCCTTTTGTAAAAAAAACACAGGTCACAGATCCTCTTGGGACTTATAATTTCCCCAGGCATGTCTTTAACCTTGGCAAAATACCTCTCTATGGATTGAGACCTACCCCAGTCACTTTTTAGTTAACAGTAATAATACACATTGCTTCTGTTACATCAGTTAAAATGCCTGGCTTCAGGATTACATGCTCCAACCTTCTCAGTTTATGGTCACAGCTCAGAAGTTATGTCGCTTCCTCATGTTAAATCACACATCTAAGTTTAGAAGGAAGACCTGGATGGCTTTTGGGTTCTCTTAATTGGAACTTTATAAAAATTCCACATTCTTTGTCTATTCCTGCTGATCTGCAACTGGAAGTGCTATTAGTCAACAACATGGACACAAAGCAGCTAGTGCAATGGAAAAGGAAAGGAAATTAACATTTCCTAAGTGCCAACTATGTATAAAAACCTGTTCTAGGCAATTTGCATGTTAAACTTGCTTAGTCTTCATAACAACCCATGGGATAGTTGTTAATAGCACTGTCTTGTAGATCGATAACAAAGGCTCACAAAGGCAATTTACCGACTCAGTCAAGCAATTATTAAATGGTAGAACCAGACTATGACTCCAAGTCTGTCTGATTTAGATTCCTTACTGAAGAAGCCATAAAGCTCATCACCTGTCTTTGAATAATCTGGAAGCACCATGGACATAAAACCTTCTTGTGTCTGAGTTTCAAAGATCTGTAGATATCTCAAAGAAGTTCAAGTAACAAAAATATGTCAAACATCTCTCTAAAGTGCATATTTCCCAGAGTAAACCCAGTGGCTATTAAGATTTGGCTGGAGATTTTGCCAAACGATTGGAATGAACCCCCAAAAAAAGACAGCATGAAGAACTCTTAAATTGCTTTCACATGTATATCATTTTTATGTTAGCAAGGGGGCCACTTTTATCCTACAATCAGATAACCCAGGAAGTGATTTGGAATTCTTTTAAATATCTGTACCATCCTCAGGGCAGGACACAAGGGCAAAACTATTATTTTGATTCATGTGAAAAGACCAGAATGGACTCTAGGCAGTATTGAGCTCTTTAGCTTCCAATCTGAACAGCACAGGAAGTAGCTAAAGATTAACAAAGTAAGCAAACTTGTTTGCTGTACAAACTATGCATAAGTTTGAGGCCAACTTCAGGAATTCTGAACCCTCAGGCTGTGCTATGTAGTTTCCATAACAACTAGTGACAGAAAATGAGGCAAACAGACGTGACTCACACAAAATGTTTCGGTCCAGTTCTGAGAGGCCAAATTTGGTCATTGAAGACCTTTAAAGAATAGAGTCATCTCTGTCTTACTAATCACATTCAAAGGGCAAAATGTTCCTCAGTAAGAACGGCTGTCTCCATGGGCCACCAAGGAAGTCTATTCAATCATCAGTGCAGAACAATGGGGAGTCCCTATTGTTCACACATGGCTACTCCCTGCCAAGTTCCCTCTGTAAAGGGGCGTTCGAGAACCTCAGAGTGTTACTGCTTGATTGTTTTGTACATGGTGACTGAGTGCAGTTAGGTCCACAGAGGATTGGGCAGCAAGCTGGTGTCATGTTTTGATGGTTGGGTCAGCATTGCTTCATGGACTGGATTCACCTGCAGTGAATCAGGGGTGGGGCAGCGGGGGTAAGGAAGAAAATAAGGGGGCTCTTCTTGATATCCTTAAAAAATGTCTGTAGGTCACAGCAGTGTGCAAACCACTTCCCCCCATCCCTCGTCCTGCAACTACCACAAGTCTGTGTAAAGGCTGCCTCTCTTATTTCATGCCTCACTGACCTGTTTTATTATATCCCAAGGACTTTGTGCACAGCCTCACTCTCAGACAGGTTCTTTGCTCATTTGCCCTTCCCTCTACTCCTTCCATTAATTTCATTCTTTGCACCTCCCTCTACTCCTTGCATTAATTTCATCCTTTCCCACCATCCCCTTAATGCTTGTTGGGACCACGTTTCTCTCTCTTTTTTGAGACAGGGTCTCACTCTCACCCAGGCTGCAGTACAGTGGCATGATCTTGGCTCACTGGAGACTCAACCTCCCAGGCTCAAGTGATCGTCCCACATCATCCTTCTGGGTAGCTGGGACTACAGGTGCACAACTACAGGATAATTTTTGTAATTTTTGTAGAGACAGGGTCTTGAAATGTTGCTCAGGCTGGTCTCGAACTCTTGGACTCAAGAGATGCTGCTCTCTGGGCTTCCCAAAGTGCTGGGATTACAGGTGTGAAACACTGCACCTGGCCACATTTCTCTTATTCTCTCCATTTCTACTTTTGTTCTTTATCCTATCTGTTTCCCACACAGCAATTCAAATGAGCTTTTAAAACTATGGACCCACTTTGCCATTTTTCCCTTTGAAATGCTTCACTGACTTTGCACTACTCTTAGAGTAATAAAAACTGCAGGAGCTCCACCCCACGCACCAGGTTGACTTCCACTCCTAAAGCCACCAGGCTACTTTGGTCTCAGCCTTTTTTTTTTTTTCAGAGATGGAGTCTCACTCTGTTGCCCAGGTTGAAGTGCAGAGGTGCAATCTGAGCTCACTGAAACCTCCGCCCCCCGGGTTCAAGCGATTCTCTTGCCTCAGCCTCCCGAGCAGCTGGGACTACAGGCGCCTGCCACTGTGCCCGGCTAATTTTAATTTTTTTGTATTTTTAGTAGAGACAGGGTTTCACTGTGTTAGCCAGGATGGTCTCGATCTCTAGGCCTCGTGATCTGCCTGCTTCGGCCTCCCAAAGTGCTGGGTTTACAAGAGTGAGCCACCACGCCCGGCCTGGTCTCAGCCTTTTGCACACCCAGATCCTTGTGTCACTTCCTCCCATTTTTCACCTGGCTGACTCAATCTTTCCCTCTCACTTTTAATACCTTTATTTTCAGTGAGGACCCATGTAAACATAGTGGAAGACGGTAGAAAAGTGGAGTGATGCCTACTCCTAGGTACTTCCTTTGTCCTCAGGTAGAGACTTCCAAAGTACACCACACAAGAGACATCCCTTATTTCACAATTTTTGAAACCTGTTGAATCACTGAGTAGGCTATTCAGGGAAGGTTGGTGATGCAAGCTCCTTATTATCCCATGCGCAGAGGAAGCTAACACACTTGCTCTGGCTAATTCTGGTCTTGAATCATTTCCTGTTAGCTCTTGAGACTCCTTGCGTGTGGTACCAGCTTGCTGAGCAATGATCTCAGTTTACAGCAGGTTGCTTTGGCCTCTGGGATGTCAGTCCTGTGTGGCAGAGCCATGATCCAAGGAGGTTTCCCAGGAAAGCCCTGGGATTTGGAATTGGTGAGTCAGTTGAGACTGATCAAAATCAGTGTGTCAGAGAGACGCTGTCTGAAAAATATGCTGCATGGTGATAAAATGTCTTTTTCCCCCCTTAGAGCAATGTTAAAATTACAAAACAGAAATTCATTCCGAAGAAATTCTAATAATAAAAGATGAAAATGGAAGTACTTGGAACCTGAATTTTTTTTTTTTTTTTTTTTTTGATACCTTAAGGTTTAAATCAGAGTACGGAAGGAGTGGAAATTCTTGGACTAGTTACTTATAGGCTCATGTATAGAAGAGCAAGCCTCTGAAATAGGCAAAAATCTCTCCATCATTCCAGTAAGGAGAATGAAGCCAAGAGAGGTTAAACGACGTGCCCACTGTCACAGAGCCAGCAAATGATGCACCACGATGGGTCCCCAGAGCCCAGGCTCATGCAGGCTTATGCAGGGGCCAAGAGGGTTCTGAGTGCTGTGTTCCCTGGAGAATACAGGCTTCCTATAAACCAAAAGAAACATTTATATACATAGCCAGTATATTCAAAATGCTGGGAAATCACACAGAGATCTGTTTTCTTTTCTAAAATATTAAGTTGGAATAATTGGAACAAAATGTGCCATTCTCTTCATTGGATAACATGTTTTAGTATAAATCATATAAAGTTGGCATTTTTGTAACTCAAAAGCAGTGAAACATTGGCAATGTGAAATTGCGTTTGTCTTTGAATTGACTGTCTCTCCTGATTCTACTGTATTTTATCTCTGGTTTTAGCTCTCAGCACATTACCAAGTACGTAGGAAAAACCCAGGAAATGTTTATTGAAGAAATGAACAAAATGAGATTCTGTTATCTAAGATACAGACAGCCTTGTGTGTTATACTTCTTACACAGACGTGACATTTTAATAAAATAGATGGTAGCTTTATAAGGGCCTCTTGATAGAGAGGGATGTATGTAGGCTTTGGCAACAACAAGAGAAGTCAGATTTTCACCTTCAGTACTTACTATGTGAGACCATGGACAAATTACTTAGCCACTCTGACAGCATTTCCTCCTTTCACAATGGGAATGATGATAGATACCTTCAAAGATTATTATGAGAATCAAGTGAGATTATGCTTATACTGAATCAGTCTTACAGTAGGCACTCAGCAAATGTTATTCTTGATTCCAAATCCTGCTATTAGGTTACCACTTAATTCTTCACATAAAAACGTCGAGTTTTAGAAAGGTTGTTTTTTTAGTGCTGGCTTCAGCTAAGCAGTGCTGACTAAAATGCTTCTTAAGAAATAAACGTTTTTTGAATTATTTTTTAAACATCATTCAAATGAAAATATACAATGAAGCAGCATTTCTCAAGTATTAATGACATGAATGCCTTACAGTATAAATACAGCATAGTAATATCAACAGATTGAAGAAAGTAAAAATTCTAGTTGCTTTTCCTTTTTGGGAGAGGCATCTGTGTAATAAGAAATTCTATTTTAATACTGAGAAATGGTAAACTTCCTGTGTTCTAGTTCATTATTATTGCCCCGCCCTTTGAAGATGATAATGGTCTGCAAAACAGAGCTATTTTGGTACCAAGTAAAGCTGCAAAATATCCCTCTCAGCAAAATTGAAGGAGAGGCAAGGAAAAAGCGTTTATGTTTGCAATTAACTGGGTCTCTTTTGATATTAAATAGTAAGAAAAACAAAGTTTTTGTTGATCTAAAACAATTTGGTATTTTAGGAAAAGAACAATTCACATGGAAAAATGTATTCAATTTTGTTTTGCTGCCATGTATGAAGATATTCTTAGTGAAAAAAAATGTAATGTGCATTCCCTATAGGAGGAGATTTTCTTTGGCTTGTCTTTATTATTGTTTATTTTTGTTTTTGTCTCAGATCTTAACATAGCTTTAACCACTTCCTTTTCCAGGGGTTACAATTTTGTTTATTCATAGAACTGAAGTTCAGTACCTTCTCCTTTTATTCTTTAGAATTCCACAAATATTTATTGATCATTACAATGTACATGACACAGGCCTAGACTCAGGGGGACCCAGTGACCTACCAGAAAAAAAAGTGTTTTCCTTCATCAAGTTTATATTGGAGGTAATTTCTGCCACCCTGATCATTATCATCTATGTTAATTTATATTTTATTATAATTCATGGTGACACAATGCTAAAATGACCTGGTTTGTTATTATATATATATATTTTTGAGATGGAGTTTCGCTCTTGTGGCCCAGGCTAGAGTGTAGTGGCACGATCTCGGCTCACTGCAACCTCCACCTCTCGGGTTCAAGTGATTCTCCTGCCTCAGCTTTCTGAGTAACTTGGATTATAGGCATCTGCCACCATGTCCAGTTAATTTTTGTATTTTTAGTAGAGACGGGGTTTCGCCATGTTGCCAGGCTGGGTGTAGCGGCTCATGCCTGCAATTCCAGCACTTTGGGAGCCCGAGGCAGGCGGATTACCTGAGGTCAGGACTTCGAGACCAGCCTGGCAACATGGCACAGTGGCTGGCACCTGCAATCCCAGCACTTTGGAAGGCCAAAGTGGTTGCGAGCCACTGCACCAGGCCTGCCATAATACTTTAAGTTCAATTCAAATTCAATGGAGCACGTATTTAAGGCCCAACTCTATAACAGACACCATCTAGGGGTTTGGATGAATGGGACCAAGTCCTGCCCTCTAGGAGCCTTCAGTTCATTGAGGAAAAAGACTTGGAGAGAAAGATTTGCCAGGAGTGGAGAGAAAAATGGCACTGATGCCCCATCCTGAAATTGAGGAGATATAATCACAGGGAAGACATTTTACTTAGCTCATAGAAATGTAGAGGATTTGAATAAGAGTGTGGAAAGGGAACAGTATTTCAGGGCTGAGACCGTAGCCTTGCAGTTCTAAGCTTTGGTTTGCAGAGCAGCAGCTTTGGCATTACCTGGGAGCTTGTTGGAAATGCAGATGCTCAGGCCTCAGGGCACACTTTCCAGACCAAATCAGAATTTACATTTTAGCAAGACCCCTGGGTGATTTGTAGATGCTTTAAAATTTGAGATGCACGGGGCTAGAACACAGAGGATGAAAAGTCGGGGCCTGTTGGAAGATGGTAACCTGGGCCAATGTGGTTGGAGCACAGACTCCCAGGCAGGGTGCAAGGAGGAGGCTGGAGAAGCAGAGGGAGAAAATGCTGCAGTGGAATCCAAGTAGGATTCTTCAAACTAGGTGGGAGTGAACTCTAGGTAATCAATGCTTTCTCCTGGAAACATTAACCGCTTCCTCCTCTGATTGATGATTGTATTTTTCTTTGGTTGTACTTGCTGCCCGTTACAATGATTGATCTATGTGTCTGCCTTCCTCCCTCCTCCCACTTTCCCCTGACCCCACCATTGATATTTTAAAACAAACCTATTTGTCTTTGCATCTCTTGAACCTGGTGCTCAAGAAATAACCGAACTGAACTGAGTTGTGACTATGAACCACTGAGTCACACCGTAGCCTATCCTCACATTTATAATTCAGTATTGTAGACCAGACAGAGTTGTCAATCACTCATTAATTCACTTGTTCAACAACTGTTCATGGCATGCCAGGCACTTTCTACCTTCCCCGTCTGGTTCCTGAGAATATCTCCTTGCCACCACCTCTCAGCACCCTGGTCCCTCAGACCATCCAACCACTCTGAACAAAGCACATGACTACAGATCCCATCAGCAGCAGCAAGCTCTGCTTACCAAGCACCTTCTCAATAGAAAATGAGATTTCTGCTTCCACTGACACATAAAAAGATTACTAGCATTAATGGCAGAAGATGCCAGTGCCCATGGATGATGGAAACAGCACTCGCTGTACTTAGTAAGAGCTAAAATCCTCAGAAAAATCTTTCTAAGTTCTGGGCCAGGACAGAGGAAGAATGGTATTCAAGCAACAAGAAGAGCAAGGGCAGCCAGGAGCGGTGACTTACGCCTGTAATCTCAGCACCTTGGGAGGCCAAGGCAAGTGGATCACAAGGTCAGGAGATCCAGAACATCTTGGTCAACATGATGAAACCCCGTCTCTACTAAAAACACAAAAATTAGCAAAGCGTGGTGGCATACGTCTGTAGTCCCAGCTACTCTGGAGGCTGAGGCAAGATAATTGGTTGAACCAGGGAGGCAGAGGTTGCAGTGAGCCGAGATAGCACCACTGCACTTCAGCCTTGGTGACAAGAGTGAAACTCTGTCTCAAAAAAAAACAAAACAAAACAAAACAAAAAAGGGCAAGGGCATTCCAGGAACATAGAATGGGAATAAATATAAAATCCAAGATAATGTTTAGGGGAGTGTGGGAAGAGGGATCAGAGCACACAGATCTTCAGATATATTAAAAAAGGTCTAGTCTTAATCTAGATAGTGTTTTTTATAGTAGACTTTAACCTGAACCTATATTTTATATTTCTCCTTTATACATATGGTATATTCTATATATTTCTAAAAATCAAATATAAATAAGGCAGAAAAAGAAAATGAAGCAGCAGGAATGCTTTGTAACAAGCTAGTTAACCTGGCCTGTGACAGATGCTGAAGAAAGTTTTTTTTTTTATTGAGTCCACATTTATTTATTTATTTATTTATGCTTTTGAAACAGAGTCTCGCTCTGTTGCAGTGATGGCGTGACCATGCTCACTCCAACCTCAACCTTCTAGGCTCAAGCAATCTTGATCCTCCCACCTTAGCCTCCCGAGTAGCTGGGACTACAGGTGCACACCACCATACCCAGCTAATTTTTGTATTTTTTGTAGAGACAGGGTTTTGCCACATTGCCCAGGCTGGTCTTGAACTTCTGGACTCAAGTAACTTACCTACTGTGGCCTCCCAAAGTGCTGGGATTATAGGCATGAGCCACTGTGGTTGGCCAGTCCATGTTAAAGCAATTGCTTTAGGTGGGTTTAGAGAGACCAGATTACAATGGGTCTTGAATGCCCAGTTAAGGAAGTTGGACTTAATACTGTAGGCAATGGGTAGACTTTGAAAGTGCTGAGCAGGGAAGTTACGTGTGTAGAGTGGCAGTTTAGAAAGCTAAATCTAGCTGTAATATAAAAGACATACTGAAGGGTAAGAGCAGAAGGCAGTGAACTCCTTTAGCCATTGCAACACTCTAATGGAAGATGGTAGAGGCCCAGTGAAGGTGACTATGAACCTGGGGGGAAACGATTAACTGGAAAATCAAAATGCAGAGGATTAAGCCAATACATCTCCAAATTCTGGTGATACTTTTTCCCTAATTACCTCTAACACTCAACTACATTCCATCTCTTCTTCATATACTCTAATCTAGACAACTATAGCATCTACCTAAAGCGTGTTATGCTCTCTACCCTCCGGTTCTTCCCCAAAATGCTGCCAGCTTGACCTTTTAAAAACAAGAATAAAAATACAGATATTCTCTAGCTTGAAAGTCTACAATGGCTCTATTAGTATTACCTATAACACAATGTAGACTCTAACCCAGCCTCAAGTGCTTCGGCCCTGCCTGTCTCCATTTCCAGCTCATGCTATTGTTTCTCCTGCTCTCTGAGTTCAAGCAACATTGTTCCAGAAAATTGCTCTAATTTTATGGAGCATATTATGCTTTTTCCAAAATAGAATCTTGTTCTAAACTAGTTCCCCCCTTTAAAATGCTCCCTTCTCCAACTTTTGCCAGGATAACGTCTCATCCTTTTCATTGTGGGTTATAATGCAGGTGAGTGTAATCTTAGTCCCCCTGTAAGCCTGTAAATCTGCAATATTTTAAAGGTCACTAAATAATTTGGAAATTGAATGATGCTAATATTTCTTAAACAAAGAATTCTTTTTTGAATTACTATGCTTTGTTACTGAAATTCAAACCACATTTGTTTAACTTCTTTTTTTAAATTGTAGTTTTATTTACCACTTCAACTATATTTAGGTAAATAGTTTATGGGCATAAAGTACATTTAAATGCTGAGAAATTATCATCTAACTCCAGAGCTCTTTTGTTTTCCCAAACTGAAATGCTGTATCCACTAAACACTAACCCCCCATTTCTCCTCTCCCGAGCCCAGCCTCTATGAATTTGGCCACTCTAGGTATCTCATATAAGTGGAATCATGCAGTATTTGCTCTTTTATGATTGATTTATTTCACTTTGCAATAATGTCTTCAAGGTTGACCCATGTTGTAGCTTGTGTTAGAATTCTCTTCCTCTTTAAGGATGGATCATATTCCATTGTATGTATATATCATTTTTTGTTTATCCATTCATCTGTTGATGAACATGGGTGTTGTTCTCACATTTAGAGTATCGTGAATAATGCTGCTATGAACACAGGTGCATCTACTCATGTTCCTAATTTCATTTTTTTATATATTACCAGCAGTGGAATTACGGGATTTCTGTGATAATTCTATGCTTCATGTTTTGAGGAGCTGCTGAACTGTTTTCCACAATGGTTGCACCATTTTACAATCCCGTCAGCAGTGCACAGTGGATCCAATTTCTCCATCTTCTCTTCAGTACTTCTTTTCCTTTTTTTTGGTAGCCATCCTAATGAATGGAGCCCATACCACATTTTGTAACACAGTTATAAATTTAGGAATTAGAAGTCCTGTCATCTCATTTAGTTCTAGTCTCTTATGATCCAGAAGAAGCTGAAACCCAGAATGTTAAGTGACTTATCCCGTGTCACCTATCAGAAGGGGGCTAGAACCATAGAACCTTGCCTATGTTTAATGGAGCCTTTTAGACATGGTACACAACACTAGGGGAAAAAAAGCACTTAAGCATCAGACTTGGGAATACATCAGAAGTGAAATAAAATCATATGTGAAATTGAGATAGCAGTCTGACTTTGTACTCTCCTACCTTACGAAGTTAGACTGGCACCAGAAAAGTTGGTGAACCTCCAGAGCTTCAGTTTCCTGATCTATCAGATGCACATAATAATACTTGCCTTGTAGAAATTTTGAAAAGATTAAATTAAATTATTCAAAATCCTATATAGTCCTGAAGCAACTTAGACATTGAAAAAATATTCCTTCCCCCGCCAACATCTAGCATAATTTGGGATACATGTTAGGTGCTAAACCAACACTTACTAATTTGACTTGCTTTGACAACAGAGTCTAAAACTGCTTTAGGCTTCAGATTTATTCTGGCAATTTATTTCCAATTTAGGGTGGGTGCTAACAAAAGGTCAGAGGAATAACAAAAGCAGATGGTCTTCCTGAAGCGTGTGCCAAAAGGATTTGTGAGTGTCTTGGGGTGACGTCTCCACCCATCGCAAGGCTTGGAGGCTCAAGGGCAGATCCCCAACATTGTACCGGTCCCTTCCTGAGCACTCCCTGGTGCAGACTCCAAGTCTGACAAGGAAAATGTGCTGTGATCATCGTACGGGGGACAGAGCAGCTGCTCCAAGGTGGAGTCTATTGTCAAGGTCCTCCTGGTAACAAAAAGAGGAAAAGGTCTATCAAAGCATTTCCTGCCCGCAGGAGCCACGTGCTTCCATTAATTCTTTTCCCTGAGTCAGTCTGTCTCCCTCAGCTCATGTCTCTCCATGTCCACTGTCCAAGGAAAAGAAAAGGCATTTTTAGCAGTTGATTTAAAAACCTTTCCACAAAGTAAGGTTAACAAGAGGAACAAGTTCAGATATTCAGTGGCATGCATCTATATATTTCATAAGGAAGCTGGCACTAAGAAAGGGTGGTTTATGGCAGTTACGATTTTTCAGAAATCTGCTCATGCCTTTCAACTGCTTTGGCACCGCTGTAGGTACCTGAGGATAAGAGAGACGTCTCCACCATTCCTGCACCATCCATAAATTACAGAAAAACCACAGTAAATATTCTCTGAATATTACATTAGTAACATTCACATTACAGAAAAAATTAGCTAGTGATGGGAGTGAGTAAAACAGTATTTCTGAATGAGTGCCTGAGTTTGGCGAATCAAATTTGCTAGCCATAGGAGTCAATAAAAACATATTTCTGAATGCGTGACTGAGTTTCATGAACTAATCTGCGTCTTAGCTCAGGGAAGGAGGCCTGGAGTGTGACTCTCATGAATAAGGTAAAATGTGGTCATTTATAGTGTACCCTGTTCCAGAAAAGATAACGTCACAAAGAAAGAGGATGGTGAGTATGGTGTCTACAGAGTAGAGAGAAAGATAGAATTTGACAAATGCTTATCCAGCACTGTTATGATGACAGCCTCTAACTGCTAACATGGCAGATTGCAAAAAACGGTGGGAGAGAGTTGAGATGCCCTGGCTGGCCAATGACCTGCCAATCGGACAGATGAGTGAAGTCATCCTATGTCACCCAGCTACCAACTGACCACAGATGTCTGAGGGAGCTCAGCAGACAATGGCCCTGGCCAGAAGAACCCAAGCTAACCCACAGAATCATGAGTTAAATTGAATGCTTGTCATTTTAAGTTGCTAAGTATTGGGGCAGCTTGTCATGCAGCAATGTTGTAGTGGTCAGTAGCTAAGAGGTCTGTGCTGTGAAGCTAATCCTTCAAACCTTGCCAAAGCCAGGGAGAAATCATCTTCAAGACTCTTGATCTTGCTTGCCTTTCACTTATAAATTTTCCTCCTCCTTGGCACTTAAATTTTTCCCATGGATGAATAAATTAACGGTGCTAAGTTATTCATTTATTTATTTATTATGTTTTGAGACAGGGTCTCACTCTGTCACGCAGACTGGAGTGCGGTGGCATGGTCCTGGCTCACTGCAGCCTCTAGTTCCTGGGCTCAAGCAATCCTCCCACCTCAGCCAGGCCCCCAAGAAGCTGGGACCATAGGCACGTGGCACCACACCCAGCTAATTTTAAATTTTTTTTGTAGAGATGAATGTTACTATGTTACCCAGGTTGGCCTTAAACTCCTAGGCTCAAGAAATCCTCCCACCTTGGCCTCCCAAAGTACAGAGGTTACAAGTGTGAGCCACCAAGCCTGGTCCTTGTTCATGTTGCAGGCTGTGAGTTTAGCTGGCATAAGTAAGTCTTCCCATCTCTCAACCACGGTGCCTAGAGTATTGAATTTCTGGTGTTTCTTAGCTGAAAAGCAGAGTTTTGAGTGGTTATGCCTCTGGCATGCACTTGTCCTGCCCAAGCAACCAGCTCTATCTTATTTGTGTGGAATTTTTACAAACCTCTCTAATAGCAAAAATGAGCCCCTAAAATTGAAAGAGAAAAACTTAACCAGTCTCTTATACCAATTTAAAATTTTTTAAAGGTATAAAGGAATAGTAACTGAAATACTTATGAAATCTATTCAATATATACAGAATCTTGGTTTTGACGTCCCTCAAGGATGATGGAGAGTCCACATGCCAGGCTAGATAATCACTGAAGAATCCCAGGCCTCTTTGATCCTGTAAACAAGGTGAGGAGGTAGGTATCTTCATCTTCCAACTATATATAGAATGAAATGACGACACTGGCTTATGTCTACTCAGTGCGATCATATGATCATTAACAATGAAAAGTTAAAAACTAGACATTCAGATTGTTATTTTGGCTGCATGCTATCCCACCCTTGCTTGGCTAATTTATTTTAGTCAATTGATTTTATTAAGTTATTTTTCTGTGTCAAAGTAATAGGGTCTTCGGAGTTGATATGATATATATTTAGTAATTTTTTTTCAAATTGAAATTAGATAATAGTCAATGGCATTTGATCTCCAACAACATAGTGCAGGGCTCTCTCTATTCCACCAAGATTCCCACACTTCTTGAGTGCAGATTATGAAGCCTTCTAAATCCATTCTATTCATGCTGAAATTCTTACTATATAAGGTAAGATAGATAGAATTATTTTCGTGACCAGCACAGCCTTTTTCCTCGTATATCACTTAGAGATTTTTAACCTTCAGAGAATTGCTCCCTTCCCTCCTTTCACTCACCCAAATGAAATGCCCGGCACTGTGACATATGACCCTGAAGCTGGAAGGAGAATAGGAGAAAACAATACGAGAACTTGTTCACTTCCACTGAACATTTGAAGCCATTCCTGTATAATGAAAAGCAAACAAAGTTTTTAGAGGCAGAAATGCACCATTGCACAATGCCATTTCGACATGGCTCTTTCAGCATGAACTGTGGTTCATCCCCGGGTTCAGCTATTTAATACTAATGGAACACTGTTGACTTAGCCCTCCTTAGAGATGCTGAAGAGACAAAAAGAGTATAGATGCTGACTTCAGGGTTAATAAACAAATACCTTATTTTTAAGGGATATTTTTGTGTTCATGTTCAAAAAACACTTGTGAGGAACTTACCCCATACCAGAGTCTGTGCAAGAAGTTTGTAGCATTCAACCATGAGTAAAATGCTCTCCTGGTCCCCAAGGACCTTACCCTCACAGATATCATACTTAACTTGTGGGTGTTTTCACATATGTTGCCTTACGTTATGCTTACAACAAGCAAGAGAAAGAAATGCAAAGGTGTTATGAGCTGAACTCTGTTCCCCCAACCAAAATTTACATGTTGCGGTCTTAATCCCCAGTACTTCAGAATGCAACTGCATTTAGAGACAGGGCCTTGAAAGAGGTACGTAAGTTAGACTAGAGTATTTAAAGTGGGCCCAAATTCAATGGAACTAGTGCCCTTATAAGAAGAGGAGATTAGGATACAGACACACACAGAGGGAAGACCATGTGAAGACGCAGGGGGAAGATGGCCATGTACAAGCCAAGAAGAAACCAGCTCAGCTGACAGCTTGATCTCAGACTTTCCCCCTCCAGAACTGTGAAGAGGTAAGTTTCTGTTGTTTAAGCCACCCAACTGGTGGTACCTTGTTACAGAAATCTTAGTAAACTAATTCAGAAGGTATTATTATCCCTATTTTATACCTGTTAAAGTGAGGTTATAAGACATTAAGTAATTTACTCAAAATTTGCACATACCTCATAAATGGCTGAGGCAGGATTAGAATCCAGGTCTTCATAAACCCTATAAACTCCTCTACTGATCTTTCTACTGCCTACCACGCTGTACGCACATCGAACTATCCCACTATCTAACAGCCAAGACCAGGGCTAGGAAAAATTAAGATGTTTTTCTTCAGTGAACTACCACCTTTGCTTGTTTTCTTCCTTATCAATTTCAGATGTTCTCTATCCTTGGTTTCAATCTTTCTGTTCTTCTGCCACTCTCCCTTTATGATTAAAACCACATGATCTCAGTGGAAGATATTTGCTGTTAGGAAGAAAGTGTTTTGTTAAATGTTGGTATTCTAGTTTATAGAAGTGACTGCTAGTGATAAGTGCTACCCATTCTTTTTTTTTTTTTTTTTTGACAGAGTCTCACGCTGTTGCCCAGGCTGGAGTTCAGTGGTGCAATCACAGCTCACTGCAGTGTTGACCTCCCAGGATCAAGGAATCCTCCTACCTCAGCCTCACCATGCTTGTATTTTTTTGTAGACAGGGTTTTGTCATGTTGCCCTGGCTGGTCTTGAACTCGTGAGCTTGAGTGATCCTCCTGCCTTGGCATCCCAAAGTGCTGGGATTACAAGCGTGAGTCATCATGCCCAGCCTAATTCTTACTTTTTAAAAGGCAAATTTCTCTGGACTAAGAAATGAATCTCCATAATAGCAGGCAAGTGGTAAATATATTTAGGGGGTATAGCCCTTACATTCTTTGGGAAAATGTGTTTTCATTGATGCAACTGTATGCTTTATGGGAGCCTAATGGGAGTTAGATAATGATATGATCATTCTGAGTTGGTAAGATTTCTTAAAACAAATACAATTTAGAGTAAAATAAAAATAATGGTATTATTTGAATTAGAGATAATAGGAATATGGTATTCCACAATAAAGTCCTAGTCACATTTTGCTGCAATTGTTCAGTCCGAAAGGTATCGAGGCCTGCAATATGCCTGGGAACACGTGGATGAACTGAAATGAGCCATGTCCTCACGCCGTGCACAGTTTGTGATTTTAATCTGGGTCAGTGCTTCTCAATATGACTGAGCAGCAAAATCACCTGGGGAGTGATTGAAGCATGGAGCTAGCAGGTATCCAGCCCCAGAAACTCTGAATCACTAAGTCCAAAGGCCTGGATTTTTAAAAGTCCCCAAGGAGACTGTGGTGAGAGTAGGCCTGGAAACAGTTGCACTGCCCTAGGTATTCTGCAATGTCAGGGGAAGATGGTCCTCACACACAGCATTTCAGACACTGTGGCTGCCAGTACACTTCAGGATCCCTGGGCTTCTCTGGAATCTTTCAGATGATAAAACCTGGGCATAAATAATGAACATAGACAAATTGCAAAAAAATTAAAAGGAAAGGTAGTGGTAAGAAACAGAAGCTTTCTTTCTGGTCAAACATACATGTATCAGGGTAGATAAATATCAGACTGAAATTCAAGACAGAAAAATCCCAGAATGAACTAATAAACAAAAATACATACTGTAATTATTCTTCTCAAAATATATTTATTTTTGGAGGGTATCTGTATTAGTCTGTTTTTACACTACTATAAAGATACTACCTGAGACTGGGTAATTTATAAACAAAAGAGGTTTAATTGACTCACAGTTCCACATGGCTGGGGAGGCCTCAGGAAACTTACAATCATGGCAGAAGGTGAAAGGGAAGCAAGGCACGTCTTACATGGTGGCAGGAGAGAGAGAGGTCAGAGAAACTGCCACTTTTAAACCATCAGCTCTCATGAAAACTCTCTCGCTATCACAAGAACAGCTTTGGGGAAACCCTCTCCATGATCCAATTACCTTCCACAGGTCCCTCCCTCAACCTGTGGGGTTACAATTTAAGAGGAGATTTGGGTGGGGACACAGAGCCAAACCCTATCAGTATCATTTTCAATTAATGACAGAATTAATACGGTAAGACAAATTCTAACTAATGCCATGAAATCAAACCGTCTTTCTTGGTCTTTATATTGTGAAGTGCTACCAACAGAAGAGCCAATGTAACATAAGAAATGGTTCCATATATCTCATGTTCTTTGTAGTTGACTGTAGAGCTTTGTACAAATACCTAGTACTAAAAACAATGCCTGGAGAGTTTGGGATCAAGAATTTCTATTTTTAAAACTTTACAGATGAATACAATTCTCACCAACAGTGGAGACTGTCTCATTGACTCTGTCATTGCTTGGCTATGGAAGAGATCATCAAAATATTGACAGCCAGCCAGCCCTGGCACAGGCACCAACCACCCAGAATGGAGGCAGGCTATTAAAAAGCACAGGTATATGTACAAAAAGTAATTTTCCTCACATTGTGCCTTCAGCAACCACTGGCTAAATATGAAAACTTTTAAATTAGGCCTTTATCATACTTAAGAGAAATTCCTATCATATATGGAATACCAACTGGTCCAGAAAAAAAATCCTATCACGTAAAATGGCACAGTTGCTATTTCCCATTGATGTAGAATATAAGAGCTGATAAAGGTCACAGACAGCATCCATCTGGTCTAGCTGTTTTTTTTTTTTTTCCTTACAGATGAAACCCAGAGATAAAAAAGGAATTTGTCTAAGTCAGGGTCGGGAAAAACCCCAGAATTCCAGGCTCAGTCTGGGGTTGTTTGCTCAACACGATGCTATTGTCCACAGATGAGGAAAAAAAAGCTCAGGGAAAAAAGCTGATATGCTCCTGGTAGGACTATGTATCTCTAGTGTGTGTGTGTGTGCGCGCGCATGACTGTGTGTGTGTGTGTGCGCATGTGTGCATATGTGTGTGCATGAATATGTGCATGTGTATGTGTATGTGTGTGTGTGTGTGTTCTTGCTTTTGTGTGTGTAAGGAGTACAGAGGGGAGAAAGCAGCTACACTGAAAGTCTTCTGATTACTCATCCACTTTTAATTGAAACAACAACAACAACAACACTGCTAAACCTTATTGGGACAGGATGCTTATTTCCAAAGCTCTGTAACATAGTTTTACCAATACTTTGCTGAACCATATCCACTGTCAGTGTGTATAGACATTGAAATAGAACATATTTGTGTTACCCATGATAATCACTTAAAATATCTGGAAACTGTTTGCAGAAGAGTTTTTCAAGAGAAAAAGAGGTATAACCATTTATTTATAATACTTGTTAAATAATAAGACTCATTATAAGGATCAGGTGTAGTCACAATTTCTTAAATATGTAATTAGGCAATATATTAGTTGCTGTTTCCACAACCTGGCCTCACGATGCTTTTCTTCGTAATCTTTTACTTCTGTTTTGTCTTCAGCTGCCACATTGCTGCCCATTGTTATTGAACTGCAACCTCTATAGCTTTTCATTCAGTGTGAGGCTACAGAGTTCTGCAGAATCTAAGTCCAACTGCTAGATGGTGGATTATTTTTCAAGCTATTAACTGTATCTTTTCCTAGGACTCAATACACAGTAGCTAGACAGTAAATGTTACTTATCTATTTAAAGCTCTTAATGTTTCTTTATTTCCTCCAGAATAAAATTAATACTTACACTTGTCATTTAAGGCCCAGCTGCCTTTCTTTTGTTCAAGATGGAGTCTCACTCTGTAGCCCAGGCTGGAGTACAGTGGCGCGATCTTGGCTCACTGCAACTTCTGCCTCCCAGGCTCAAGTGATTCTCATGCCTCAGCCTCTCAAGTAGCTAGGATTACAGGCACGCACCACCACACCCTGCTAATTTTGGTGTTTTTTAGTAGTTTAGTAGAGACAGGGTTTCATCATGTTGGCAAGGCTGGTCTCAAACTCCTGACCACAAGTGTTCTGCCTGCCTCATCCTCCCAAAGTGCTGGGATTACAGGCATGAGCCACCGTACCTGGCCCTGGCTGCCTTTCTAATTATTAGTTGGGAATGCTTAGGCCTCTAGTCAGACTGAACTGCCTGCAGATTTTCAAACACTTTTTCCTGCCTCCTTGTCTTTGCAAATGCTATAGGCATAGACTGAAATGAATTTTTTTCTCTCAACTCCCCCAGCTCCTACTTTCAAACAGAGAAAATTCTCTGTGGAATTTGCTAGGGTCTCCTCCAACTTGGTTTGGCCTACTCCAATTCTCCTGCTACTCCCCAAACACACATTCAGACATATAGACACGCACACACACACACATGCACAAGCACACACGCACACACAATACAAACACAGACACGCATGCACACACACACACACAATTCCTGCCTTATGCTTCCAGAGCGTTCTGTCTAAACTCCCATCACACTTCTCACTGTGTGATACCCTTTTAAAAACCTTCTCTGTTCTTCTGATATGGAGAACCAGGATCCATCCTGGCCATGGAGGCTCCCACATATGGGTGCTTACTATATTTTTGTTTCATGAATGGGTAAGATACAAATGCTGCCCCGCCCCCCACATCCCCAAGGTGAGACCAGGAGTTCACTAAATAATCTGTTCCGCTGGGAATTCATACAGGCTCTGCTGAGAAACCCTCACGTGGAGTATAGAAAGGTCAATGAAATACTCTGAAAAAACATACAATCCCCAGACCATGGCTACATTATCAGTTTACTAGCAGATGAAACTTTTCCAAGGGAATGTCAATTGCATACCCTGGTTGCCCTCTGATGATGAGAAAAACATAGTCAATCATACACCCTGGACCCCTTTCTCAGAAAACCCTCTCTGCTGGACAAGCCCTCCTTCGCTGTGGGCCAAGGGATGAACTGAATGAATAAAATATTGAACCCATGGTTTCCGAGTTCCCTCAACGAACGAACTAAGACTCAACGCCTTGACTGCCTAGAAGAGAGCTTACATGTGACCTTGTGTTCCAGGGTGCTAATACAAGTGTTATTTTAACCGCAGCCTTGAAAGCCTACATCTAAGCACATCCTTGATACAATTAAAACTATTAAACTAAGACGCTCTCCTCAGGTAGCACATGTAACAAATAAATAGACAAACATACCCAGATCAGATAAAAGTGATTCTTCAGAGGCCAGGCTTTCCTGTCTTCATGACTGTCTAACATAGAAGTAATCGTTACTTAAAAGAAAAAGAGAAGCTTCATTTCTCCTAAAGAACCAGTATAGCCTAGTGGCTAGGAATGAAGGCCAGAGTTCCTGGATTTGATTTCTGGAGTTATTAGCTGTGTGTCATTGACCAGGTTACTGCACCTCTCTGTGCTTCAGTTTTATTACTAGATTACACACACACATGCCCTTAGTATTTACGTCATGGCACTAATTAAGTGATGTATTAATAATACACACACAAAAAAAAACCACTTAGAAAATTTTCTGACTGATAGTAAACACTCAGTGAAAGTTATTATTATGATCTAAAGATACAAACATGATTAATGAGCCATTTAATCTTTGCTGCTTTTATTTCTTCAATTACAGGGAGATGTCCTGAGATATATTTGCTTATCCTCGTGCCATAAATTTCTAAATTGAACTAATCCTCCCTGTTCTAATGATGTTTATTTTCACCTCACATTAAATAATAAATGTATTATGAAGCTAAAAATCATCCTTATGCAATTAAATTGATTCCAACTTTTGTTCTCCACGAATTGAAAAGACAACATGTTTGTGCTAATCCAGTGGATGTGTTTTTATTCTCCATACCATTTGGAGTGCATCTAAATTGCTTTTTAATTTGTCTCCCATGTTACAGCCTTGAAATCAGAAAATAACATAATATACCATAAGAAAACAATTTAATACATGCTAATGTGAAGAGGAGAAGATATACTTTGTACCCTGTTGAAAACAACAGTGGCAGAGTAAATAGTTCTGAGTATGTATAATACACTTAACCCTTGAACTACATTTAGCATCCAAGAGTTGTTTCCATTTTGGAATCGAAAATAAAAAATTTCACTGATGGGCCCTATCAGGAGAAGGAAGTTATTTCTCGCATATGCAGCGAACATTAAGAAAGCTCAGTTCACAAGGATGGGAAAGTAGGGTCGTGGAGCAGGGGGCCTCTTTACAGCCTTCTCTTTCATCCTCCCGGAACGCAGCACAGGGAAATTTCTGTGGAATTGTCTAGGACGTCCCCAGGCTGGGCTAAGCTTCCTCCAATTCTCCTGCTACTCCCCAAACCCTTCTTTTGTTTATAACTTTTTTTGGAGTTATGGCTGTCTCTATAAATCTCATGAAAATTATCAATATTCCTCCTAGTAAAATGCACACACACACACACACACAATTTTGCAAATTAATGCATCATCTTCCTGAATGATCTCTTGGAAAGAGCTCCTTTTTAATAAAGTGGTTTGCATTATCTTCAGTGAATGAGTAAATTATTTTGAACATAGAGTTTCAAAAATCTATTTGAACATAGAATTTGCCATTTGATTTTCTTTTTAGAAACATAGTATTTATAATCCTGACTTGTAACCCTCCCAGCAGATCTGAGGTAGTTCACTTGTTTTGACTTATTGTGATCAGCATTTTGACAAACACTTTAGGTGTTTCTAAAATGCTTAACTTCTGGAAAAATTTTATTTCTTTTTGTTAGGAAAGCATAGCAAGCATTTATGTATGCTGTCCTAGAAATATTTGGTTATAATTTTAATGGGAAATAAGCAAAGAGATAATATTATTTCTATATTTGCTCCTATTAACACACAGAATCTTGGTCATCATTCAGACTCTAAACCCAAAACATATTGCTTGGGAGAAATGGATGTACACATGTACATAGCTACTGTAATCATAGAAGACATTTTTCAAAAGTATGAAGAGAAAGAAGTCTTTTAAAACTCATCCTTAATGGATACATAAATAGCAATGCCAAGGAGTCAATCTATCAATTTCTATATCTATATTTTATATTTTAAGATTGAGACAGAGAAATTTCCCAGGTATTTGATGTAAGAATTTGTTTTGAAAAAGTTTGGTAATTAATATAGAGCTACTCTAAAATTAACTTTTATTGTTAGAGACACATCTTTAGAAAAGTTTGTAACTATCAACATTTACCATCTTATTTTTTCCTTTGAGACCAAACATCACAGACCAAAAGCCACAAAGCTGATAATAATTTATTATTGTTGCATGACATTTGCCAGTAAAATAAATTATAGAAACTATAGCGTCTTTATAAACTATTTAGTATATCATATTCACTTTCTAATGCTTACTGCAGTAACTGTATGAAATTTAATTAGATTACATTTTAGCATTAGTCAGAAGATTTAAAAACTATATAAAATGTTTTCACAGTACTTTGGATTTATAAAAGACCCCATTATTTTAACTTTTGTGCAACCTGTTTGAAGTGTATAAAAAAACCTTTTACAAACCAAAAGGTGGCGTATGGTTTTACAGAGCTGCTGAAGACACCTTACTTTCTTGAATTTGTGCTTAACATCCATGTGGTGCACTTTTTCAGGCACTGTAATAAGTGCAAATAAGTAATCAATTATTGATTTCTAAAAATCTATACCAATAGACAACATTCAGGCTTGGCAACATTTTGAACATTCAGATATAAAAATTCAGTAAACAATTTATGCACGGTATTTTCTCTCCCTGTCCTCCCTCTCCCTCCTCCCTTCCCCTATCTATTTGGTAAAAAAAAAAAAGAAGTTCAGCTTAAATTTAAGTCCTAGGGCCTGACAAAGTGACCCTGGCTATATGTCATCTCCAGCCATCTGTTTCCTTTAGTTCTCATTACATCTGTCCAGGCTCTTCTATCAGCATCCTTTCCTGCAGGGACAGGAGAGTTTTCATATCCTTGCTGAAAGCATTTTGTTCTCCACTGTAACAGCATGGGGCGTGACATTGTTTGGAGTCTTTGTAACCAGTCTGTTCAGTCCTGGTCTCTTTCCAGTCCCGGTCCCTTTCCAGCCTCTGGAGTCCTGACAGAAGAGAAGCTTGCAAGGTAGCAGCAAAATGCTGCATCTGTTAGAATCTCACAAACTCACTTGGTCTTTGAATGTCCGTTCTTGGATAACATCTTTATCCATTCTCTTCTCCTCAGTGAACTTTGATGGAATATTTCCGCAGATTCAGAAACTGGAAAAGCTTGTCTTTTGTCCTCTTCTTCAAGGCCATCAGGGCACGTGTTTTCTCCTCCACATCTTGATCTATGGCAAAAATGATCTTGGCTCTCTCCTCTGCTTTCTTGTCTCCAGAGTTTCTGAAGAGCCTTTGTAGTGATTCTTGGTCTATGTTTTCAAAGATGTTGCCCACGGCTTTCTTACGAGAGGCTGTGTCGAAGTGATAGCCGTGGATGGACGGGCTGACTCGTAGCGACGTGGACATGATGATGGCTTGGTGGCTTCGCTTTGCTTTCATCGATGTGGGGATCTTCCGGAATTCAGCTCCCAGGCTTTCCAGAGAGTCTGTAGTGAAATCATTCTGGGACTGCTATTTAAAGTGTGAACAAAAGCTCCAGGCTCAAATTACACTGGTGACATCAGAGTGATCTCAAGGAAGAATAATCACAGAAAGGCTTAACAGTTGAGTTGCCAATATCCTGTCCTTGTGTAAAACGTTACTAAAAGCTGTGTTCAGTGATTAGGGGCAGGGCTGTGAGTATTCATTTTACTTCTTATGTGGCAGTAGGATAATATAGACCTGGGCCTTCCTTTAAGAAAATAGCTGAAGACAGGAAAATACAAAGATAAGACGTAAACAAGGTTGCTTAGACTCTCAAATCTTCCCAAACGACAGTTAGAACAAGGGGTTCTGCTAACCACAGGAAAGCTTTCATTCCCAGAGAAGTAATTAAAGTGCACTGCAAACACTTGGCAGTCCACATCAGTGCCCTTTGGACGTCCATATCGGGGCAACTCCAGAGCTACTGAGAGAAAGTTGAGTAATCAAGGATAATAATTTGGCATGTGGTCAATTCCAGGACAGGAGTTTACATACAACACGCTGACATGACACAGCTTGAAATGCTGACTTTTCGGAGATTGTGTATAAGCGCTAAGTGTCGCTGAAGACAATTGTAATTTGAAATGTAGTAATCATATGAAGAGTAGAGGCTATCTCCTTAGGCTTGTGTATACATCCACAACAATAGCTATCAAAAAAGCCAGCAGGAAAAGTTAATCGAGTGTTGTACGTGCACTGTGCCCGAAATGAATGAGGTGATCTTTTGTTTTCAAATTGATTTTGGCATTACCCAGACATAGAGCAATAACTTCTTTGGAAGAATATAAATGTGTTCTTCCTGCCTTTCACAATATTCAAGCCAGCCAGTGTCCCCACTGACCTCTGGAGTTGTCATATGCTAAATGTGAGCTTCAAAGGGTCCTGGAGATTCTCTTTGTGGATCTTGTGCCTGGTCCACTTTCTAGTCATTTAAGAAAGTCCTTTAAGAAAGAAAAGTCCTTTAAGAAAGAAAAACAGGTCTTTTCATTTTTCTTTTTATCTAGTCAAGTAAGATCTAGAAAATGCACAAAGGGAGACACAGTGGGGAAGGTACCTCACTAGGAAATTGAGTTAGAGACTCTCCTTATATTTTCTTCATTCATTCACTCACTCACTTATCCACTCGTTTATTTAATCAATATTTATTAAAAGTGTGTTATTAGCCAGAACTTTTCGAGGCATTGGAAATGAAACAGTAAACCAAACAAAACCAACCAAACCAAACCATGCAAAGAATCCCTTTTTTACCTTAATGAAGTGTATGTTCTACTGGGAAATAGACAATAGAAACATACATTTATAATATATACCATGTCAGAGAGTAATGAATATTACAAGTAAAAATGAAGCAGAGTTGTACAGGAGTGGAAAGAGAGGGTTGACATTTTCCTAGGATATTCAGGCACAGCTTCTTGTAATGAGACATTGTGCAAAGACTTGATGGAGGTGAGAGAGGCAGTCAGCTGTGTGGATATCTGCAGGAAGGGTGCTGTGGGCAGAGGAGTAAGTGCAGAGGGTTGAAGAAAAGAGTGTGCAAGAAGTATGGAGAACAGCCAGGGACCAGTGTGGTCAGAGCAGAGTGACCAGGGCAGAGTGGGAGCAGATGAGGTAACGGCGAGTAGGCAGTGGAAAGAGGGCAGGAGCAGGCTGTGTGCAACCTCACAGTCTTTGATTGTGGATTTAGCTCGTAGGCTGTAGGAGACAGGTAGGCTTTGGAGAATTTGGAGCAGAGAAATGGCATGATTTTCCTTATAATTTTAAAAGATCACTGACACGTCTTAGGAGAGAATAGATTTCAGGGAAGCAAGCAGGGAGTGGGGAGCAGGAAGACTAGTCAGAAGATGTTCAAATAATCCAAGAAAGAGAGGATGAAAGTTTCCACTAGGGAGAATGTGAAAGTAGTGAGAACTGATCCAATTCTGGCATATTGTGAAGGTAAAGCTGAGAGGATTGCTGAAAATTTAGATGCGAGGAATGAATGACAAATAGGACCCCAGGCTGATTTCTTCTGAAGGATGCCTCCTTGAAAGACATTTCTAGGTGTGCCAGTGTTCAACTCTCCAACCATGCAACTGATGTGTGTTCCAGTTTTTCCAAGGGCTCCAGAAGAACCCTTTGTTCTGCTGTCTATGGCTATGGATTTTACAGGCCTATATAGCACACTTTTGTGGCAGCATCATTTCCCCTGCTAAATTAGAAAAAATTATTATTATGGCAACAAGGATTTACTGAGCTTTTATTATGTGCCAAGCAGAGGACAAGGGATTCACAAAACCCCTCTTAGTTATTGTCATAACTCAAGGACTTATCAATCTTTGTTTTTTTTTTTTTTTTTTTGAGACAGAGTTTCGCTCTTGTTGCCCAGGCTGGAGTGCAATGGCACGATCTTGGCTCACCACAACCTCTGCCTCCTGGTTCAAGTGACTCTCCTGCCTCAGCCTCCCAGGTAGCTAGGATTACAGGCACACACCACCATGCCCAGCTAATTTTGTATTTTTTTTTTTTAGTAGAGACGGGTTTTCACCATGTTGGTCAGGCTGGTTTCGAACTCCTGACCGCAGGTGATCTACCTGCCTCGACCTCCCAAAGTGTTGAGATTACAAGCGTGAGCCACTGTGCCCGGCCTCAATCTTCTTATACTATGTTCTTTCTTGAGGTGATTCTTATGTGGGCTCATGCTTTTTCTGATACCCTATTTATTGATTACTCCTAAATGTTGTTTCCTGCCTAGCCCTGGCCCCTGAAGCGTAGACTCATTTATTTATCTAACTAATCAATACAAATATATAAAAATATGGTATACATATTCATTCTGTTCTAAAATAAACCTTGCTATGATCCTTAATAACTCCCTTTCTTTCTCTCCCTATACATAATCTATGGCCAAGTTCTGTCAGTTCTATCTAGAAAATGTTTCCCAAAGCCATCTACTTTCTCTATTTCCATTGCCATTTATGCCAACCCTTCATATGGTAGATGCTGTGATGCATGATCCAGAACTCCCTTTAAGATTTTCCCAGGTGCTCAGCTATCAGCCCGCTTTAGGGACTGCCACTACTGAAGAAGCTTACATCACCTAAGGTTACCCTTTTTCCCTTCCAGGGGCAGCTATATCCAGTGACTGATCCACATGGTGGTGTAAAATCCTGCTCTCCTTGTCCATGTCAACTCTAAGGGGTCATCTAACCTTCAGAACACCTTTCAGGGTAGGCTGAGATCTCCCTCTGTCCAATCTTGCATCTTTCCCATCTGCAGGTATCGATGCTGACGGCACTCCACAACCAGTCACCTGCCGCTGATCCGCATCTCAGAGTCTGTTTCCTCGGGACCCCAGCCTAAAATATTCTATCATCTCTCGCTAGACTAAAACCAAATAACTAGCTTTCCTGGCATTCCTGATTTCCCTCTTGCCCCAAGTTCCCTGCACAGCACCCAGAGCCATATTTCCTAATAAGCGCTCTGATTAAATCACTCTTGCCGTAAACTTTGCATGACCTCTGTGAACATGACCTGCTGTGTCTTTATGCTTTCAAATTCCTTGGATACATCACATTCATTCCTGCTGTAAGGATTTGCATGTCTTTCTCCTTTTCTAGAATGTTGTTTTAAATACTTTTTATCTCAGGTATGTAATTATATAAGTATATATAAGTATGTACATAAAGTATATATATTTATGTATTTTTTATTTTATACTTTATTTTATATATACACAATAACTTTTTGTCTCAGGTATGTAATTATATAAGTATATATATAAAGTATATATATTTATGTATTTTTTATTTTATACTTTATTTTATATATACACAATAACTTTTTGTCTCAGGTATGTAATTATATAAGTATATATATAAAGTATATATATTTATGTATTTTTTATTTTATACTCTATTTTATATATATACAATAACTTTTTGTCTCAGGTAGGTAATTCCTGGTTGCTCATACAATCTCAACTAAAAGCTACTTGCTCAGAGAGACTTTCCTAATTCTTGCCAACATACCCATTACTCTTCCTTAGCAGCACTTTTTATTAGAGTTTGCAAACATACATTTATTTGGGGGATTACTCATTCAAAGGCTCTGTCAAGAGCAGGGATTGGATCTACCTTTCTCACCATGTTCAAAGTTCCAAGATCACTTAATAAAAGGATTGTTTTTATAGTAATGTTAAATGACAGCATATGCAATTATATTTAATTCTCCTAACGACCCTTTGCAATAGGAACTATTGCAGTTCTTAAGTCAAAAATAAGAGAACTGAGGCGATAAACAATCTATTCCCTGTAATAAATGGAAGGATGGCTCCATAAGATGTCCATGTGTTAATCCCTGAAATTTATGAATATAAGCAAATGGGAACTGTAAACAGCAAAAGAGATCTTGCAGGTATGAACAAGTTCAACATCTTCAGATGTGGAGATTTAGCTGGGATTATCCGGGCAGCCCATGTAATCATGAGTTCTTACAAGAGGGAGTCAGAAGGTCAGAAAGGAGAGAAGATGCTGGGTTCTTGTCTTTGAAGATGGAGGAAGGAGCTGTGGCACAGGAATGTGGACGGCAGTTAGAAACTGGAACAGACAAGGAAACAGATTCTCCCCTAGACCCTCCAGAAAGAACAGATTCCTGCAGACCCATTTTAGACATCTGGCATTCTAAACTATAAGATAATAAATTTGTGTTGTTTGAACTCACTAAATTCATGTCAGTTTTTTACAGCAGCCATGGGAAAATAATATACTCCCCTCTCCCTTCAGCTATAAGACAACCTGAAGCCAGGGCTACTTGACTCCAAAGTCCATGATCTTAAACTCTATCCTGCATTGCTTTCAAATTAGCTGCAAGCTCGGTCTTCAGAAAGTCTGGATTATATTTTTACATGACATTGAACAGCTCTCCTTGAGTACTGCCTACAAGCATTCAGATGAATTTGAGAGATTAAGGAGTTTCAAAATTGTTTAGAGGACAAGACCGTCTGCAGGAAAACAATGTCAGTTTGTTTCCCAGAAATGTGACACATGCCCTAAGGTTACGATTTGCTGATGTTTTTTGCCAAAGTGGACTCTATGTATGCTAACTCTATGTATGCTTGGAAGGGTGTTTACTGTTGCCATCCTGTTCTTTCCCTTCTTTGTACAAATATTTTCAGTGAATGATGTGGATAACAGGATCTAAAAAGATATTCGCAAGATTCACAAACTGCATGTGGACACCTTATAAAATTGTGCTTTCTTCAGTAAAGACAGAATATAATGAAGGCTGATTAAAAGAAGCAGCTTCTGGTCTAGCCTATTTTCTTCCAGGCATCAGTTTTCCTGTTTTTGTTCATTATACCAAGAGATTTAGTATCTATTTGTGAGCAATAAATGAGCCTCATTAGTTTTGTGTCCAATGAAGAGATTTGAGAAAAAAACATAAGAAAACAAAAATTTATTAAGTGACTAGTATACCTGGTTTCCTACATATAATAACTAAATTACTCTTTACAACCATATTGGAGGTAGATATTATTGACCTTAATTTTCACACAAGCAAGGAATTGGACCCATTGAGGCTAAACAATCTGTCCATGGTAAGTGTAAAACCTGAATCATTTCCAATTTTTTTTATATCTCCAAAATCTCTTCTGCCAAGAGTTCCCTGATTCTTTGTTGCTCCTCCTTTTGCCATGCACTGTGCCTTAGGTTTGTCTTTTTAAATTAAAAATGATGGTGCATTCTTACTTATAGCTTTAGTGCATGGCATAGCAGCTGGTACATAGTGTACATCCAATGCACAGTTATTTAATTATTACATTAATAGATAAAAGAAATTAAGTGCACAGAATTTACTTTGATGCTGTCTTTGTGCACTAGCTTACCTCTGTGGCAATTTCCTAAAGGCGACTGGAGTGTAGAGGCCAGCAATCTGAAATTTGTACTTTAAACATCAGCTGAATTGTCCCTGGACATTTTTGCTTTAACACAAAAAAGTTCATGCTGTGTTTGAATTTACAAAGCACTTTCACATATATTATCTCATTTGACTTTCACTACATCACTGATATTATCTTCATTTTACAGATGAATAAAACATAAGATTACAGAAGTTAAATGAGATTTCCAAAATCTTAGAGCTAATTAAATGAAGAGCTAACCCTGGAACTTTTATTTTCTAATTTCAAATTCTGTGTTTTTTTCTACCATAGCATAGCTTCTTCATTATACTCATTATTTATTCATCTCCTACAGTTAAAAGATTCTACTGCAGCTTTCTTCCATTTGCCTTTTCATGAACTTATTCAGTGATTTATGGATTTATTCACAAATATTTGTTGAATGCCTACTCTGTGTCAGGCATACATTGAGAGGGAAATGGACATGGCCCTTGTATTTGTGGAACACGAGGTCTAAAGAAGAAAAGAGACTTTAAACAAATAAGTAAACATGCAATTATACGACAAAAATGTTTATACATGCTAGAGAATGAAAATCATCCAAAGATACAAAGGAGAAAACAAGGTGAGGCTTCATTTAAATTGGTGGGGTCCTGGAAAGCCTGTGGAAGAGCACAGCAAGGAGCTTTGAAGATGGAAGGAAAATCCCGTGCAAAGGCCCTGCGGTAGGAATGAGTTAGAAGCAGAAAAACAGACATAAAGACAACGTACATGGGGAACAGAAACCAACGAGGAGAGGAGAGGAAGACAAGGCTAGATTGGCAGGCGGAAGCCAAATGCTGCAGGGCGCTGAAGGCCATGTTAGAGATTTAAAATGTTATCCCAAGTGCAACTGGCAGTCTTTAAAAGGTTACAAGCATGGAAGGAAAACTGCTCAAGTTTTTAGATTTTGTTTTCTTTTGAAGTCACTTTGCTCAGTGAGGCTTTCCAAATTCCTGCCAATATACCCATTACTCTTCTTTAGTAGCATTTATTAGAGTTTGCAAACATACATTTATTTTGGGGATTACTCATTTAAAGGCTACTTCTATCAAAAGCAGGGATTAGATCTACATTTCTCGCTATGTTCAAAGTCCCTAGATTGCTTAATAAAAGGATTGTTTTTAGAGTAGTGTTAAATGACAACGTACGCAATTGTATTTAATTCCCGTAATGACCCTTTGCACTTTGGCAGTTGGGCCATTAAAGACAACAACCAAAAAAGAACAATCATGGTTTCAGGGAGCAAGCAGATTATTTGAAAGGCATTTTGGAAGCAAACGCAATGGGATCTGGTGATTTGGCTAGAGGGTGGGATAAGGGTTAACGGAGCTCCCAGGTTGAGTCTTGAGCAGGTTGGTCAGGAAGGCTGAGGTAGGGCAGGTGAAGGTGGAGAGAGCATAAGAGAAAGATCAAGAGTTCAGACATGCAAAACAGTAAACCTGAAATGCCTGCAGCACAGCCAAGGAGGCTGCTGAATATAGGAAACTAGAGCTCAGAGGAGAAATCTGAAATATACGTTTAATTCTTTATTATTTTTCAGTAAAAATCATCAAGTTTCTTCACTCAAGTTATGCATAAATCCAGAACCCAGAATGATGCCTGGCGTGAAGTAAATTTTAAGTAGTTTTAGAATTCTTTCACATAAAAAAAAAATTTAGCATTTAGTCCAGAGAGGGATAAGCAACATACAAAGATGAAACCGCCGCTTAGTGGCTGTGTTGTTTCTATTTTTCTGATGTTGAGTGTCTTTCATTTTTCTATACTTGACAACTGAAGTGACAATCATTCTCCTAAGTAGTTAGTTGTTTGGGGTCATTTTCACATAAGGTCTATTCTAGGTTTCTATTCTTTCGTAGTTATGGTTGATCTCTTTTTAAAATTAATCAGTTAACATTTTTCTTTTAACAAACTTTGTTAAATACATTTTCAATCTTTAATTATTGCTGATAAGAAAGAGTAGTAGTTCAATTTAGAAATTTCAGTTCTAACATTTATTTTGGATCATAAAGAGGAAATAGGAAGAAATTCTGAAGCAATACAGATTTCAAAAAATAAATCTGATGAAATGCATTTTCAAAGGCTTTCTGTCAAAACATGATGAAAAATCTGCTACTTTATTGAAAAGAATTACAGCCAAAACAATTTTTTAGAAGTGCCTCTTTTCATATGATGTTTTTGCATGTGAAATGAAACAGCTGTCTTTTGTTAAACCATCAGTCTATATTTGAAATGTTTCCTAAAAAAGGAATGGAAGATAAGCTGTTCTTTTTTAAAAATTTTAATTAGCTGTTCAGATTCAGATATTGAGCCCCTGGTATTTATAGCTTCTTTAAAAAGAAAACGGTTGTGAATATAAACTAGCATGTTTTTCTCAGGAAGTGAGCATGAGATATTTATATGTATTTATACTAGTGTGTGTGTTTCTAAAATCTACAACTAAAGCCAAAATAAGTCTTTATGAACTATCTCTTCCCACTCCTCATTCCAACTCGCTCAATGCGTGCTTCTGGCTGTGTTTTGTGACATTGCCACACTTCAGTCATTCTCCAGGAGGGACCCAGAAGAGAAATAGAACTTCTTACATGAGCTTCCCAGATGTGATAAGTAGTATTGTAAATGATACCCAGGGCCATTCCTGAAGCTCATCGTCTATTTCTTTTCTTTTCCTGATCAGGGTGCAGCCACATCTGGCTCTTCTCTTTGCAGGACAACCTAATTCTATCTTTCTAAGAGCTATACGCAGCCCAAACTGGTGAGGGTATATACAGAAATTTAATCAGCAAAGGTTCATAACATCAACTGAGTGGAAGTCCTGGAATGCTTTGTGAGGTGAAGCGAAACCTCAGCAAGGGACAACATGTCTCAGTTCAAATGTTTGAAGGGTTATTGTGTGGAAGGAAAACTAAGCTTCTCTGAAAGGCACCTAGGGATAGATAGAAATCAGGCTAATCAGTAAGCTCCAGGAAGACATATTCTGACTCAGCAAAATTAAAGAGAGAGTTCATGAAAGAATAAGCAGTGACGGCATTCACACAGAGTCACTTGGATGACTACCAAGCAGGTGTAGAGCAGAGGCATGTCATTAGTGGGAATAGATTAGTGTTTATTTTTATTTATCTTATTTTTGGCCTATGAACTGTAGCCTATGTCACCAAGTTACACACACATATAATAGTGTAATAGTTTTGTTTCAGTTATTATAATAAAAGAACAGGCCAAGCACGGTGGCTTGCATCTGTAATCTCAGCACTTTGGGAGGCCTCAGTGGGTGGATCACTTGAGGTTAGGAGTTCGAGACCAGCCTGGTCAACATAGAGAAACCGCATCTCAACTAAAAATACAAAAAAATTAGCTGGGCGTGGTGGTGTGCGCCTCTAGTCCCAGCTACTTCGGAGGCTGAATCGCTTGAATCTGGGAGGTGGAGGTTGCAGTGGGCTGGAATCATGCAACTGCACTCCAGCCTGGGTGACAGAATGAGACTCTGATTTTAAAAAATTTAAAAAGTTTTAAAAAGGATGTTTGTGGGTGTGTTTGGGGGGTGTGTGTGTGTAGGGCACAAATATAATTCATACGTATTACAACTGAAACACAAATTTCAAAAAGAAGTAACTTTACTAGCCTTATGCCCTATATTGTTTTTCATTCTATTATATTCTATTCTATCATATTTAACAAAAAACTGCTCCCAGCCCATGGAACCGATCTCAGAACTCACTAGTGGGCCATAACGTACAGTTTGAAAACCTCTCAACTGGATAATTTTAATGACCTTTCCACTGCTGTGCAGGGGAGATAGTCATCATTTTCTTCAATAAACTTTTGCATAATGAGTTGCTGCTGCTGCTGTTTTGGGCAGTTTTGTGTAAGACCTTCAACATAACTACCCTGCACTGACAGATAATCCCGTACTACACTACCATCATTTTTGGAGTTGTTTTAAAAATATCTCTTTAACTAAATTGTAGGAACATATAAAATGTCTCAATAATTTAGAACATATGGACACTCATTCATGTCTTTCTTTGTGTATCTGTCCTTTCACTTAATAAAATAAAGTTTTAATTTTATTTCTAGTGCTTTCCATCCACTTTGCTGTCTCCTAGAGAAACGAATACTATATATGTTTATTAGTCCTGTGAGTCACTCCTTCAAACATCCCAAAGTGTCCCTTCTTCCATTTATAGAGGGACAACGAAATGGAAGCTGGAGAACCAAGGTAGTGAGAAGAGGAAAATGACAAAGGACACTAGCGGTGCTGTTGGGGATGGGGTGAGGTCCTGCATAGCTCTGGGCAAAAGTTGATAAATACACTCCCAAGACCTAACCACACTCCCTACTCAACAGCCACCTGTTTTAGAATGCATGGCATGAAAAACTGACCCGCAGCTAATTTACTATTTGTTGATACATCAATTAAGACTGCCTAAAATGCCAGGCAAGTTCATATAACTGCATAAAATCTAAGCATGTACCTCTAGAGAGAAACTTAGTTTTCTACTCGAGTATGTCAAACCTAAGTTTTTAGACAGCGTAAAGCGGTTAAGGCTACTCTGGGAAGGGAGAGAAAGTAGCATTTAGTATAGTAATGTGTTTCAGGATCACTCATAGATTAGCACTCAAAAGGATATATTATGGATTTTAAGTCTCAGATGCAGAGGAAATGGATTACAGTCTCTGAACTTTGTAGTTGTTTTGAACATTGATTAATGTTGGAAGTAAATGCAGTAGGGTCTAGTGATTTGGATGCAGGTAACTGATTTGGATGGGGGAAGGATAAACGGAGCTCCAAGGTTGAGTCAAATAAGTGTTTGATATCAAATAAGTGTTTGATATTGATCACTGAAAAATATCAAATAACTGTTTACTGTTAGCATGTACTGACTTTCATTTATTTTCCCACAATTTTTCAAAGTCCCTGACATCAACTTACTGTGTTATCTTTTGTCGTTTTTCTTCTCAAGGTATAATATTCTACATATGCTCACAAATCTTATTAAGTGTTATTTCTAGTTAACTGCATTCTAAGTTTTACTTTAGAACTATCTAGAAACTACCCGCATTAAATAATCCCTCTAGGGATTAAAATGGGTTCAGCTGAAATGTTGACTGAGCTATGCCATATGTCCTACCACATAGATTTTGTAAACAGAATGGAACCACCATAACCTTCTTAAAAATTTTATTTATTTTACGTTAAGTTCTGGGAGACATGTGCAGAACGTGCAGGTTTATTACATAGGTATACATATGACGGGTGGTTTGCTGCATCAACCCGTCATCTAGGTTTTAAACTCCACATGCATTAGGTATTTATCCTAATGCTCTCCCTCTCCTTGTCCCCCACCCCCTGACAGGCCCCAGTATGTGACGTTCCCCTCCCTGTGTCCATGTGTACTCATTGTTCAACTCTCACTTATGAGTGAGGACATGCGATGCTTAGTTTTCTGTTCCTGTGTTAGTTTGCTGAGAATGATGGCTTCCAGCTTCACGCATGTCCCTCCCTGCAAAGGACATGGACTCATTCTTTTTATGGCTGCACAGTGTTCCACGGTGTATATGTGCCACATTTTCTTCATCCAGTCTATCATTGATGGGCATTTATTAAAAAGTCAGGAAACAACAGATGCTGGAGAGGATGTGGATAAATAGGAATGCTTTTACACTGTTGGTGGAAGTGTAAATAAGTTCAACTATTGTGGAAAACTATATGGCGATTCCTCAAGGATCTAGAACCAGAAATACCATTTGACCCAGCAATCCCAATAATGGGTATATACCCAAAGGATTATAAATCATTCTACTATAAAGACACACACGCACATATGTTTATTACAGCACTGTTTACAATAGCAAAGACTTGGAACCATAACCTTTAAAAAAATTATAGAGATAGGGCCTTGCTATGTTGACTAAGCTAGTTTTGAACTCCTGAGCTCAAGCGATCCCCCTGGCTCAGCCTCCCAAAGTGCTGGGATTACAGGCATGAGCCACTGACTATCATAAACTTTTTTAACAGATTAGACTCCACAGTTGAGGAACTTTTCTGAGGGGCATAAGCTGATTTTTGGTGCCCCAGCCTAGATTAAACAAACCAAAGGCTGAGCTCCTACAAATCTGGATAGTGGACAAAGTATGTCTTTAGTGCTCCAGCCTCCTGCCTGCTTCTTTCCGGATGACAAATGCCTTCCCTTCTGTGAAACCTACTTTGCAACAGGATAGAGAGTGGTGCTTTTTAGAGCAAGTATTTGCATTCAAGCCTTATTTCTCTCCTAACACACTGCAGAGCTTCAGCTTCATGCAGTCAACAAAAGTACAGTCAACTCTCCTTCGTGGTGACAATTTCCACTCAGCTGCTTAACCATTGATCCTTATTGGATTTCACAACTAACCATGCTATTTATGAATAAAGAGCAATTATTCATTAATCACAAAGTATATGTTAAGGGTCTGCTAAGTGTCTAGTCTGAAGCTCACTTATGTCGACTTTCCAAAGAAATATGCACAGCATTCTGGCAAATTCTGCTCACTTGAACTGTGGCTGATTCTCTCTTTTCAATTCCCAGTTCATTTCCAACATTCTGTTTTTCTAACCTTAAAGACA
>NW_012098166.1:311159-315491 GCF_000951045.1 Mandrillus leucophaeus
GCATCTATTTAGCAGGTATTTTGCGAATGACCTTGTTGCTGGGTCCTTTACATATAACCAAATCCCATGAGCATGGCATCCGATCATTTTAGAGCTGAGAGGGCTGCAGTCTTTTAGAAGAGATGTGGAAGAAGCATCGGAGTGACGAGTTGCAGAGCTCCAATCCCCCTCTCAGAAGTTTGCTATTGTTTCTCTGAGACTTGAGTGACTGCAGCACAACTCGAGACTTAGTTTTTTAGAGACCCCCTCCAACCTCCCGAGAACTACAGGAAGCAAGAAGACATCTCACTTTTCAACTCCCGCTTCTGGATCAGACCACACATTCATCATTTTAGGAAACAGTTAAGATGTTTTCCTAACGTTGCTCTCATACCCCTGGCATTCCCCTCAGTTATCAATTATCTTTATTTTGGCGATAGTGAGAGAGGCAGAATTCGTTTCTTTTTTAGAAACACTGGAGAAGAAGTTTGTGTGACAAGTTACTGTCTGAAATTGAACACTAGATAGATGATTACTGTAAATACCCAGCATCCTGTCAAGCAGGGATCCACGTGTGGGCGAGGAAAGAGGGCAGGGAAAGTAATATTTCATGTTTCCCCTGCCCTAGGCACCTTTCATACACTTTTCAAATCATCACTGCAGTCCCACAAGGTGGGTAGTAGTCAGACATTTGTGGAAACTGAGGCTCAGTAAAATGAATACGCAGGGCCTTGGTCTTTGTTTGGGTCTCTCTGAATGCAAAGCCCGATGGTTTTTCACCAAGTGGCTGCATCGCTAATCATTGTCCGAGTCGGGGCTTCTACCTCTCCCTCCTCTTTTCTCCCATATCTGATTCATAGTGTGCTTTAGCCACAGTATTATACTCCAGATATTATCTAAAGCAATTATCACAGCAATGTGTTAAACTCTAGAAATAACTAAGCTGCAGGGCAGTTAAGTATCGCACAGGATATTAGATAGTTAAGATGGAATGGCTATCCCAGTTCCTGTGACTACAGGTGCCTACTTTTTCTACAGAGCCATCACCTTTGTGTGAGACATTTGGAAGTGGACTTTATGCATGCGAATAATTTTCCAGCTGTGTTATACCCAAGAGAGCCAAGAGGGAAGAGCTCTATGAAAGAGAGAGAAAACATTTAAATGGGGTCAAGAAGGAAGGGAAGTCATAAATTAAATGAAGAGTCTAACAGGGTTTGGAGAGATGGATAACATACTTTTTCATGTATTTTTCAAGTGCTGACTCTATACCATAGCAACATACTTTCTCCACTCAAGACTTTATACTAATGGAGGAGATAGACATAGGAAAAACAGAAACAATCAAAAAACTACAACTCAGTCTCTACTCCACCTCATAGTCGACAATCTTCTTTCCCTCCCAGCCCATCTTGTCTTAGTTAATGGCAACAATACCCACCTGGGCATCTTTCCCTCATCTCATTTCCCCTCTTCCTCCCACCTCACATTCCATTTCACGAATTCTGAATGATGGACCGGCTTCCCCAAGTTTTTCTCCTCCACTGACTCTTCTGCTATCACCATATTCTAGCTCCACTGTTTTTCGTGTGAACTACCACAAATGTGTCTTATTTTTATTTATTGATTGATTTGAGACAGAGTCTCACTCTGCGGCCCAGGCTGGAGTGCAGTGGCATGATCTCGGCTCACTGCAACCTCTGCCTCCTGGGTTCAAGCACTTCTCCTGCCTCAGCCTCCCCAGTAGCTGGGATTACAGGGTCATGCCACCAAGCCTGGCTGACTTTTGTAATTTTAGTGGAAAGGGGATTTCGCTGTGTTGACCAGGCTGGTCTTGAACTCCTGGCCTCAAGAGATCCACCACCCTCAGCCTCCCAAAGTGCTGGGATTACAAGCATGAACCACTGCACCCAGCCAACAAACATGATGGTTTCCTTTAAATACAGATAATAACTTTTCTCCAAATAAAATTATTCAGCTTCACGTTGAATAGAATAAAATCAGAACTTCTTACGTCAGCTTACAAAGTTCACTGCAATTTGGTTCTTGCCCACATATATGGCCTGACTTACTTTGTCTCTCTCTCTGTCTCTCTCCACCGCCTGCACCTCCGCCCTGTCCCCCGACAACCCCCTTTAGTCACATTGGTGTTTCTGCCTCTTAACCTTAACCTCTTTAGGATTTTTATACTGTTCTTTACATGGAAGTATTTTTCCCCCAGGGCTGCCTTGGGCTTTCTTTTTCTCATTTGTCAGATCCTCATTCTAATGATCCCTTTCCATAGAGGCCATTATTGTATCCCCAAAAAGATAAGTTGGCATCCTAGTCTCCAAAGTCTGTGAATATGACCTTATTTGGAAATAGTCTTTGCAAATATAATCAAATCAAGTTAAAGGCATACTGGATTAGGATGGGCCCTAATGAGTTAATGGTATCCTCACAAGAAGAGGGAAATTTTAGACACAGACACATCAGGAAGAAGGCCGTGTGAAGGTGAAGGCATGTATTGGAGTGATGCATCTATAAGCCAAGAAATTTCAGGAATTTCCAGCCACCACCAGCAACTAGCAGAAGCAAAGGAGAATTTCTCCCCAAGAGCCTTCAGAGAGAACACATCCTACTGCTATCTTGATGTCTAACTTCCAGCTTCCAGAATAGACAAAATACATTTACATGAAAAAATAAATTTCTTGCTGGGCACCGTGGCTCACGCCTGTAATCTCAGCACTTTGGGAGACCAAGGTGGCAGATTACTTGAGGTCAGGAGTTCAAGACCAGCCTGGCCAACATGGTGAAACCTCGTCTCTACTAAAAATACAAAAATTAGTTGGGCATGGTGGTGTGTCTGTAGTTCCAGCTACTTGGGAAGTTGAGGCAGGAGAATCATTTTAACCCAGGACATGGAGGTCTCAGTGAGCTGAGATGGTGCCACTGCACTCCAGCCTGGGTGACAGAGTGAGACTCCATCTCAAAAAACAAACAAATTTCTGTTGTTTTATGCACCCCGCTTTGTGGTAACTCATATGGCAGCCCCAGGAAATTAATTTAGAATTCACTCAGAATTTTCCAGCTGTGTTAGACCTAAGAGAACAGAGAGAGAAGAGCTCTATAAAAGAGAGAGAAGACACACAAATTCAGTCGAGGAAGGAGAATCATAAATTAGATAAAAAGTCTAACGGGACTTAGAGAGACAAATAACATATATTTTAAATATTTTTCAAATGATTTGTGGCTGGTTCTCCCACAACCAACTCTTTATTGCATAATTCAGTTTTATTTTCTTTTATTCATAGTTTTTATCACACTCTGAAACAGTTTTAAGTCATTACATATATAGTAAATACATACATTTATAATGTTTATATATGCATATTTATCATATGTGTATCTTTTTATCCTTATACAATATATAAATATCTGAAAGTGCAAAGTTTATTTACCTGGTTCACCCAACACCTAGAAGATAGCCTGGATATATAAATATCTGTTCAATGAACACATGAACTTGATGAATTTAGTAGTATAAACTCAGATAATCTCTGAACAAAAGCCTTATAAAATTGATTTTGTACCACATTTAAGGAATATGTAATATGTTTCTGTGATTCTTATAGCAAAGGTCTATATTTGAAATGATAACAATAACTAATTAATCCAAGAAGAACTGAGAAGGTACTAAACCAAATATATCAGGTGAAAAGATCCCATTCATTTACTTTTAGCTGTCTCCATTGCTTAAAGAATGAGATAGGTGATTCCCAAACAACTGTGATTTTTCCTATGACTTGGAAAATAACTTCATTTTCGAATCTGAGTTTAGGTTCTGCTAAAATGAGTATGGCAGTTTATGCTCTAATTTATCACATCATCTGCTTAATTAAGTTTGAACCGATATTACTTTTGGTTTCCTAACTATACAGCCTCTCAGATGTGTTGAGTATTATCGAGGGTGCTTGTGTAGAAAAATCAAGTTTGTTTCAGTGGGCAAAACTCAGACTTCCAGAATCAAAACCCTCTAATTTCCATCACAATGTATTACATAATCATGCATAAATAACCCTAATTTTCTGAGCATAACATTTAACTGTTTTTCATATCATTTGTTTCCTTTTTAAAAGTTATTATGTCCAAGCACAGTAGCTCATGCCTATAATCTCAGCATTTTGAGACGCCAAGGTGGGAGGATCACTTTGAGTCCAGGAGTTCAATAACAACCTGGGCAACATGGCGAAACTCTGTCTCTACAAAAATACAAAAATTAGCTGGGTGTGATGGTGTGTGCCTGTAGTCCCAGCTACTTGGGAAGCTAAAGAGGGAGGATCTCCTGAACCCTGGAGGTTGAGGCTGCAGTAAGCC
>NW_012098166.1:315541-319990 GCF_000951045.1 Mandrillus leucophaeus
TCATCTGCTTAATTAAGTTTGAACCGATATTACTTTTGGTTTCCTAACTATACAGCCTCTCAGATGTGTTGAGTATTATCGAGGGTGCTTGTGTAGAAAAATCAAGTTTGTTTCAGTGGGCAAAACTCAGACTTCCAGAATCAAAACCCTCTAATTTCCATCACAATGTATTACATAATCATGCATAAATAACCCTAATTTTCTGAGCATAACATTTAACTGTTTTTCATATCATTTGTTTCCTTTTTAAAAGTTATTATGTCCAAGCACAGTAGCTCATGCCTATAATCTCAGCATTTTGAGACGCCAAGGTGGGAGGATCACTTTGAGTCCAGGAGTTCAATAACAACCTGGGCAACATGGCGAAACTCTGTCTCTACAAAAATACAAAAATTAGCTGGGTGTGATGGTGTGTGCCTGTAGTCCCAGCTACTTGGGAAGCTAAAGAGGGAGGATCTCCTGAACCCTGGAGGTTGAGGCTGCAGTAAGCCATGATTGTGCCACTGCACTCTAGCCTGGGTGACAGAGTGAGACCCTGTCTCAAAAAAAAAAAAAGATAGGAAGCTATTATTAGAACCTGGTGGAGAGAATATGGTAGATGTGTCTAGGGTTATAGCCACAGACTCTATTTTTCAGTTTCACTAATTATAGTTAAATTTATAGTTATCTGAAAATAACTTATTTATTATAGTTAACTTTAACTCCATCTTGAAGTAAACTATATGAGTTCTCCTCTCTCTTTCTCTCTCTCTCTTGCTATAATGCCTCTCTTTCTGTGCCTGTGTCAGCATTTTGACTATTGTAGCTTTAAAATGTTTCAATTCTAGTAAATCTTCCATAGTTACATTTGTTTTCAAAATTTTCTTTGCTAATACATTTTCTTCTTTTTTTTCAGATGATCCTTGAACATTTCCTCAATCTCCTCTTTTACCAATACGCACACACTCTCACACACACACACACACCAGACACACACACACACACACACATGTCTGTGAGATTTTGAATGGTAATGCATTAAAACTATTTGTAAATGTTCTGGTTCTGAGAGGAACTGGGCTCAACTACATGGTTTTCTATTCTAATTTTCTGAATGCTTGAAGGCAGGCATTGTTAGGGGCTGCAGTCATCTAAAAGCTCAAATGGGTTGCATATCCTAAGATGAACTCATTCAAGTGGCTGGATGATCATGCTAGCATTGGCTGGAAATGTAGGTGGAGCTTGTGAATATGGTCTTTCCGTGGACTTTTCACACTAAGGCAAATGGATTCCAAAAAGGAATCCTCCAAGAACAAATGCTCCAAGATATCCGGACAGAGGCTGTAACGATGCTTATATGAGTTTGAGTCATTGATAATAGACTGTCATATCTTCCACGTTCTATTGGCCAAATGAGTTTGTTAAGGTCAACAAGGATTCAAGGGAAGGATAATGAGATCCCAACTTTGGATGGAGAAGTGTCAAGGTCCTTTCCAGAAGATCATGCAGGATGGGAGATACTGTGGCTCTCCTTGGTTACAGTCTGCCAGAATCCACCTCCTCAGTCCACAACAATTCACATCCCTCCCACCTGCAAAATACACTGACTGATCCTCTAAGTTCCCTGTAATTTTATCCCAATGCAATGATCTTGAAATCTAGGATCTCTTCAGACAAATCAAATGCAGATATAGATGAGGTTTATGGGTACAATTCCTCAAGAACATTTTCTTCCTGTCTGAAAACCGGTAAACAAGTTAGCTGCTCCTGTGTGCACACCCAGCATACAAGGGTGATCAGGAAAAGAATTGTTATTGGTTAAATTGTGCCCCTCGAAATTCATATGTTGAAGTTGTAATCCCCAGTACCTCAGAATGTGAAGTTATTTGGAAGTAGAGTCATTGCATATGTAAATAGGATGAGATCATACTATAGTAGGGTGGGCTTTTAATCCAAAACGCCTGGCATTCTTATAAAAAGGGGAAATTTTGGCACAGATATACATAGAAGAAAGACAATCTGAAGAGGAACAGGGAGAAGATGGTCATTCATCTTCTCCAAGGAGAGAGGCTTGCAACAGATTCCTTCCTCACAGTCCTCAGAAGGAACCAATTCTGCCAACACCTTGATTTTGGACTTCCAGCCTCCAGAACTGTGAAGCAATAAATGTCTGCTGTCTAAGCCACCTAGTTGCTGGCACTTTGTTATAACAGCCCTGGCAAACTAATACAGAAATAACTGAAGCTAAGCATACACCTGAAATCTCAGCTACTGGGGAAGTTGAGGCAGGAGCCCTTCTTGAGCCCTGGAGTTTGAGGCCAGCCTGAACAACATGGAAAGACTCTGTCTCTAAAATATACAAATAAAAATAAAAATAAAACTAATTAAAATAGACACTCTCATTGAAAAAGAAAAGAAACAGGTGACATATAGCAGCCATTAGTCCACAGCAATTCCAAAATTTCATCAGAAATGTATCACTAATATCTTAATTAGATGCTCCTTGGATCTAGTTTTTTGTTGATCTTGGTTCTGCTCTCAGGACTCTAAGCTCTACACTCTGAAATATCTCTTCTTTCTTATAAGAAATGGCTTATGGCTTATGTTAGGCCGGACACGGTGGCTCACGCCTGTAATCTTAGCACTTTGGGGGGCCGAGGCGGGCAGATCATCTGAGGTCGGGAGTTCGAGTCCAACCCGGTCAACATGGTGAAACCCCATCTCTACTAAAAATACAAAAATTAGCCGGGCGCAGTGGCTCATACCTGTAATCCCAGCCACTCAGGAGATTGAGGCAAGAGAATCGCTTGAACCCAGGAGGTGGAGGTTACAGTGAACCAAGATGGTGCCAATGCACTCCAGCCTGGGCAACAGAGCGAGACTCTGTCTCAAAAAAAAAAGAACAGAAAAAGAAAAGAAAAAGAAAAAGAAACGGCTTATTTTTTGCAGATGAGTAACTTTCTCTAATTGTTTCCTTCAAGAAGTTAGGAGTTCAAAGATACTTTTGTCTCTATCCTTTTTAATCCAAGCATCGAATGCTTCTGCTAGTATAATTATAGTAAAACATCTTATAGGTTTTCTGTAAATCTTATTAGGGTTCATTCCATTAAATAAAATCCATTCCCCCACATTTCTGGCTTAGGCTGAGAATCTAGATGCTGTGAGACAAAACCCTTATATTTCTTAGACACCTTTTGGTTTAGTTGAAAGGGTTTATGAGGCATATTCTTAAATCATTTTGAAGTTTTAATAAAGGGTCCTATAGCCACACTCTTGATTTTTTTCTTTACCCTGAGGTTATTTCTTACTTTGAGAGTCATTTCCATGTAGAGAATTTAGAAATAAAAAAAATAGTTTTAGTTTCAGGTCCATCAAGGCCTGACTCCTGAACATTGCTTCAAACTTCTACTTGAAAACAGACATAGTACTTTATTTTAGCTTATCTTTGCCTACTGATACCTTGTCATATGTAGCTAAAACAAATTAATTGGCATTTCTATTTCATTAGTTATATTTTCTATTTTCCATGTTACTACAGACCATAGTTTTGGCAAAATTTCTGCCATTACATAACACAAATTTCTTTATATTCAGTGTTCAATGACGATTCTCTTACTATCCTTTAAGGCAGCTATCAAAGACATTCCAGTCTTTGCCCACTACACAGGCCCAAAGAGAATGCTCTGTGGTTTAGTTTTACATTATGGCAGTACCATAATTCCAGGCACCAACTTAGGCATCGAATGGGGCAATTCAGGTATCAAATCAGGCAAACAAAACTACTAAGAATGACATGTAATAAGAAATTTTTTATAGGAATTAGACCTTACTCATTTGTGAGAGCTGGTAAAGACATATGGGAAGACTGTTCCTTGAATTCAGTGGTGGGAAAAAACTTCCTGTAGGTCAGTAGAACCAAACTCAAAGTGACTCAGGGGAGAGTGAAGGCAAGCTGAACCTTGTATGGGGGACACATTGGAACTTACAAAGATACCTGCAATCTGTCTCTCACCACCTCTGACCTTGACAGTGTCAGCAACCTGCCACAGAAATAAGGGTACTTTGCTGCAGATTTGCATACATACACCTAATTTATGGCCGAAAGAAGCAAAAGGACCAGATCCAGTGGAAGCTGGAAAAGCTGAGTGAGCTGAGACCAAGCACCGCCCCATGCTAATACAGTCAGCTGATCAGAGATCCGCCAAGGGACCTGGCGCCCTGCATCTCTGGACTGCAATGGCGACTGCATCACTATCACTTTCCAATAATAATGCTCAAACAAAAGGTGGTTGTGCTCTGTTTATATAGTTAAAGGCAGGAGAAGGGCACACATTGATTAAAATCTGATGTCTGTAGTCAAAATTCACACAATGGACCTTTTATTATGAGACCAAACTCTAAGAAGATATGGAATCTCTTGATGTAATGATTTCCTCAGAATTCATGGGATAATAAGGAATTTGTATGTTA
>NW_012098166.1:321955-324124 GCF_000951045.1 Mandrillus leucophaeus
TGCCGGAATTATTTACACAGTCCACAATGAATACTAGGTCAATATTCATTATATAAATTAGTGGTGCTGAATGGTCTTAAATGAGCAGAGCCTTGGGTAGGTTTCTGTGTATGTTATGTGTGTGTATAAAAGAAAGAGAGATAGAGAGATAAAGAAGAGAAGGTAGAGAATGTAGCAGGCACGGTGGCTCATACCTGCAATCCTAGAACTTCCGGAGGCTGAGTCGGGGGAATTGTTTGAGGCCATGAGTTCAAGATCAGCCTGGGCAACAAAAAGAGACCTCATCTCTACAAAAAGTAAAAAAAATAGCTTGGCATGATGGCATGAACTTGTGGTCCCAGTTACATGGGATGTTGAGGCAGGAGGACTGCTTGAGCCTAGGAGATCGAGGCTGCAGTGAGCCATAACCATGCCACTGTACTCTAGCCTAAGTGACAGAGCAAGACCCTATCAAAAAAAAAAAAGAAAAGAAAAGAAAAAAGAAAAGAAAGAGAGAGAGAGAATGCGGTATGGTGGCAGGCTTCTAGTGATACCACCAGCTAGAATTACTGGAAACCCTTGGCTACCAGAGTTACCTATGCATGCTATTAGAAAGAGACTGTTTTTCTATGAAAAGCAACTCCATGTAGATAATAACTGGAAAACTAAAATGATGAAAAAGATTTGGACTCCAAAACCCACTAAAAGAGCACAAAATTACATTCTGCCAATCTTAGTATTCAAAAAAGGATTGTTGGAAAATCTCCTTTTTCTGTGGGCTCTCTTTCTATAGCTGAGAATAATGATCTCTTGAGTTTCGTAACGTAGGTAGTTAGACCGCGGAGGCATGAAATCAAGAAAAATAAAGTTCTGCATCTTCTGGTTTGATTGTGAAAAGTCTAATGTAGGGGCCACCTAAATCAGAAAACAATTCATTTTTGTCATCTGTGGTAGTTATGTTCTATCAAGTCACCAGGAACACTGAATTAGTGAATACTGAATCACTGCTCCTAGGGGAAATGCAGGGTGAGGGTCCCACGAGCCTCTGCTCACAACATTTTCATCAACAAATCAATACATACCTTATTTTACATGTGCCTCCGTTTAAAGACACATTATTTAACACATATTGTTGAATGATTAACATTGAACTCATGGCCAACAGCACTACATAATTCATTCTTGAACAAAGTTGCCTATCAACATGTTTTCTCTGTAAGAGATGTCAGCTTTCTTGCACTTAAGACAACAGAACAGCACTACCCTGTGGGGGTGAGGGTAACAGAAAAATTACCAGCAAAAAAAACAAAACTGCAGAAAAGGTGCCTCTAAACAGACTGGAAAAAGGACACTTATTAATAGAGAGTACAGAACATGAGAGCAGAATATCACTTTGTTAGACCTCAATTTTTCCCCACTTGTGCATGTCTGCAAATGACCAAATGGCACTACAGGTATTGATTGGAGTTACAGATACATTCTAGCTAGTAGGAAAATTCACAAATATGAGATCTGAATAATGAGGATTAACTTTATATACATTAGTGGGCAAGTTGAGATTCCTGAAATTAAATGCAACTGACTGTTGTACATTTCTAACCCTAAGTATTATGCATCAACATGGGTTCAAGTGGAGGCAAAAATAAATGATTCCTACAACATGCTTCCTAGTAAATGTGTTTTTCCATTTAATGTGTGATGGAAGAAAGGCTTAACTACTTTACGACACAATGAAAATTCTGAAGAAAATGCCTATATCATTTAAGACCTAAAGGCAAAAATGAAGAATACAAAATGGTGACTTGACAAGTGAAAACAGAAATGAAGTCTCTTGAGAAAAGTGAGGCCCAATGCTATTTTTGTGATATGTGAAATGTCCTTGGATTGGCGCAAGTCATTAGACACTATTGCTGAAAGAGAAATAATTAACATCTAACTGGGCAGAGCTATTGGGATTTTTTTTTTTTTTAAAGATATAGGCAAAAAATCCAAAGAAATGGAACTGTCCCTAGATTGACAGATTGAAGAGTCCTAGAAAGTTTCAATGTAGAACTTTATTTGAAAGAGTGAATTATGGCCAGCCCAAGCAGTTTGTAACTCAACATTGCTGAAAATCGTCATGCCTGTAATCCCAGCACTTTGGGAGGCCGAGGCAGGTGGATCATGAGGTTAGCAGTTTGAGACCAGCCT
>NW_012098166.1:324539-325825 GCF_000951045.1 Mandrillus leucophaeus
ATGCACATTTAACACTAGGAGAATTTTATTTTCTTAATGATTGTTAAAAGTATTGTATAAATTAATAATTATTGCGAAAATGAGAAATAGGACACATAAAGTTGAAGTGATGCTGCATGCATGGCAGCTATTATTATTTGGAAACCAGCTGCTAACTAAGTAGTATTTCATGGGGAAACAGAGGAGCTTTTGATACTACTTTGTCTAGACAGGCTTCTCAGCAGGAATGGGCATTGCAGTGCACTTCTCTATCGTAGCGGAAACTGTAGCCTGCAAATTATCTATTTCCTCCCTTTCATTTCTAAAAACGCCTAACATCATATTCTCCAAGCCTTGCTTGTAGTGAGATGTGTCCAGGTGACTGTTTTCTGGCCATTTAGGTATAAGAGGAAACCACTGAGTAGGATTTCCAAAAAAGTTCTTTAAAAGATACTCATCGCACTCCGCCCTGCCCCTCCTGAAGGCCCAGCTATTGGGGAGATTGAGGTGGGAGGATCACTTGAACTTGGGAACTCAAGGCTGCAGGGAGCCATGATCATGCCATTGCACTCCAGCCTGGGCAACAGAGCAGGACCCTGTCTCAAATAAATAAATAAATAGGATGAATGCAGCTAACATACTGTTTTCTGTCCCTTTTTTCCCTGCATGATGGCTCTTGAGGTCCTTTTGAGAGTGAGGATAAAGGTCATACTCCAAGGAGGGAGAAGCACAAAACTAAAGCAATACTCACTTCCTGACGAAATTGTGGAGCCTCCATACCAGCACTTGACTACTCATCTCTCATGAGAAAAACAAACAAACCCTTAATTGCTTAAGTCATTGAGTTTGGGATTTTTGACACTAGCAGACAAATACAATTCCTAACCCACAGACCTAGGGATGAAACCCTTGACTGGTGTTCAGGAGCGTTTATTAGGTCCCTGTGTGGATTATACTCAAGATTTTCAGCTTTCCCAGAAAAGAAGAGTGCCATGTTGTAACATAGAAAGTGAGACATACACATGGAGGCTCATGCCTGTAATCCCAACACTTTGGGAGGCTGAGACAGATGGATTATGAGGTCAGGAGTTAGAGACCAGACTCACCAACATGGTGAAACACCGTCCCTACTAAAAATACAAAAATTAACAGGGCATGGTGGCACGCACCTGTAATCCCAGCCACTCAAGAGGCTGAGGCAGGAGAATCACTGGAACCCGAGAGGTGGAGGTTGTAGTTAGCTGAGATCGTGGCATTGCATCCAGCCTGAGTGACAGAGCAAGACTCTGTGTGGAAAAAAAAAAAAA
>NW_012098166.1:326720-327998 GCF_000951045.1 Mandrillus leucophaeus
TCCTTCCTTCCTTCCTTTCTTCCTTTTCTTCCTTCCTCTCTCCTTCTTTCTTTCTTTCTTTCTCTTTCTTTCTTTCTTTCTTTCTTTCTTTCTTTCTTTCTTTCTTTCTTTCTTTCTTTCTTTCTTTCTTTCTTTCTTTCTTTCTTTCTCTTTCTTTCTTTCTTTCTTTCTTTCTTTCATCTTTCTTTCTTCTTGCTTGCTTTTCTTTCCTCCTTCCTTCCTTCCTTTCTTCCTTCCTTCTTTTCTTCCTTCCTTTTCTTCTCTCTTTCTCTCTTCCTTTCTCTTTCTTCTTAAAAAATATTCTTGATTGCTCTTGGTTACTGCTCCATCAGACCCTACATTCCCTGAGAAATCAGTCACATTTTTTATCTGCCGGAATTATTTACACAGTCCATAATGAATACCAGGTCAATGTTCATTATATAAATTAGTGGTGCTGAATGGTCTTAAATGAGCAGAGCCTTGGGTAGGTTTCTGTGTATGTTATGTGTGTGTATAAAAGAAAGAGAGATAGAGAGATAAAGAAGAGAAGATAGAGAATGTAGCAGGCACGGTGGCTCATACCTGTAATCCTAGAACTTCTGGAGGCTGAGTCGGGGGAATTGTTTGAGGCCATGAGTTCAAGATCAGCCTGGGCAACAAAAAGAGACCCCATCTCTACAAAAAGTAAAAAAATTAGCTTGGCATGATGGCATGAACCTGTCGTCCCAGTTACATGGGATGTTGAGGCAGGAGGACTGCTTGAGCCTAGGACATCGAGGCTGCAGTGAGCCATAACCATGCCACTGCACTCTAGCCTAAGTGACAGAGCAAGACCATATCAAAAAAAAAGAAAAAAGAAAAGAAAAGAAAGAGAGAGAGAGAATGCGGTATGGTGGCAGGCTTCTAGTGATACCACCAGCTAGAATTACTGGAAACCCTTGGCTACCAGAGTTACCTATGCATGCTATTAGAAAGGGACTGTTTTTCTATGAAAAGCAACTCCATGTAGATAATAATTGGAAAACTAAAATGATGAAAAAGATTTGGACTCCAAAACCTACTAAAAGAGCACAAAATTACATTCTGCCAATCTTAGTATTCAAAAAAGGATTGTTGGAAAATCTCCTTTTTCTGTGGGCTCTTTTTCTATAGCTGAGAATAATGACCTCCTGAGTTTCGTAACATAGGTAGTTAGACCGCGGAGGCATGAAATCAAGAAAAATAAAGTTCTGCATCTTCTGGTTTGATTGTGAAAAGTCTAATGTAGGGGCCACCTAAATCAGAAAACAATTCATT
>NW_012098166.1:333103-335106 GCF_000951045.1 Mandrillus leucophaeus
ATGAGAAAAACAAACAAACCCTTAATTGCTTAAGTCATTGAGTTTGGGATTTTTGACACTAGCAGACAAATACAATTCCTAACCCACAGACCTAGGGATGAAACCCTTGACTGGTGTTCAGGAGCGTTTATTAGGTCCCTGTGTGGATTATACTCAAGATTTTCAGCTTTCCCAGAAAAGAAGAGTGCCATGTTGTAACATAGAAAGTGAGACATACACATGGAGGCTCATGCCTGTAATCCCAACACTTTGGGAGGCTGAGGCAGATGGATTATGAGGTCAGGAGTTAGAGACCAGACTCACCAACATGGTGAAACACCGTCCCTACTAAAAATACAAAAATTAACAGGGCATGGTGGCACGCACCTGTAATCCCAGCCACTCAAGAGGCTGAGGCAGGAGAATCACTGGAACCCGAGAGGTGGAGGTTGTAGTTAGCTGAGATCGTGGCATTGCATCCAGCCTGAGTGACAGAGCAAGACTCTGTGTGGAAAAAAAAAAAAAAGAAAAGAAAGTGAGGCAGATACCCTGACTTAAACTTATTCTCCTCCTCTCTGTACCTTGATAAGAAAAGTGTAGAGTACACGACATTGGGCTGACATTGCTCGGATTGGTAGGTTTTCATGGCCATTGTTGAGTGGTAATGAATGATGGCATTGAGTCCATAGAAGTATGAATTCTAAAATATAGTTTTCTCCTGTTTTCTATGCTGGGTTTAAAAATAGAAGAATTCACGTGAAAACTATGGCCCATGCATTTCTTTTAAAGAGGTGAATTTCCAGGTTTTAGGTTTATATTTTATTTGAATAACCATGTCTAAGATGTCCTATGTAAACAGGAATTTAAGCAATCCACGGCATGGCTTCCAGATAAAATTTAGTTCACTCATAACGAATTATGTCTGTCTTTGGAGAGGATCTCCAGTTCTTCCAGGTGTTACTTTCCATATCCTTATCATTTTACCCAGCTTCAGAAAGACTGGCCTGAGGTAAAACCTTTTGCCTTCATTTTGATTGACAGCAGACCCCTCCCGTTTACTGAAAAGAATGTTGCAGATTTCCTGTTTAACAGATGATGGTGAAGAGGGGCAGAGCATGAGGCGTCAGTGATCCTACCTATGAAAAGAAGGCACATGCTTTGCTAAAAAAGGATAAAGATGAAAGGCCTCTAAGTGGCTGTGTATTCATCCATTGTTTAGTTCAGGAGACGCTGACTCACTGCGCTGACCGCCAGGGGAAATCCTGTATTTCCCTCTCTGGGACTTTTGGGTCCAGCTTGCTTAAGAGAGGCAAGCGCTTTATTGTTTTGCTGGAGCCTTGGTGCCACTATTCCAGACATACTCGTGTCAAGTTTCAGGTGGCTTCTATAAATCATGTCATTGGAAGTTAGAGAGGTGACTTTTTCCTCTTCTGTTGTTTGGACGTACCAGCGTGGTATGCGTATGCATCTTCCCACTCACCTGAACTATGGGGCCAGGTCTTCATGGGAGCATCCTCCTATGTCCACTTGTCATTTTCAAGGAAAGTGAATCCCAGCCTTTTCATCATATTAGATAAACTCCATGTCATTGCTAAGTGCTTATGTCATCAAATTAGGAAAATATAAGTCATCCACGATTTACAATATCATGCACTCAACAGTATTCTCATCCATTTACAGGGAGGAAAAAAACATTTAAAATATGGTATCTGTCTTAAATAAATGACAACAATAAGATAACCAACTTGAGAACTATATGGCCTAGGACTTACATAATTTCTCATTCATATAATGAAACTGAAGACCATGAAGGATTTAGACTGTAAGCCATGTAGACTATAGTTAAGAAAGTATTGACTGGGTGCGGTGGCTCATGCCTGCACTCCCAGCACTTTGGGAGGCCAAGGCAGGTGGATCACGAGGTTAAGAGATTGAGACCATCCTGGTCAACATGGTGAAACCCTGTCTCCACTAAAAGTACAAAAACTAGCTGGGCATGGTTGGTGCATGCCTGCAGTCCCAGC
>NW_012098166.1:340186-386455 GCF_000951045.1 Mandrillus leucophaeus
CAGAGATTGTTGCTCATGTCCATTGCATATAATTTACTTTCCAATTCAGCTCCTCTGAACAACAATTTGAACTTGGAAATTATTTTTGTTGAAAGTACAGGTTTTTGATAGATTTAAAATCAGTTTATTCTAGTTATTTTTCTTGCCCTCTATTTTTCCTACCCTCTTTATTTTTCTTTGTCATATTATTGCCTATTTCTTCAGGCTCAATGAGCTCTCCTTTAGCTCATGTAAAATTGGATGGATTTAATCTTTCTTATTTGGCACCTTGGTTATTTCCCATGATGCTTCTCCTGGGTGAGATCTGACTCTCATCTGTCATTTTGGGAAGAATCTAATATTAAAGAATCTTCCAATATTCATCTGTTGGGTCTTGTGGATGCTACTCAGGGATGTCTGTCAGAATTCTGGCATGCAAAGAGACAGCCAGGAGGTTCAACTTGGATAATTTTCATTTTCTTGCTATATGAAATAGCTTTATCCAAGGGTTTTAACTGGAAAACACAGTCATCTGAGTAATAAGCAGGTCAAATCTTTGGATATAGCATCTCTCAGTCTAGAAGGGAAATTTCATTCTTCATTTAGGGAATGTTTGGGCTATGTGTGAGCTTTTAGTTTCCAAGTTTTCAATTTCCATGTTCTCTTTATCATTTGCATATAATTTACATATTTCAGGGTCTTGTTGTCACATCAAAGTTTTAAGATGAAAAGATTTCATAGTCATTAAGTGTCTCTCACTGACATGATTTGATTGTCAATGCTATAACAGGGTAGGCCTCATTCTGGAAAGAGGACCTGGGAAACACAGACAAGAATTACTTCTCCATTCCTGAGAAAAAAAATACAGCTTGTTTTCTTTCAAACTTTTAATATACCTTATATTTCCTTGAATTTGAGAAGTAATTTTTCTGTTGTATTTCACAATGTGTTCTGATATGTTTACCAACCAGGAAGCTCCACCAAACTTCAGGGTCCACAATTACTAAGGTTTCATTACACAGGCACAATTGGTTGAATCACTGGCCACGTCTTTGGACTCAGTCTCCAGTCCCCTCTCTTCCACCGAGGTTGGGAGATTGCGCTGACATATAAATGTGGTCCCAGAGATCCATTGTGAATAACAAAGGCACCCTTATCATTTAGAAAATTCCAAGAATTTAGAGTCTCCCTTCCAGGAACCAGGGACAAAGATCAGTCAAATTATTTATTATACAACGGAGTTTAATAAATGTAGCTAGTTTTATTAATGTTATTATACCATCGAGTATCATAATAACTTTGTGAGGTGGAGAGAGATAACTTTGTGAGGCAGAGTTTTTCCTATAAATGTTCACACACTGTGTTTTTTAGTGATGAGAAAAAAGTGCAGATGGGAGCATATGTTCCATTGAAGATAAAATTTCTGACACTCAGAGAAATTAAATACTTTAAGACAGTAAAGAAGAACATCAAGTGCTTCACACATTTTCAACTTTCAGGCTTTTAAGCAAAAGAGTAAAAGGGCTAACTGTAACATATTTCTCTAAGTCAAATAAGAATACATACTTAAATTCTGTTCAAATTATGTATAACAACTATCAAAAAAATAACTTCTGTGAAAAAGCAGATTAACTTTCATTTTTAGAACAGATAGATGGAAGGTAAGCTGGAACCCTCAGAAAGACAAGATACAGATGTCTGGCATATGCTGTTTACAACCATTATCATTGCCTGGTGCGACTAAGGAAAATGAACTTCTGTCAAATGCTTTGAATTTTGCTGCATCAATGTAGGTTTGATTTACTTCATATTCCTCCCAGAAAAGCAATAACAGATTTAAAAAGATTACATTAGCATTTTTATACCTTGATAGCAGTGGGGTAGGTGATGGTTTTGCATCTTTTTAAACAAAAACAAACATATTTAAAGTGTTCTGCTACAGTTATGAAATGTAGGAGTCTCATGGTTTGCTTATCCATTCCAGTTGGCTCCTGACTCAGCAAAAGAGCAAAGTAAGAAACCTGACTGGCTTCATCAATAGCAGGGTTTGAAGAGGAAGATTAATTAGCAGGTCGTTGAGAAGGGAAATTAAGAAAGCCTCTCTTGCCAGGTGAGGTGGTTCGCACCTGTAATCCCAACACTTTAGGAGGCCTGGGGTGGGCAGATCACTTGAGGTCAGGAGTTCGAGACCAGCCTGGCCAACATGATGAAACCCCTTCTCCACTAAAAATACAAAATCAGTTGGGTGTGGCACACGCCTGTAATCCCAGCTACTCGGGAGGTTGAGATGGGAGAATTGCTTGAACCCAGGAGGCGGGGGTTGCAGTGAGTCCAGATCGTGCCACTGCACTCCAGCCTGGGAACAGAGTGAAGACTCTGTCTCAAAAAAAGAAAAAAAAAAAGAAGGATGGAAGAAGGGAGGGAAGGACAGAAGGAAGGAAGGCAAGCCTCTTTTCTGATCTTCCCTCAGACAGTTCAACAAGTCAGTAACGCTTTACATATGAGACATCTATGGCCAAAAATGAAGTCATTTGATCAAGGTTTGATGGTAGATCCTGTGTAAATAAGAATACTACAAAAACGAAACCCCAAAGCCAATGAGTTAACAACATTTCTCAGCAATCCACCTACTTTAGATGAAGGTATAAATGATAGAGGTTGTTAAGAAATTATTTAGAAGAAAACTGTGGCTTTACCTAAAAAGAAGTAGTTATTTTAGCATTCAGAGTTATTGCCGGGCGCGGTGGCTCACGCCTGTAATCCCAGCTCTCAGGGAGGCAGAGGCGGGAGGATAGCTTGAGCCCAGGAGTTCGAGACCTGCTTGGGTAATATAGCGAGACCCCGTTCTCCACAAAAAGGAAAAAAAAAAAAAAAAGACAGAGTTATCTATTTTGTATCACATTTAAGTGGACACTTTGCTTGTCGGATTGCTTATGTCGGATTGGCATGATTTAATGGGATGATTATCTTAAAGTTTTAAGAGAAATTGGTCCCTCTGTGGTGTTGGAAACTCTCTGTTAATATAATGTGTCAGGATCATAAACCATCAGCGGGGACTGTTTGGTTACTACGCAACTCCAGGGACATTGTTTTCTTCTGTTGTTTCTCGCAGAAAAGACTGCAGAGAGGGCTTGATCCTAAGGACAGAGACAGATGCAAACCAATGCACAGGCACCAGAACTCTTCCATTTCTGGGTAAAGGAAAAGGTAAAATAAATTCCAACAATGAGCAATGTAATCAGTTGTCTTTATGGTATAAATATGGAGTCCTCAAAGGGACCTTCATTCAGTAAGATCTGGTTTCTGTAGAGTTCTCTCCCAGCATTGGTTATTTCACCATGAACAGTTTGTGAGTCCTATTTGTGACCCAGGTCCTTGTCTGTAAAGCCCAAGATTTCATATTGAAAACAAATAAGATGGGCAAGTGATTGATATTTGTAATGTATAAAGAACTGTTAAATAAAAAGATGAACATCTAACAGAAAAAGGGGTGAATGGCATTGAAGCGGCTATGTTGTCTGGGGTATATGCCCTGGGATCATTGTTGCCTGCCAGGAAAATTTAGGACACGGACACACAGGAAGAGTTTAGGAGTGGAGGTTTAAGAGGCAGAAGAGAAGAGAAGGAGATAGAGAAAGGGATCTCCAAGTGGAAAGGACCAGATAGTGGCAGATGCACCAGATTTTATAGTCGAGCATGAGGAGGTGGTGTCTGATTTACATAGGGCTGACAGATTGTCTCCATCAGGTATGACGTTTACATAGCATGCGAGGAAGGCTGGTCTCCCCACCCTAATCTTATTATGCAAATGGACTTTCCAGTTGATCCGGGCCATCTTGTCTGCTCCTTACAGTACAAGTGACTGACAAAGGGAAGGCAAGATGGAGCTGCCATCTACAACGTATCTAGTCCTTAGTTCCTGCTGGCATTCACCATGCAAGCTGTCAGCTTGCTTGTCTATGTCTGCAGATTGACTTTACAGGCTACTCTTTGTTACACAATGATTTGGGGCTGCTTTTCATTAAAAAGAAAAGCCTTGGCAGGGCGCAGTGGCTCACGCCTGTAATCCCAGCACTTTGGGAGGCCGAGATGGGCGGATCACGAGGTCAGCAGATCAAGACCATCCTGGCTAACACGGTGAAACCCCGTCTCTACTAAAAATACAAAAATTAGCCGGGCGCAGTGCTGGACGCCTATAGTCCCAGCTACTCGGGAGGCTGAGGCAGGAGAATGGTGTGAACCCAGGAGGCGGAGCTTGCAGTGAGTGGAGATCGCTCCACTGCACTCCAGCCTGGGCAACAGAGCGAGACTCCGTCTCAAAAAAAACAAAAAACAAAAAACAAAAAAAACCCTTGTGTAGGACTCCCATACCCTTACTATTGCCTATGTGATTTCTTAACCCTGTATCAGCAACTTAAAAAAGGAGAAATGCAAATAGCCAATAAAAATTTTGGAAAAGTGTTCAACATCACTAGCAATCAAATAAACGTGGTTAGTAAAATATTTAGCAATTTTTATTTACCCAATTGACAAGTATATAAAAATGATGCAATCTCCATTTAATGGCCAGGAGGCTGGTCCATGACTGCATGAAAGGCTTCCGTTGCCCTCTCTCTTTCATTTGGACTCTCATTGCCGGGAGAAGTAGGCATCAAGAGATCAAGATACCCCATGAGTTTCTCCCCGCCAGCAAGACTGTGTCTCTGCAAAAGGCACGAGCCATTTCAAGCTGTAGCACGCTCTTCAGTTCTGGGCTACAGAAACCACTCTATTCTTTAGCTCCTTTTTTCCTTATAGTAACAATCGGACAGCAATATGATAATAAACTTGAGGAATTATTTTAAGTTTTATATTTTGGAAACAGAAATTGTACTTTGAAGAATTTATATTACATAAGAGATATGCAAAGATGCTGTTGAAAATGAGTGTTCATTGCAGTGAAAATTGGAACCAGTGTAACCATCTAACTGTAGGAAAATTCTTAAATTATAAGACACCTTTATGATGAAATATTTATTATACAGTGATCAACATCATGTTCTCCAAGTATAATTAGCCTATGGAAATATGTTCATGATATATTAAGAACAAAAGGATGATTTCAAAAATGAAGTATGATTCCTAGTAGGTATAAAATATGTAACACATTAAAAAAATACTGGAAGCATAAGCTAAAATTTTAATAACAGGTATCTGTAGGTATGGAAATACATTTAATTTCTTTGTTTTTTCTTTATTCTTTTATTTTTCTATTTCTTATGTGAAACGCGAATAACCCTTAGAGTCAGAGAAGGCAACAAATGTTATTTTCCCAAAAGAAATGAGAGGCAGGGTGGATAGAAAGATCTTTAATCTAAGAAGGAAATTAATAGCCTTTCATCATCAACATTTTGAGATTCTTTTTTTGGAAAGAAAGTATGTTCACACATGGTCACACTTTAGTCAGTTAATGGGGATTTATTTTGCATATCATCTTAGTCCCACGTGGCATGCCTCTAAACTAAATAGACGTGAGGAAATAAACATTTCAATTGCAATAAAATGGAGTCCAAAATTTTAGGAGGCCTTGGATCCTTACTAAAGAAGAACATGGACTCAGTACTAGCCTGAAGCTGACTCTGTAGTAGCAGAAAAGACACCTTTTCCATTGTTCTTTCTAAACTTTGAGTGCAGAGTTTTCACAGACATTGTCCAGGGCAGTATTTCTCCGGATTTTAAAACAATACTCACAGAAATAAGTCCATTTTTTTTAGCAACCCAGTGCATAAGTACAGGTGACAGCAGGCACACATGCACATGCTAAACACACACACATACACACACAAGTACAGGTGAACACAGGCACACACACACCCGACACAAGGACAGGTGAATGCAGGCACACACACACATATCCCCTACACAAGGACAGGTGAACGAAGGCACACACACACATACCCCCCACACAAGTACAGGTGAACACAGGCACACACACATACCCACACACAAGGACAGGTGAATGCAGGCACACACACACATACCCCCCACACAAGGACAGGTGAACGCAGGCGCACACACACACCCCACACAAGGACAGGTGAACGCAGGCACACACACACACCCCACACAAGGACAGGTGAACGCAGGCACACACACACACCCCACACAAGGACAGGTGAACGAAGGCACACACACCCCCCACAAAAGGACAAAAAGGACAGTTGAACACAGGCGCACACACACATTCCCCCACGCGAGTGACACAAAAGTTTCAAACACACACACATAAACTTACCACCCTTACCACATATTGATACTTCTATATGCCACTTCATATTTATAAAAAGGTTATTATAACAGTCTAGAACTTTTCATTGTGAAGGAAGCTCAAAAAATCGTAAACACTAAAGAATAGAAATAAGCACTAGAGATGAAGGAAGATCAAGTCACCAAAGTGGGGAAAACTGATTGAGGTGAGTGAAAAAAAGAGCTTGAACTTTTATTCACATTAATTTATTATTTCACTGTCTAATTATGTGTCCTTTTAAATAATGTCTACATTAGAACTGCACATGCATATAATTTATGAACATATGACCAAATGTAGACCAGAAAACTATGCTTAATTTTTTTTTCTTCAGAGGCGCTGTGATCAAAAAGTTTGGAGAACATGGATTTGGATTATAGGTACAAGAAGAGTTGAGAGCAAAAGGTGTTTCTGGGGATATGTCATTAACAAAGTTCCCCAGAAAATAATATGATCTGATATGGGCCTTAAAAGATGGGTGCTGTCTGGCCGGACATATGTTAAAAGATGTCATGTAGCAGTTTTGTATTCAGAGGATCAGGTTGCAGAACAAGGGGCAGAGGGGTCTTTGGAGGATCCCAAGACAGGTGGGAATCAGATATTAAATTAAAACAAACAACATAGGAAAATAAGTGAGATGGATCAGCAAGTCTCCCTTCATTTTGAAGACACTAGGGCTAGGGATGGTTTCTGAAGCTCCTCTGTTACTGATGCCTTAGAAGCTGTGATGGATGGTTTCCATGGACTCCTCCAGATTTATTCCCCACTCATGGCCACCTGCTTAATGATTCAGGAGGCTGGTCTATGGCTGCATGCAAGGCTTCCCTTGCCCTCTGTCTTTCATTTGGACTCTCATTGGGGTGAGGAGTAGGCATCAAGAGATCAAGGCACCCTATGAGTCCTTCCCTGACAACAAGACTGTGTCTCCGCAAAAGACTACGAGCCATTTCAGGCTCTGCTGTGCTCCTCAGTTCTGGGCTGCAGAAGCCACTCTATGTTTTCTTTTTTTTTTTTCTTTTTTTTTGAGACAGAGTCTCGCTCTGTCACCCAGGCTGGAGTGCAGTGGCGCGATCTCGGCTCACAGCAAGCTCCGCCTCCCAGGTTCCGCCATTCTCCTGCCTCAGCCTCCCAAGTAGCCCGCCACCATGCCTGGCTAAATATTTTGTATTTTTAATAGAGACGGGATTTCACTGTGTTAGCCAGGATGGTCTCGATCTCCTGACCTCATGATCTGCCCGCCTCGGCCTCCCAAAGTACTGGGATTACAGGTGTGAGCCACTGGGCCCAACCAGAAGCTACTCTATTCTTTACTCCCTTCATAGCAGGATGGTATGGCTTCTCCTCCACTGCTAACCCAGGGATAATATATGATTTTTCTATTGATTTCCCTAAATTCTGTTCAGACCTCTGTAAAACAAGCAAACAAAAGATTTCTATTAAAAATTCTCCTCAAAATGTGAATGTGTTGTCTATTTCTTGCTGGAACCCTGGCTGACATAGATGCAAAATAGGTGGGACTGGATGTCTAGAAGGCGGAATGTGGCACAACTGTGGTCTGAGCACTTGGAGAAAAAGCCAGCACACAAAGAGAGGTAGAGATTAGGTGGGAATGCCAATAAGAGGTTTATCAGGCCGTTTCCAGAAATAACCTTACGTAGAAGAGGCCTGAGGAAGCAAGTGCATCCTGAGGTTTCACATCCCAGCCCAAGAAGAGAACAATGAAAGGGAAGTACACTCAGGGGATTTCTAAAGTTCTGGAAATGGTCAATACCTTAATCTGGCAGTCAAGGTACAGGTGTTCATTTTATTGTTTACTTTTGTGATTATACACATAGATTTTATACACCCTTATGTACTCAAGACGTATTTCAAAATAAAATGAATGGGGAAGGGGAAGAGTGAATAATGGTGGATATGGTGAACAACGTCACACGGGATTCCGTCAATACAGTGTTCAATACGTTTTACATACTATTTCATCTGTTATTTAATTTCGTATTAGGATTGCGAGGTAGAACTCATCATCTTTTGTTTCAAATATTCCCAGGGATATAGGAAAGTGGTACACGCTACCTGTCAATATTTTATGGGACAATTTAATCAGAACAAAAATTGTGAAAGACTGCCCAGATTATTGAACCTCATTTTGCAAAAAAAAAATCCTGGCTTGCCATCTCAAATCAATTTGTGAACCAAGAGTGGTTTTAGTAAGCAATTATTATCTTCTAAAAAGAGTCTTTAATCACTTACAGAAAATGTTAAAGTGCAGTTGATGCAACATCAAAACTCTTGCCAGCTTGGGAAACAACCTTAAAATCTAGCTTTAAAATATTTACCATATTTTTATCATTCTGGCTTTCAAAAGCAAAGAAAAAATTCAGTTTATCTCAGTTATCACAACAACGTGGGATGCTTATAAAAACCGAAGCAGGATGAAGTTTGGCGTTATATCTGTTTTCTAAACAGAAACTTCCCCAGTACATATGTGCGTAGAGTCCCCTTGAGGTTGACCTAGCAATGGAGATTAGTTTCAGGGATAAAAACAGAAAAGTGTTTGTGATACTCATTCCCTACTGAGAAAATAAATGAGTAAAGACATTACTATTAAACCGCTTTTGAATTAGATTTTTTTTTTCCTCCAACAACTCACATTTATTGTGGTTAGTTTCATTTTAAAGTCAACATAAATTCAGATGCAAGGAAGGAAATGCTTTATTCATATGAAATTTTTGCAGTGATTTATACATGAAAGCTTCAGGCAAAAAGTTAGATGAAATCAGTTTACTCCCTATTTAGAATTATTTTCTACAGTTTTTAAGTAAAATTCCTTCTCACTGGTTAATGAGTTTAAAGACATCCCAAGCCCTGAAAAAATCATGAGACAGGTATTCTCTACTTGGACTAAGTCCCATCCTATTATTAAAGATGCTTAGGCAAAAGATTCTAGAGTCTCAGTGGCAAAGGTATAAGAAACTAGCCAAGATGACTCTACAAAAACACACATAGTATATAGTCTGATTTGATTTCTAAGGCCAGCTACTAAGTTAAAAAGTAGAAGCGATTGAACAGGGTTGGATATTTGACAGCCTTGAAAACTACACTGAAAACTTAGCAGTTTTCGCTTACCAATAGTAAATCATTATATGTTCTTGAGAAATATAGAATAATTCAATACAGGTAGTATTACAAGAAAATTAGTCTGACTGCAGTGTACCAGTTGAATTGTATGCAGAGAGGACAAACTTGGAGTAACTCACAACTGCAGCACTGTTCTGAAAATGTTCAATACCTTAATCTGGCAGCCAATCCACTGGTGGTCATTTTGTTGTTTACTCTTGTAATTAGACACATGAATTCTATGCTCTCTTTTGTGCACATGCTGTATTTCAAAATTACAGACCTGTGCAACTGAAAGGAGAGATGGACAGGGAGATCACTTGAATGGTAATTTCAAAGAAAGAGGATGATTTTGGGGGAAATAAAGACATATCAAAGAAGGAGTTGGAAAAATAAAATATAATCATAAAGGTTCTGTCCTTCAAGATTGAGAAGATGGTAGTCAGAGCAAGACCACTGGGAATGAGTTTGTAATCTGTATATGAATTCGGGTGAGGAAGGCCAGCTTGATTTAGGCATGTTAAGTTTGTGATGACATGCAACATTCGGCTAGATGTATTTGGTGGGTATATGAGTGGAATGGTACAATCTACGTAAAAATATTGATATATTGATAGTGGCTAATTCTCCAAGGGAATTAGAATGAGAAAGAAGAGCAGAGGGGATTGTGAAGACCTGTATGTAATGAAAGAGAAAAACGTGTCATGAAGGCAGGGTGAAGGAAAAGGAAGAGAAATAAAAGGAGAAATGGGATGATGCAATGTTATGGAAACAGGTCGAAGAGTTTCAAGAAGTAAATGGATACCAGGGTCAAATATTTCACCAATGTCAAAGATGGATGTGGAATTTGAGAATAAGCCCCCTTGGATGGAGCAGCTGAATTTAATGGGGTGGTCAGGGTGAAAGTCAGAGCATAGCAATTGAAGGTAGATTAAAGACAGGCAGCTAAATGAAGATGTTGAATGCAGATCACAGTAAGAAATGAGCAGAGGCAAGGAGAAACTGGGGGTGTAAAAATATGATTACAGTTATAGAGATGGCAGTGTCAACTAAAAGGTGGGTTTTTTGTTTTTGTTCATTTATTTATTTGCGGGGGGAGCTTGGGATTGTTGGGGCATGCGAAGACTTTTGAGCCTGAGGTCAGGAGGCTACATACATCCCAACAGAGTACTATCATGTCTTAAGGTGCTATGATGAGCCTGGATAATGAGTTCAATACCAAAGGCTGGTTTGGGGTTTTATATTTGTGGCTTGAAATTTGAGTTTCAAAGACCAGCTTTCATTAAGAAAAAGGAGAAAGAAGAAATGCTAAAATGCTTTTATGTTTTAAAATCTATAAAAGACAACCTCACCCCTTCCTTAGTGGTCAGAAACCAGTATCTTCAGAACCCACTTTCTTCCTGATCCAACTGAGAGGATAGACTAGAACCAGATGTGTCTTGACCTTCTCAAAACCTACACCCAGTCAGGAGGCCATAACATACTGTTCAAATACAGCCCACGTGTGGCTAACACAGGACCTCATTTTCCATGATGTACCCAGCAGACTGGGGCATAGCCAGTTGCAAAGGCCCGAGGCTGGAATCTGACAAAGGACACATTCCACTGGGAGGAAAGGCTGTGCTGTACCCAGATTAGTCCCTGAGTGTCCACTCTTCTACACGGAGATGCTTCACTTTAGGCTTAAGCCACGTAGGAGAAATCCGACACATAATTTTGACCCTTTTCAGTATCCTTATAACGAATGGAAGAAACGAAGATGGGTTTCCAAAAGGTCAACTTTTAGAAACTGAAAAAGTTTTAGTTTTGTTTTTGTTTTTCCAAAATGACTCAAGCAATAGATTCTTGCATACTTCCCATGCCGTTCAGTTCCGCCATCCAGATTATCTCTCATTGGGAATTTTATCTTTTTAATTCAGCTTTGACATTTTACTTAATTTGTTTCCGTTGCTCCTTTTAGGCCACCCTGAACAAATTTTTCTTTTCTTTTTCAAGCTCTCTCTCTCTCTCTCTCACACACACACACACACACACACAAACACACAACCCTCTTTTTTCTCTCTCTTTGTTCTTAGAGGAATTAGGTAATGCTTTATTTTCACCTTCAAGTTTCAGTTCAGCAAATGTGCACTGAATATCAACTGTGCTCTAAGCAGTCATTTGTTCTCATTTTATTTTGGAAATAGCTATATTGCTTTTGGGAAAAAAATCATAAAGAGTTTCTGTTGACATAGATAAAGAAGAAAAATTTGAGAAAATATTTCCAATCCCACCATCCAAATACCATTCAATATTAACCATATGTTAGTTATTCATTATCCCTTCTTGCATATTTATAAAAACGTGTATACATATATGTTTATAATTTTTCCAAATAGAATCATACACCTGTTTTATGAACAGCTTCTTTTACTCAATATGCCATGAAATTTTTTCTGGTCAAAAATGTATCATTACATCCTCATGTCTAATACAGTCATCCACCACATAATGATGTTGTGGTCAATGACAGATTATATTTATGAAGGTGGTCCCATAAGATTATGGAAGAGTTGTAAACATTTCTGTCTCCTACTGACCACGTAGCTGTTATAAGCTTGTAGAGCAATGCATTACTCATGTGTCTGTGGTGATGCTGGTACTGCCAGTCGTATAAAACTCCAGTATATACAATCATGTACACTGCGTAATGCTTGGTAATGATAATAGATGACTATGTACTGGCTCATGTATTTACTGTTCTATACATTTTATTGTTATGTTAGAGCATACTCCATCAATGAGCAAAAAAGTTCACTGTAAAACAACCTGAGGCAAGTCCTTCAATAGGGATTTCAGAAAAAGGCATTGCTATCACAGGAGATGACAGCTTCATGTGTGTTATTGCCCTAAAGACCTTCCCATGGGACAAGGTGTGGAGGTGGAAGACAGTGATATGGATGATCCTGAGCTTGTGCAGGCCTAGGGTAATGTGTGTGTTTGTGTCTTAGTTTTTAACAAAAGTGTTTAACAGTAAAAAATCAAAATAAAAAATTAAAATAGAAAAAAGCTTATAAAATAAGGATATAAAGAAAGAAAACATTTTTGTACAGCTCTGCAATGAGTTTATGTTTTAAGTTAAGTGTTATTACAAAAAACTTAAATGAAATTTAAAAGTTCATGAAGTAAAAATGTTATAGTAAGCTAACGTTAATTTATTATTTTCATTACTTAAAATTTTTTTTTTTACCCATTACACACCCCCAGGAGGCCCTGAGAATATGTGCCTATAGTTAACTTATCATTGAGGAAATAAAGTTTTAAAAATAAATTTAGCTTAGCTGAAGCGTACAGTGTTTGTAACATGTGTAGTAGGGTACTGGAATGTCCTAGACCTTCACATTCACTCACCACTCACTCACTCACTCGCTCACCCAGAGCAACTTCCAGTCCTGCGAGTTCCATTCATAGTAAGTGTCCTATACATAGACAATTTGTGTACTTTAGATACACAAATACCATTGTGCTACAATTACCTATAGTATTAAGTAAAGAAACATGCTGTGCAGGTTTGTAGCTTGGGAATAATAGGCTATACCTTATAACCAAGGTGTGTAGTAGGCCATACTATGCAGGTTTGCATAAGTACACTCTGATGTTTGCACAAGGATGAAATCACCCAAAAATACATTTCTCAGAACATAGACCTATTGTTGGGCAGCACGTGACTGTAGTTGCATCACATCACATTACAAACATACGTGGCAATTTTCTTAACTAATCTCCCGGTGATAGTCATCTAAGTTATTTTGATTGTTTTGTTTTGTTTTGTTTTGTTTCTATTTCAAACTTCTATAAGTAACCTTATGCACATGTAGTTTTCCATTTGTTCCCTTAAGTGTTTACTGTTTGTTGGTAGGTCAAGAGGTCTTTTCCCCAGTTGCTTCATCTGCCTACTCCAGGTTGACTGCGGGCGTGAGAGTGATCTTTAAATATATGAAGAGCTTTCAAGAAAGCCCCCTTTTTTTTGTGCTGCTCCCAGAAAATGAGATCAAAGGATGGAAGTCACATGTTGGCAGATTTGGGCTCAACACACAGAATTAAATAAGTAATGTAGATGAAAATGTGTGCTGAGAGTGAGTTGCATGGTATAATAATTGTTAAACAAATACCATTATTATGGTGTAATTATGGAAGAAATTGCTTCATCACTTGGTGAATATCTAGGTCTTGACTCTGCTTGTCTGAAGCTGGGTGAATAATTTTTAGTAATTACAAAGCATCTTGGTCCTAGGTGGAACTTTGAACACATCGACCTCTTATTTATCAGGCTTCTAAAAGTTTCTAAGATTCCATGATGGAACTAAAATCGACTTGGGTTTTAACCTCAACATCACCTCCCCAAGTCCTTCACAAATGCCCCAAAGTATTTATGCTTTAATAAGAGACTTACGAAAGACTTAATTTTGGCAGATTCTTGGCAGGTAGGCAGAGGGAGATATTTGGGGTCAGAGAGCCTTTCAGGGCCCCCATTTAAATCACAACTTTTATAATATCTATTTATAAGAGAAGTTTCCAACTCAAAGGTCATGGGTCTCAAATAAGACAACTCCCCCTACCCCCTTCTCTTGCCCACATCCAGAGTTTCAACCTGTACCATTTGCTAGGTTTGGGGTAACTGCATGGATGAAAAAGAAATAGCAATAAGAAGAAACATGAACATCCCAGTAGTGCCTTATATCCCCAGTTGTAAATTATAAAAAGATATGATATGCTAGACATCAAAGCAGTGTAAATCAAGGTTGTCAATCACAAGCACAGGCAACACAGACACCCTGTTTTGAGAGTTAATTTCTCCCAACAGACTTAAGAACATCCACCCTTCCAAGGAACCATCCCTGTCCCGCTCCCAGAAGCTGGGTCCATCCAACACGCAGGAAAAGTCTCAATTGCAATGTCCTCAGTCAGGTTCGTACAAGTAAATTAAGGGAAAGTAGTATTATCTCACCAAATAAGAAAGGCCTCATTACTGCAGAGTGAAGATCTGTACCCGAAAATTTATCATTTAACAAGATTCAATCATTCTCAAATAAACTTTTGACTTTTTAATAAAGAAACAGTGGTCTCAAATAAGGAACAAAATGCATATATTTTTCCCGGTGGGGAAATACATTCCCCAATGTACCCCTCTATTGGCCTCTGATTCATTCTTGGAAGAATATGCTGAAATAAAAATGAAATAATGTATGTGTCAATGATTTGAAGAGGTAAAGATTGTCCATGTTTAGCAATGATTATTGTATGTGCCAATGATTGGAAGAGATAAAGATTTTCCATGTTTAGCAATGATGATTGTATGTGCCAATGATTGGAAGAGGTAAAGATTGTCCGTGTTTAGCAGTGATTATGGTGATCTTCACCTCTGTCCTGTGTAGGGAAAGCTTAAGGGAAAGATCCCCAAGAACAGAACAGGTTGGCATTTGCCTGCAGCTCTTGTTTCCTTTTCAAAGTGTGCCAGACCTGGTGCAGTGGCTCACACTTGTAATCCCAGCAATTTGGGAGGCCAAGGTGGGCAGATTGCTTAAGCCTAGGAGTTAGAGACCAGCCTGGCCAACATGGTGAAACCCAGTATTTCCAAAAAAAAAAAAAATACAAAAATTAGCCCAGCACGGTGGCATGCCCCTACTAGTTCCAGCTACTTGGGAGGCTAAGATGGGAAGACTGCTTAAGCCTGGGAGGTGGAGGTTGCAGTAAGCCAAGATCACACCACTGCACTTCAGCCTCAAAAAAAAAAAAAAAAAAAAGGATGTCTTACCTTCAGCTAATGTACAAGCCACTTTTCAAAATATTTATAGTAGTTTTCTGGGTTTTCTGTAGCCTAAGCCTGGTGCTTTGTATCTGGAATGCTCTTACCTCAAGGATTCTTAGAAGTATGAGGAGTACTTAAAGCTCTAATTAAAGTTCTAAGAAAAGACATATCCTGCAGCTTGGATTTTTCTGGAAGTTTCAATAAAAGAAAATCATAATTGTTATAGAACACAGAAAATAAATAAGATGCAGTAGAATGCAACATTCGTGGACATCATTTTAGCTTTAAAAATAATCCATTATATATTGTCAGATAAAACTTCAAAATTTTTGCGGTTAAATGAGACAATATTCCTATCACCCTTAGGGAAATTTTTGAGAAGCATTAACCTAAAAGCAGAGCACAGACTCCCAGCCTGGTATTTAAAATCCTTCGTAATATGGTCTTAATATTCCTCTTTGAACTTTTTCCACAAGCCTCTTATCTGAAATCTGAATTCCCCCTGGCATGTCCTCAACCTTGTGATCTTCCATGTGTCCCACAAAACGCCTCGTTCAGTTTTCCCTCCTAGAATGTTCCTTCCTCTCCTTCTCCCTCTCCCTCGCTTCTGATTTCCAAAGTTCAGCTCAGGCAAACTCTTTCAGAATCCCCAAATACCTTAGTGATCATTTTTTCCTCTCTACCACATTCACAGTTTCTGTTATGCTATTTGCCATTCATAGCGAAATACATTCCTTGGTTTTTTTTAAAAAAAAATACAATGTATTGTTTTAATTGTATTGTTTATCTTTCCAACTTAGACTGAATATTCCCAGAAAGGGGGAATTTTAACATTCTTTGTAACTCCTGGTGTCAAGCTCATGGCAACAGATTATAATATGGGGACAGCATTTTAGAGGTAATGGAATTTTGATTTCTAATTTCGTGGATAGAGAAATTGATCAGTGGAAAAACAAATAGGAAAAAAGAAAGAAAACCTGGAGGAAATGACAAAACAGTGAGTTACGTTGGGTCATTCTCCTTTTTACTTTTGTGGAGATCAGTTTACATATGGGTCTTGGGAAATTAAGAGAGAATGAGAGACAGGGAAAGAGAGAAAGAGATATTTTCACTCTAGCCTGTAGCACACAGATTAGGTCAGAAATAAGGAAATCTGTCTGATGGAAAGGACTGTTTCATTCTGGCCCTTGATCTTTCGTGTTGATCTGAAGGAGGTCAGCATTTCCCGAAGCAGGAGAAACAGCATTTTTGTGATCTTCCTCATCCACACCAAGCACTAACTTCGTCTTCATGTTAGCATGGGTTTATTTTAGCATTCACCCATTCACATGCAACACCATAAACCCCATGCCAACCTTCTGAAAAGTTATTTACACTCTTTTTCACCATTTTTACATCACCGCTGAATTGGTGTGTTTGAGTGTGCCAAGCCTCCTGTCTTTATTGTGATGTCATTGGAGGGGCTGGTGAAGGGTGAGCTTTGAAAAAAAAATACAAATGACGGAGCTAACAAATGAGACTTGTGGTTCCTAGTGCATAATTTGACAGGGCAGGTGAGATAGGACTTCTGTATTTATTGCTCATTCTCTTAAAATAAGAGCATACATTTATATTATTATATGCATTGATATATGCACCTTATATTTATTAACTAATTTTATTCTCATAGCAACCCTAGGTGATAAGTATCTTATAATCAGAAACTGGGGGCAGAAAGTTTACAGCTCAGCCAAGTAACCCAGCTTACTAGGTGTCAGTACTAGTATTTGAAAACACAAATTCCAGATTCAGAGTCTGTGTTTTCATCTACTACACTACAATGCCTCTCAAGAGAGACGTTTAATTTAGAAATAAAATTAATTCAGAAATAATTTTAATATGTAAAAGAAGTCTAAGGCAGTGAAATTTAAAATGGTGTACTCATACCCCATTCTAACTTAAATTATTTGTAGGATCTGGATTGATCATGTGTATATATGCAACTTTAGAAAACATAGAGAAAAAGTGCAGTTGTCAAAACAATGAACCATTCAAATGTTTACCTAACTCAAAATGTGAATACTCCTTGCTAGCCCAAGAAGCCAATGTGATGAAGACTGTGTGGAAGGATATGACATTCGTCAATGAGAGACCTCAGATACTCATCTACAGCTGAAGCCCCGCCTATGTTGAAACATCAAACATAAAATTTACTCCTAAGTGACTCAGGCTGACACACATTTATCTTTACCTTTCCTGTAAGAGAGGTTCTTGAGAAAGGAGGGTGAGTAATGTGGTGAAAGTTATATTTGCAGAATATTTGGTATATAATGGATAGGAGATAAGTGAAGGCAAAGACCAGGAAAAGAAGAAACCTGTAAGGATACTACACCAGTAATTCAGGGAAAGCGTGGCAGTCTGACTAAATGCAGTAAGCATGCCATGAAACAGTCATTGGAAATCTATGACTGAGTAGAAAGGAAAGGTGAAAGATGGACAAATAGCAAATGACTGCACAGTTTGCAGACAGGGAGGTAGAGAAAATGGAAGTGTCAGTGAGAGGTATGAGCTGAGGGGGGCTGTAGTGGAATGGGAGATTTATGAGGGCAGGGACTACCCCCAGTGCTTGACACCTAATAAATCCACAACAGATGCTGAGTAAGAACTTGCGATTTTAGTCTTGGGAAAGAGGAATTACTCTTAGAGGAAGGTGATGGGCTGACTCAGTTTTATAAAATGGCTTTGAATCCAGGATGCTGTATTCATTTGCTAGGCTGCCACAATGAACTACCATAGTTTGGATGGTTTAAACAACATCAACTCATGTTCTCACAATTGTGGAGTGTAAACATCAACTCATGTTCTCACAATTGTGGAGTGTAGTTCAAGACCAACGTGGTGCCAGGGTTGATTTCTTTTGCCATCTCTCTCCTCAGCTTGCAGGTGGCCATCTTCTCCCTTTGTCCTCACTTAACCTTCCCTCTGTGTGTGTCTATGTCCTAATCTATTTTTATAAGGATAAGCATTATACGGGATTAGGTCTCACCCATACAACCTCATTTTACCTCAAGGACCACTTAAAAGACCACATCTCCAAATAGATTCTGAGGTACAGGTGCATAGGACTTCAACATATGAATTTTGGAAAGACACAGTTCCACCCGTAACAGATGGTATCCACATGCATATCCTGTAAGCAACTGGAAATGTAGGATTATAGCATGGAAAACAGGCCCAAGCTGGTGAGAGGGACTTGAAGAATTTAGTGTAGATGATGTGGTCATGAGACATACTGTGTTTTGCATAGCAACTTGTTCTGAATAGAAAAAAATAAAAAGAACAAATATGGGAGTTTCTCAGATAAGAACTAGGGAGTGACTAAATCTAGGTGGGACCAGGAAATAATAAAAAGAATAGAGCTAAGTCATGACTACAATCACAATTCCAACAGTGCTCATCTAGAGGAGCTCCCAGCTCCCTTCCCCACTGAGTGGGGTTTAGGGCAATTGCTCAACTGAGCCACATCATTTTGTGTCCCAGGCAAACACTCATGCGGTAAACTGATTTGGTGAGTCTCCAGACTACAAGAGACATTTTAAGTTTGTGATTGTCACCCTAATTCTTTTTTTCTTTTTTTTTTTTTTTGAGACAGAGTTTCACTCTTATTGCCCAGGCTGGAGTGCAGTGGCACAATCTCGGTTCACTGCAACCTCCGCCTCGCTGGTTCAAGCGATTCTCGCGCCTCAGCCCCCCAAGTAGGTGGGATTACAGGCACATGCCACCAAGCCTGGCTAATTTTTTCTGTATTTTTAGTAGAGATGGGGTCTCACCACATTGGTCAGGCTGGTCTCAAACTCCTGACCTCAAGTGATCCACCCGCTTAGGCCTCCCAAAGTGCTGGGATTATAGGCGTGAACCACTGTGCCCAGCCCCCTAATTCTTGCTAGGCCAAGTTTGGCATTGCATTCTCCAACAAGAAATGTATACTCACAGCTGAATTTACTATATTTTAGACAAAGGCAGCTCACGGTCTCTTCATTCCCACTTTCCTCTCTACTCTAATAGTACATTGGTGTGGTTGCATCCACAGGGTAGATGTTACCAGTAGTGTTCTCCTAACTCTAGAATTTGTCCAAAATCGTAGCTACTATGGTGCGGATATAAAGGTAAATCCACGGAGTGATAAGTTAGCTTCACAAAGAAAAAGAAAAAAGTCATCTGTAGCTGCACTTTACTACCAGGAAATGTCATAACGATTCTTTTCAAAATAGGATGATGTGAATCAGAATGCAGTGTGGAAATTAAATATCAAAACCCTATAAAGGCTTCTCCTTAAACTTAAATAGAGACCTTCAAACATGGCTTACCAAGCTTTGCATAATCTGGCCATGCTGAACTCTCCAGCCCAGCTTCTCAGCACTTCATAGTCATTCTCTTTTTGTCATGCAAATTCCCACCCCTGCCCATCCCACCTCACTGACTTCTACCATTTGCAAGACCTGAGTTCAGATATGATGCCATAATTGAAGTTCACACCAGGTTGGGTCCTGATTGATCCTTTTATTATTTTTATTTATTATATCCTCATGTTAGTTTTTCTTCATAATACTTATTAAATATGACTAATTGATATCTATCCACTTCCGAAGACTGGAAGCTCTCTAAGGTGCCGACATCACATCCTCTTTATTTGCACTCTACATTTAGTGTCTAGAATAGTGCTGGATCAAAGCAGTCATGAAATCAGTATCCATTTAATTAGCGCGTGTATTTATTAGTAGGTATTTGACTGGTCTTTTCAGCACCTCAAGTTTGTATGTTTGTTTGTTTTAATAGTAAGTAGTATGGTATGACAGAAAGAGCGCAGGTTGTAGATTTAGACCCACCCGAGTTTAAATGGGGTTGTCACATTTTATTTGTCTAGAGTCAGATGAAAGAGCTGTCAGTTACTAATGTTCAGTTCTCATCTTCTTTGATCTTTCAACTGAACACTCACTTTTACTTGAAAGTGTTCCCTTCACTTTGTGGTACCACTTTCTTATGATTCTCTTTCTAACCCTCTGAACATTTCCTCAGTTTTTCTTCCCTTTGTCCCCAGAGTACTATTCTCTATCTTTTCCTCATTGTTGCACACTTTTTAAAAAATATGGCTCTTATTTCCTCTCATGATGTCAACAGTCCAGACATGTTTTTTTTAGCTATCTCTTTAATATTTCACCTCTGTAATCCCAAGCACTTTGGGAGGCTTAGGAGGGAGGATCATTTAAGACCAGGACTTCAAGACCAGCCTGGGCAACATAGTGAGATCCCATCTCTACAAAAAATATTAAAAATTATCTGAGTGCAATGGCAGGCACCTATAATCCCAGCTACTCAGGAAGCTAAGGTGGGAGGATCACTTAGCCCAGGAGTTCAAGGCTGCAGTGAGCTATGATTGTGCCATTGCATTCCAGCCTGGGTGACAGAACGAGATCCTGTCTCTAAGGAAATATATATATATACACACACACACACACACACACATATATATATATGAACTTGTTCTGTGAGTGTGCAATCTATAATACACAACTGCATATACCTCCTGTTGCAAGAACATCTTATGTTTCACTGAACGACCTCAGAGATCAGAGATTCCTTCTAGTCCATTCACAGGACTCTGAATTTAAATACAGTATTCTGCAATTAGAGATTCAGAAAAATGATATCCATAGAGAGGGAAATCTGCACACTAAAAATAACTCCAAAAGAAAGTGTAGATATTGGGGTGCAAAGTATGTCATCCAGACATATTTCTGTGCTGACAAAGGCATCTCCGCACTGAATAAAACAATCTAAAATGGCATAATCTTCCTTAAGAGGGAGGACAAAAATTTGACTGATAAGGATCCAATGAAAACCTGCCATTCATCAAAGAGAAATAATTTTTCTTTGTGTTTAAATGGACTCTGCTAAGTCACGATATTTTCTTTGATAAAATTTATTAACTACATTTTGAGAATCATATTAAGAGCTTTTAAGAGTGATCCACAGATTATGCAGAAATATGTTTTTAGGTTACTCTGTAGCCCAAGAATACAAGACATATAAAAACCAATCAGTCCATAATTGTGAAAGGTACAACTGGCCATCAAGGCTTACTCTTCAAGATACTTTTGCATGACAATTTTCTCATGTCATCTCTAAAATCAGTTGCTGCTTAGATACCTGGAGACTAGTTGAGAAAAAATATCAGTTTCTGCACAGATCTTCTAAACACTAGCATCTAACAGTTATAACATGGCCACATGGTAGGAAAACAATTGTCTTCTGAGTTAAATTTTAACTTTTTTTCCCCTAAATACAGAAAGAAAAAAAAAAGAGAAATACTGAAAATATTTTGTATGCAAACATTGCCTTAAATCATGTATCAGTTGTCCAGCAGGCTTAAATATCCAAAACCTAAAAGCAAAGTCTCCAAGTGACTACGAATTTGGTGCCTGCAATGAGACTGAGCCACCTGACCTGCAGACAAACTCTTTAGGTATTTATTCAAGCCCATTTACAGTTATTTTATTCTATTTTCAATAGGTTTTCATAGTTGATAGCTAAGCCAACATCAATTTAAAATATAGGAATTAGAATATAGAAACAGGCAGACCTTACTTTCTGCACTGATACAAAGCATTTGAACCTGTTTGGCAAAAGAAAGAAAAACTAAACAAATCAGAAATATCTCAAAGAATACAAAACATTTGATTTTGAGAGAGAGGTGAGGAATCTTACACAACAAAATAGGCCTTAAGGAAATAATGTATTATAAACAGAGAGAAAAAAACAAAAACAAAAACAAAAAAAACAGCAGTTGATCCTTGGTAAGACACCAAAATAATTAAATCTAGAATATTCTGTGAACAAGAGTTCAAATTTTCCATTTAAAATGGATACGAGTTTTGTGGCCGGGCATAGTGGCTCACACCTGTAATCCCAGCACTTTGGAAGACTGAGGCGGGCAGATCACCTGAGGTCAGGAGTTCAAGACCAGCCTGGCCAACCCCATCTCTACTAAAAATACAAAAAATAGCTGGGCATGGTGGCATACACCTGTAATCCCAGCTATTCGGGAGGCTGAGGCAGGAGAATCGCTTCAACCTAGGAGGCAGAGGTTTCAGTAAGCCGAGATTGCGCCACTGCACTCCTGACTAGGCAACGGTTATGTCTCCAACATAAATATAGAATAGAATAGAATAGAATAGAATAGAATAGAATAGAATAGAATAGAATAGAATAGAATAGAATAGAATAGAAAAATGAGTTTTGTGTTTAAAGAAGCCTTTGGCTATTCATAAAGTTTGACTGTGCTAGTGATGTTCTACTTTCTCTCATCTGCAAGTCCACCCTCTGTTGCCTGCTGTGTGATGCTGGGGCTGGAGACTCCCTTGCCATTTTGCTTCTGATTTGTGCCTGGCAAGGGGAGGTACCGGGAGGCAGGAAGGAGGAAGGGGGAAGGCAAGCCATCCTGTTTTGCATCGCCCAGCATTTCTCCAGCATAGACACACAGATGGTTCTAGCTTACAGGTTCTCTCAGCTCTTTCCTCACCTGCCTCAGCTGAACCCTCCCTGAATTTCCAAACCACCAAACAGTGAGCAAAGTAAAATGGCTGTCATTTTGTACCACGAAACTTCCAGGCAACTTCTCATGCAGCAATAGGAGCCAGAATCATGGACCTCTTTGACTTGTCTTCATACTAGGTACTCAAATCATATTTACTATATAAAGAAATAAATGCGAAGAAGCTAGGTGGGGGGAGGTGGTGGTGGTCTACGAAAGGTAAATCTATTTGCTCTCTAAATTTACATCAAGTTGGACTGAGTATGCAGAAACAATCCAGAGACAGTTCAGAAAATAAATCTTCCTATACAAAGTAGTTTTATTTCCCTTTCTCTAAAGACGAAGATTGCTTTTACCTTATAATTGAAGAGTCTGCTTGTTGACACAATATTGACATAAAACAGTAATTTTCACATTTCTCCTATTGCCACTTCAAATTACGTTTTATTCTCATCCACTTCCAGAGATTAGATTTTCTTCATGCTATCGTAAGAATTCTAAGAAATGATGTTGACGAAGTACTCAGACTATCTCATAATCCCAGAATTGGTAGGCTTGTGGACAGTGATTAATAAACAAGTTGGCATTTTTAATAAATCAGCATAGGAATTCTGCATAGGAATTCCAGAGGAAACTCAGATTTTAAAGGTTTACATGAATATCACAGTAGCAACAAGCACACCAATCTTGGTGTCTATTATCATTCTTCAATCAAAAGAACCAGGGTTCCTTGAAAAAATGGTAGATCCTTGGATTAGGGTAGGAAATATACAACATGTGCTTGGATCATCTTGTAGGCCACAAAGTAAGAAAGTTCTCAAATAATGAAAAGCCCACATTGGGCCGGACGTGGTGACTCACGCCTACAATCCCAGCACTTTGGGAGGCCAAGGCTGGTGGCTCACAAGGTCAGGAGATCAAAACCATCCTGGTCAACACAGTGAAACCCCATCTCCACTAAAAATATAAAAACAAAACTAGCTGGGTGTGGTGGTGGGTGCCTGTAGTCCCAGTTTGGGAGGCCGAGGCAGGAGAATGGCGTGAACCTGGGAGGCGGAGCTTGCAGTGAGCCAAAATCACGCCACCGCACTCCAGCCTGGGCAACAGAGCAACACTCTGTCTCAAAAAAGAAAAAAAAAAATGCCCACATTGATGAAGGCTTGCCAAAAGAATATGGGAGCCAAACGAAAGAACTCCCAATGGCCAAAGCTAGACCAATGTGAGCAAAAAATAAACAAATAAAGTAGTATTGGATTATAGCCCAAAATACAAACCAAATATCCTTGAATCCACACTTACATAAATAAATGATTGAATACATAGATAAATGGGGAGAATAGATAAATTTCCCACGTGGAAGAATTCAAAATAACACATGTAGGTACTCTGCTCTTAAGAAGGTGAACGGTAACTCTCCACTGTGATCACCACATAGTGACCTCTTTCCGAGGAGTGAGTACAGTAGAGAAAGGAAAATACAGTCTCCAGGCCTCAAACTCACTATGCCAAGGGAGAAGTTAAGCTTGCTGAGTCAGGCAAAACTGCCTCCCATTTTCTTCCTAAATACGTAACTGCAGACGGAAGCCACATACCTCCCCAAGGAGGCTTCCCTCACAATGTCCTCACAAGGACATTCTTTCTGGGTCCCAAGATCTTTACCCTAAAACAGAGTTCCATTGAATTTCATCCCGACAATGTAAATTAACAGCTTCTTTTCACAGGTAAAAGACAGGACAGAGACAGGACCAGAAGTCATTCCTCTGCTCACCGGAGACTAAAGCATACTTGACCGCTTCTTCCTCTACTCTATGTTTACTTTTTCTCAAGCAAAAATGCAGATTCGCTGAGCAGACCAATGCCTCTGCCTGCTCCTTTCTTTTTGTTTTTTTTTTGTTTGTTTGTTTTTTGTTTTTGTTTTGTTTTGTTTTTGAGATGGACTCTCGCTCTGTCGCCTAGGCTGCAGTGCAGTGGCAAGATCTCGGCTCATGCTAAGCTCCATCTCCCGGGTTCAAGCAATTTTCCTGCCCTCAGCCTCCTGAGTAGCTGGGATTACAGGCGCCCGCTACCAAGCCCAGCTAACTTTTGCATTTTTAGTAGAGACGGGGTTTCACCGTGTTGGTCAGGTTGGTCTTGAACTCCTGACCTCGTGATCTGCCCACCTCGGCCTCCCAAAGTGCTGGGATTACAGGCGTAAACCACAGCACCCGGCCTTTACCCGCTCCTTTCACACGTACAAGGTGGATTCAGTGAATGCTGATGAAAACCTCAAGAGAATGCAACCACTTGCTTCTTTTGTCTACACTGTTCTCCTTTTGGTTCCTCCTTTCCTCTGCTACCCACTTTTTCCTCTTTTAAGTACTGAAGCCCTCAAAATCATCTTTGGAAAAAGTATGGGCCGCAGATTCGACTGCAGCCTGTGTCTCTTTTTCCTTGGCGCATCCTCAACCTTGGCAAAAATAAGCCTCTAATTGATAAAGACTCTCAGTCATTTCCTTTGGTTTTACAGCAGGGAGGGGGTTGAAAGAACTGCTTTACAGGAGAGAAACTGACAAACACTACCTCAATACCAGTGATCAAGATAAGCACCGAAGTCAGAAGTCATGCGACAGTAAGCACCCTCGATGAGACATGATGAGAGGGAATTCTGTGGGCTCGCTTACCTCTGTTGTCTTTCTTTCCAAAATACATTATCCCAGGCTTGCTTCCCATTCTGTTCAAAGTTATCCCCCTGCTCATCGAGATAAATGCATATCTGATTGCCTCCTTTGGAAAGGCTAATCAGAAACTCAAAAGAGGCCGGGCGGTGTCTCAAACCTGTAATCCCAGCACTTTGGGAGGCCGGGGTGGGCGGATCACTTGAGATCGGGAGCTTGAGATCAGCCTGACCAACATGGTGAAACCCCATCTCTACTAAAAAACACAAAATTAGCTGGGCGTGGTGGTGGGGGCCCGTAATCCCAGCTACTCAGGAGGTTGAGGCAGGAGAATCACTTGAACTTAGGGGGTGGAGGTTGCAGTGAGGTGAGATTGCACCATTGCACTCCAGCCTAGGTGACAGAGCTAGACTCCGTCTCAAAAAAAAGAAAAAAAAAAATTAAAAGGCTGCAACCTCTTGTCTTTCACTTATCTGTGATCTGGAAGCCCTCTCCCCGGCTTAGAGTCTTCTTGCCTTTGCTTCGAGTTGTCCCGCCTTTCCAGACCAAACCAATGTACTTCTTACATATATTGATTGATGTCTCATGTCTCCCTAAAATGTATAAACCAAGCTGTGCCCCGACCCCCTTGGGCACGTGTCGTCAGGACCTCGTGAGGCTGTGTCATGGGCAGGCGTCCTCAACCTTGGCAAAATCAACTTTCTAAATTAACTGATACCTGTCTCAAATTTTCGGGGTTCACACAGCCTAATCATGAAAAAGACACCAGATAAATTCCAACTGAAGGACAGTCTAGAGAATATCTGGCCAGAACTCCTCAAACCTGTCCAGATGATATAAAACAAGGAAAATCACAGACACTGTCATAACCAAAAGGAGCCTATGGCGACATGGCTACTAAATAGAATGTGGTTTCCTGGATGGGATCCTGGAAAGGAAAAAAGACACAAGGGGGAAATTGAGAAAGTCTGATTTAAGTATCGATTTTAATTAATAATGATGTATTAATATTGGTTCATTAATCAGGGCAAATGTGTCATAGTAACATAAAATCTTAATCATCAAAGAAACGGGGTTAGAGTATGTGGAAATTTTTACTAACTTCACAATAATTCTGTAAATCTAAAACTGTTGTAAACAGGTTTATTTTTTTTTTTTAAATGTTCACACATGCCTCTGTTGCCAAAAGTCGACAAAGACGCCCCGCTGTGTGCACAAATGTCCTGCGGATGCTGCAGTCTCAATGACCAGCCTCACAAATACAACTCAGACTTGTTATACTTTTGACTCCTCCTAAAAGGCAAAGATTACAATCCTGCTGAGTTTGGTGATTAATAGTATGCTTCCATAGTAAGGCTGTTCCGAGAATTTAGAAAAAGCATTTTAATCATCTGCCCACTCTCCCCATTAAATGTGATTTATGGACTATGGATTTCAGTGTAGTAAACTCTTGTAAACAACAGCAAATTATTCCTTCGACATGAGGCGTCATGGAGGCTGAGGCCCACAATTCTCAGAAACAAAGGGGAGATACAATTATTGGAAGAGAAGAATGGCATCATGTTGTTAGGATGGTCCTAGAACACAATTACTACCCTGAACTTTGTCCCCAGCCCTTCCCACTTACCCCAGTCCCAAAGAGTCCAAAGAATTCATGATTATGAGAAATGTTGTCTTAAACTTTCTTTTTTTATTTTTAAGATGGAGTCTCACTCTGTCCCCCAGGCTGGAGTACAATGGTGCCATCTCGGTTCACCGCAAGCCTCACCTCCCAGGTTCAAGCAATTCTCCTGCCTCAGCCTCCTGAATAGCTGGGATTACAGGTGCATGCCTCCATGCCCAGCAATTTTTTTGTGTTTTTAGTAGAGACGGGGTTTCGCCATGTTGGCCAGGCTGGTCTCGATCTCCTGATCTCAGGCGATTCACCCTCCTCAGCCTCCCACAGTGCTGGGATTACAGGCGTGAGCCACTATGCCAAGTCAGTCTTAAACTTTCTGAAGCAATTAAAAGCATAGTTTCAAAGAAAAAAAAGTTAAAGAAGAAATACATCTCAATCTTATTCATGTATTTGTAGAAATTGATTTTTTACTTTTTATATTTAAAACAAACCCTGGCCAGGGGGCGTTGGCTCACGTCTGCAATCCCGGCACTTTGGGAGGCCGAGGCGAGCAGATCATGAGGTCAGGAGATCAAGACCATCCTGGCCAACATGGTGAAACCCCGTCTCTACTAAAATACAAAAATTTAGCCAGGCCTTGTGGTGCACACCTGTAATCCCAGCTACATGGGAGGCTGAGGCAGGAGAATCACTTGAACCTGGGAGGTGGAGGTTGCAGTGAGCCAAGATTGTGCCACTGCACTACAGCCTGGCAATGCAGCAAGACTCCAAACAAACAAACAAACAAACCCTGTAAAGTGTAGTACTGATGAAAAAACTCCATACAACCCTTCTTGAAGAGACTTAGAAAATGACCTCTGTGTCACTTGGGTGACATGTCTATTTTAAAGGATAGAGGAACAAAATAAGTCAAGACCTTGTAACTGACCACAGAGAGGTTAAGGCCATCATCCCAAGTGGAGAAGAATTTTAACCATGGAGCTTTAAGGCTTTTCACTGGTTCCCAACTGGTTTGCTTTAAAACGAGGAACCTGCAAATTAATCCAACTGAATGATCAATTTATTCTTTTATTGAATGTAATACATTTAATCAATTATTAAATGGTTGAAGTCTTCTCAAACTCTTTTTTCATGTATAACTCTTGCCCCCTCCTCCTCCCACTCTTGCAGCAGTTCTGCTCCTACGTTTGTTTCTACCGCAGCTTACATTATTTTTAAATGAAAATAGTTGGGCTTTCCTATAAAGGCTACCATAGAAAGAGCTGAGATATGTGGTGTTAGACACTGTGTAAGTGTAACATTTGTGCCGGGTGTGGTGGCTCACGCCTGTAATCCCAGCACTTTGGGAGGCTGAGGAGGACAGATCACCTGAGGTCAGGAGTTCAAGACCAGCCTGGCCAACATGGTGAAACCCCATCTCTACTAAAAATACAAGAATTAGCCAGGCATGGTGGCAGGCACCTGTAATCCCATCTACTTGGGAGGCTGAAACAGGAGAATCACTTGAACCTGGGAGGCGGAGGTTGTAGTGAGCCCATATTATACCACTGCACTGCTGCCTGGGAAACAGAGTGAGACCGTGTCTCAAAATAAAATAAAATATTCCTTGAATCCTGGAAGCGGAGTTTGCAGTGAGCCAAGACCGTGCCATTGCACTCCAGCCTGGGCCTCACAGGGAGACTTTATATCAATAACAACAACCAAAAAAAGTGTCACATTTGTGATAACCTTTGGGGCTAAAGCAGGTACACAGTGCAGGGCAGTGGTAGGACTCACACCCATGACAATAGAGACTAAAAAGCAAAAATGGAAATGCTCTCCATTTACATTTAAAACAGCAATGATAGGAATAGGAGTGGCTATAAGATACAAGTGCTGGATAGAGGCTGAAACAAAATTAAAACTGAGAAATTATCAGTAATTTGACAAATGGAATTCACTTTAAAATTGATCTATTAGCAAAAGATCCTTTTGCAAACTGACCTGTTTCTCTTTTGATATTACCATACTGTCTTCTCGTGAGACCAAGTTAGATTGTTCCGGGCTTTACCAAGAGTATGTAACAAATTAATTGGGCAATAAACTTTTAAATAGCCATGCACATGATCCTATCTCTCATTTTCCCTACCAGTTTCCTGTGTGTCTTGAGTAACAGCCCAGGACTGCTTGAGTTTAAATGTTCTGTCTATTTAGGGGAGAAGAGAAAGAGAAGGCAGGAGAGAGGAGCTCCTTGCTTTTTCTAACTTCTGAATGAAATCAACTTACCAATAGTCAGGTCTGCTATCTTGCTTCAAATGACCCCCTTCTGACACCAGGAACCTCTTGAAAAGAATATTGTAATCTTTCAGTTATAAAATCATAGAGGAACTAGTAAATGGAGGGTATGCTAGTGATCTGGGGCAACATTACCCTTACATTCTGTAGGCTAAATTCTGACATATTCAGAATAATAATATAAAGTCCTGAATAATATCATTGTGCTCTACCCAGCAATGTATTGGAAGGAAGAAGGAAAGGGAAGGAGAGAGCGAGAGAGAAAGGGAAGAAGAGAGGGGAGGATTTTGTGTTGAACTCTTCATATGGCCAAGATAGAGCCTATCATTGTGGAGATTACAAGATACAATTTTCCCACCTTTTCTCTCGCTGGCCTTTCTTGGTGATACAGCTCCGATGAGTGGAGGAACACCAGGGCTCTTGTCTCACGTCGAATTGTATAAAATGATACAGACACACGTGGAGTGGTTTTAAGGAGTGGAGAGTTTAATAGGCAAGAAAGAAGGGAGAAGAAAGAAGGAAGAAGCTCCCCTGTACAGAGGCAGAGTGGGGCAGAGTCTCCAAAGCGAGAGAGGGAACCCCCAGTGCGGCTGATGCCAGTCAGTTATATGAGGAGGCTGGAGGAGGTCATGTCTGATTTGCATAGGGCTCAGGGGATTAGTTTGACCAGGCATGTCATTCACATAGCCCTTGAAAAAACTGGCCTTCCCACTCTAGTGTTTTAATATGCAAATGTAAGGTGCCATGGACGTTCTACACAGGAGGGGAGATGTGGAGGCGGCCATGTTACTAGGCACATGTGGGAGCAAAGGCAAGAAGAAGAGGGCAGAATTGCCATGTTTGGGTGGACCCGTTTCTAATGGTCTTCATTTGCATATCGACGGTTGCCTGCCTGCCTCTAAGAGCTGGAGCTTTCCTGAATAGACGAGAAAAGTTTTTGGAGCTGCTTTAAAAGAAACAACTTTCCAAGGACCTCTCTATCTGCGTAAAATTATTTCTCACTAACTCCTGTAACTCCAGATGCGCTGCCTTTAAGAGCTATAACACTCACCACGAAGGTCTGCAGCGTCACTCCTGACAGCGAGACCACCAACCCACCAAAAGGGAGAAGCTCCAGACACATCTGAACGTCTGAAGGAACAAACTCCAGACACACCATCTTTAAGAACTGTAACACTCACCGTGAGGGTCTGCGGCTTCATTCTTGAAGTCAGTGAGACCAAGAACCCACCAATTCTGGACACAACATGACTGACTACCAAAAGACTGTATTGAGGCAAACCTCATGTTTTTTGTGTCTTGTCATTCTATAGGGAGGGAAATGTCTCTTGCCTAATACTTCACTTTGTTCCGTGCCCCACTGTGTTCCACAGTTTGGAAAAGCATACTTTAAATCCAGCATGGGATCTGTTTGAGTGATCCCTGGATTTGTATTGGTTTTTGTTTTCTGAAGCAGGGTTGTCTTAGTGGGTACCCTTTAGAGATCACTTTTGTTATAAAATGAGCCAAGATTAATAGCCAGTCTTCATGTCATGTATTTGCCTGTCTTCAGCTGATGAATTTCAAACGACCTTCTTGTTCTGCCAACACATTGTGGAGATAACATCACTGAAACTGGCCCTTGCTACTGCTGACTCTGTCATGTGGGGAAGGGGACAGCTTGTAATTGTGTCTCTGGTAATCTGATTGTGACAGTGATTTTATAGCCCGCAAACTTTTGCTTACTGTACCCAGATGTTGTATGATACTTTGTCAAAAATGTGTATTTTAAAGAATCTGTCTTAACTCTTTGTTTTGAGATAATTTTATGCTCACAATATTTGTCTCATCATGTTCTCTCTCTGTCTCTGTATGTAAACAGCTTTGAACCATTTGAGAGTAAAGTAGCAAAGAAAATGCCCCATTACCTTAGTGTACAATTTCTAAAAACAAGGGTATTTTCTTACAAAACCAGAGTACAATTTTCAAAATCAGGACATTTATGTAAATGTAGTTCTATTATCTATAATACATAGACTTTAGTCAAGTGTTGGAATTTTTTACTGGCCCAGGATCAATATGGTATTCATACTGCCCTCAGTTTTCTTGTCTCATTATTCTTCATTAATTAAAAATAACTCTTTCTTTCTTTGTCTTCCATGACTCATTTTTTTGAAGAGTAGTGGCCGTGTGTCTTTTACAGAATAGTTTGGGACTGTCTGAAGCCTCTTTATGTTTCGATTCACACAATGCATTTTTGGCAGGAACATCCACAGAAGCCATGTTAATGCAGGAACATTGTGTCTATTTGTCTCATTAATGGTGATGTTAACTTTGTTCACTTCATTAACATTTCCCATCAAAGTTTTACCCATTGATGATTCTTGCCTGAAACAATTATTACTACAGCGAATTGTCATGTGGTGATTTTCTGAAGATACTATGCCATCCATATTTATTACTGCCTTCCTACTACAAAGAAAAACTTTCCCCTTTTACTTGTTTATTTATTTATTTGTTTATTTATTTATTTATTTATTATTCCACATTCATGTTCAACGTGGATTTGTGGATTTTACTTTATGGGTTACAAACAATTATTATTTTTTGTGATGTCCAAATTACTTCACATTTGGCCAGTACATCCCCTTGGCATGTCCCTTCATTCTTTGAGAGCTTTCTTGATTTCTGACATGAAAATATATTCTAGGATTATCTCATGCATCTCCAGCCCCAGCTTTGGAACTGGTGGTTGATTTCTACAAAAGGTCTTAATTCCTTTTATTGGAAAGTAGTGCTTCGAATCCAAGATCTGGCACTAGGTGTACCAGTTCCTATTAACAATGTCAGTGTTCCTAGAAACTCTCACTGGACAGAGTAAAGAAAAGTGTGTGTGTGTGCGCGTGTGTGTGCGCCTGTGTGCGCAAGCGTGCGTGTATATGTGCACATAAATATACACATACAGAAATTTACATTTATATTTATTTGAGGTTTCATTATATATCCTCAGTTCCAACCCAAGACTTGAGTTCTCAGAATGAAATGGCTATAAAACCTCCTGTAAAATAAATATTTTTGGACAATTAATTAACAATTGAATGAAATCTGTATCATTGGTTTGAGCTGATGACATCCCAGTTTTGGCCCATATAACATTTTTTGGTAGCCAAGTAGAGGAGGCTATAACATAACAAAGGTACCACCTTTTATGCACATGTGCACATGAACAATTAGTTCTTTCCCATCTATTGACCCCATCACTTAAAAATGCCGTAACTGGACCTATTCTCCAAGTCCAGTGGCTTAATTTTTAAGCTCATTATCTCTTGCTTGGACTATTGCCATAGCTTGCTAACTGGACTACAAATCTTCTTCATCTTTACACTGCAATCCGTCTCCACATAGGCCTCTGACTGTAATGTAGATTATGCTACTTTCTCGTTTTAAAAAAAGAAATGTTAAGCTTCAGTTAGAATGAAATTCAACTCCTTAGCAAGCAAAAGGAACCCTCACCTGAGTAAACTTGAGCCCCAGTGAAATTTTAACTCATTCTTTGCTAAGCATTAAGTTACCTGTAGCACTTGGTTTATTGTTGTGTCCTCAACATGACATAAATGAGAATGAACTGTTTCACTGGATATCCAATTGCTAAAGCAAAGACCTACCTATCTGCCTAAAAAAGACTTAACATATAACAGAACATAATGTCACCTAACTATTAAGATTTATTAAGTGTCTACCATGTTCCAGGCACTGTGTCATATGTTATATGTATTCTTGTACTTAATTCTTACAATCTTCTGAGACAAGTGTGATTAGGGTAGTGAGGAAACTGAGGTTTAGAAGTAAAAACAAACTCACATACGTTCAGACAGTTAATAAATTTGATAGCTCAAGTGGACCTGTCTGATTCCAAAATTCATTAACTTTGCTATGGCTTTGGACCAAATTCAACTGTCCCTCTCGAGTGCCCTTCCTGGCACCTGGAGGCAAAGTTAGGATCCAACAGTTTTGTCCAAAATTCTCATACAGAGCTTAATATAATGTAGCTATTTGTGACACATCTCTCTCTTTCAGTAGACTGAGTTCTTGTATGTTAGAAAACATATCTTATTCAACTTGGAATTTTCCTTTTGGACATCAGTGTTGAGCACAGTGGTTAGACAAGAAAACTTAAATGTTCGGGAAAACACAGGTGGGGATGGTGTGAGAGCAAAAGGCCTGTGTTTTCAGTGGAGAGAGAGGGGGGACTATGGACAATCTCAAAACAAAAATGAGTAAGTACTGTAACATTCTATTAGTGTGAAGATAATGTTTTTTACGGATACTCTGTATTCTCAAAGGATGGAAGAAAACTTGATTTATATTAAAAGTGACTACAAGGCAGGAAGTTATAGAGTTGATGAGAACAGAAATAATTGGGCAGCTTTTTAACTTGATTTTTTGTTTTTTGTTTTTTGAGACAGAGTCTTGCTCTGTCACCCAGGCTGGAGTGCAATGGCACCAAACTTCTGCCCCCTGGGTTCAAGTGATTCTCCTGCTTCAGTCTCCCAAGTAGCTGGGATTGCAGGCATGTGCTACCACGCCCAGCTAATTTTTCTATTTTTTAGTGGAGACAAGGTTTCACCGTGTTGACCAGGCTGGTCTTGAACTCCTGACCTCAGGTGATCAGCCCTCCTCGGCCTCCCAAAGTGCTGGGATTACAGATGTGAGCCACTGTGCCCGGCCCTACTTGATTTGTTTTTATAAATAGATCTCTGCAAATATCATAGACATCAGGGTTGCCACTGTAAAGGTAGAGCGGTGGTCTAGGTGGCCCTGTATTCATTTGTTTATCACAGCACTATTCACAATAGCAAAAATGTGGAACCAGCCTAAGTGTCCCTCAACAAATGATTAGATCAAGAAAATATGGTATACATACACAATGAAATACTATTCAGCCATAAAAAATAATGAAATCATGTATTTTACAGCAACATGGATGAAACCATGAGTCATTATCTTAAGTTAAATAACTCAGAAGCAAAAAGTTAAATATCACAAATAAGTGGGAGCTAAATAATGGAATAATAGTCCTTGAAGGCTTGGAAGGTGGGAGGGTGAGTAATGAAAAGTTACTTAATGGGTATAAAGCTCACTATTCAGGTGATGGCTACACAAAAAGCCCAAACTTCACCACTACACAACATGTTGATGTAACAAGATGGCATTTATATCCTTTACATTTATGCAAATAAAAAACATATACAAAATACGTTTAAGCAAAGAGATTGCCCATTCAATGAGCCAAATAAAGTTAAATTCAAATTAAGAACTTGCAGCGGGAAATGATAACATATTGGCATTCACAAAGATCGTTTGGATAAGAATATAGATCAAGAGGGCAATTCAAAGTTTAGGATGATACTAGATGCCTCTCAGACATTTTAGAATGTTGAGTAAGCGATATTTTCATAACTGAAAAAGACTCTCAAACATCTAGGAATTAAGCCAAATAAGATATTGATTCATATTAACGGACATCATAGAAGAGCAGAAAAGTACCAAAGCAAACCTGAGTTTGAGAGCTAGGGCAGAAGTGCCTTCTACGTAATTTATTGAAAAACAACAGCAACGTCGACAATACAGCCTGAATCACCTGGCGCATCCACAGAACCTGATTCTAGGAAATGAGCCAAAGGTGGTAGAGAAATTGGGAACTTTCTTGAATCTAGATTCCAAGTGTCTCAACCCAGTTCCATTTCAAATAATCATGAATATAAAAGCAAAAGAAGAGAAACAGGCTGTGTTTTCTGCAGTCTGGCTTCAGGGACTAGAGAATGCCCTGAGGAGAGCAAATGGAAGCCCCATTAGGAGGAAAATGGCTGCGAGTGATGGGAAAAATTTTAGACAGAAGCAGGAGGCTGTGCTTGAAATGGAAATTTATCTTTGTGGAATTCTAAACAGAGGGAAAGGGCATCCAAGGTTAGCCAAAGCTAGCAGAGGAGAGACATTAGCAAAGCATGTGAATAGAGAGTGAAATGCTTACACAGTAAACAAATACCCAAGCAGTTCCTAGGAAGCTGTTCTAAAGCCAGTTTGCACGAACTTTCTCATCTGTTTTGCTAAAAAAAAAAAAAAAAAAGAGTGAAATTGGAGCCCCCAGCCTTCTTTTCCTCACATTATACCCAGGAAATCAATTTTGCATCAAAGGAACACCTGTTAGGCATTTTCTGAATTAATATGGCTTAATTTGGTTTATTATGGTTTAATACCAGATTGTAAATGGCTCAACCTGCAGCTATTGACTAAGGACCTGCAATGTACAAAGCAATAGATGCCCCAGATGATAACCAGAGTTTGATATAAATGTCTCAGAATGGATTGTTTCAGGTCATTTTATCACATTAGTGTTTATTTGGAAGAAGAAAACCAAGAAAGCAGAAGTTGCAAGTGACTTTATCTAGTTCTCAAACTCCTGCAGCTTCATTAAAATACACAGAAACATAAGTCTTAAAAGCGTTCTATTCTGCCTTCCTTTTCTCCAACTTCTTCCTTAAAACTACATACTTTGCATCTGCTTTATAAAAATACAAACATTTAAGAAATGTTAAATATATAAAAAAAAAGAAAGAGGCACACAAGTATCCATCAATCAGATAAAACAAATAGCATCTTTTCTATACTTGTCACAGATCAATTCAAAGAAGAAAATATCAAAAAGAAGACTTAAATCTCCCTCCCTATCCCATTCATCCCTCTTCCTTCTAAGACAGCACCATCATTTTCAGGCTGTCATATGACATTTCTTGCTTATGTTTATAATTTTACTAAATGTCTGTGTAGAATTTTCTTTTCCGAACTTAAAATGTCCTGAAATTATTTCCTGGACTCTTCAGAGTTGTTTTTCATTGTGATGATCTTGCATTTCATTTGCATTGCAATGCTGTAGTGTGTGTTTCACAGCCAGCGCTCTACCGCCACACTGCCCATATACAAAGCACGGTTCTTCTACTTACTTGTTATGTGACCGTGAGCAAGTTCTGCCTCTTTCAAGACTCAATTTATTCATCTGTAAAATATTCCATTGACAGGTAAAGAGGATTAAATGATTGAACACATAAAGCATTTATTCACTTGACCAATTCTTGACGTGTCATGAGTACTCAGTAAATGTTAGTTGTTACTAGTATTGCTATTGCTGGCATTATTATCATGTGAGGTCCAAACTTAATTTAATTTGTTATAAATGGATAATTACTCCAACAAGATGTATGATGCAGCCATAAGCCACCTCATATAACAAACCTCTACATATTCAAATGTCTGTTCTGGTCTCTCTCTGCATCCTTACCACACTATTATCCTAATTAATAGCCGTATAATAAATGCTGTATCTGGAGTGGTTAGTCCACCTTCTCTGTTCCCTCTTTAGAGTAGTTTTGGCAATTCTTGGCCCTGTATTCTTTCATCCTAATTTTAGTATGCATTTGTTAAATTCCTTTCAAAATAACAAACAATCCATTGTGAGGTAGTGGTTAGAATTATATTGAAGATATTTCAACTTCTCATGTATTATATGACTTTTTGAACATGTATTGTATGTATGTACATGTATTATATCACTTTTACATTTTATATTTTATCCTTTTAAAAAGGTTCTTTTATATTTTTCCAAAAAGTTTATTCTCTACTATTCTAAATTATATTCCCTGGCCAGGCGCAGTGGGTCATGCCTGTAATCCCAGCACTTTGGGAGGCAGAGGCAGCAGATCACCTGAGGTCAGGAGTTGAAAACCAGCCTGGCAAACATGGTGAAACCCCATCTCTGCTAAAAATACAAAAATTAGCTGGGCATGGTGGTAGGTGCCTGTAATCCCAGCTACTCAGGAGGCTGAGGCAGGAGAATTGCTTGAACCCATGAGGTGGAGGTTGCAGTGAGCCAAGATCGCACCATTGCACTCCAGCCTGGACAACAAGAGAGAAACTCTGTCTCAAGAATAAATAAATAAATAAATAAATAAATAAATAAATAAATAAATAAAATATATTTCCATATGCTCTTTTTGCTATCATGGAAAAGATTTGCTAAATCACATTTTTTAAATATTTTCAAATTTTTACAGTCATAAAATGTTATTGTTATATCCAGTAATGTTGATGCACTTTTACTAATTGTAATAGTTTGTGCATTTTCTTTCTTTTCGATGAAGATAGTCTTGTCATCTTTGAATGATGTTCATTTTGTTTCTTCCAAATTGCACATCTTTTCATTTTCTGATCTTATTGGGCTTGTTAAGACTGTAGGTACAACTGTGAAGAAAGTGGTGATAGCAGACAACCTTATCTTTTTCTCTACCTTAGAGGGAAACTTTGCTAATTGACCATCAAGTATAATATTCAATATTCAATTTAGGATATTGCTTAAAAAGCTTTACTAACATTTTAAGGCTAGTTTAAGAGCTTTTTTAAGTCATAAATATTACATTTTAACATACCTTTTTATATTTTTAAAGGTTATTACATTTTATCTCCTTTAATCATTAAATTTTAAGTGCTGAATTGTAGTAGCAGATTTTCTAATGTTAAACTATTTATAAATTACTGGGATATACCCTACTTGTTCATTGAAAAAAAAAATTCTGTATTCCAATAGAGTTTACTAATTTTTGTTTAGAATTGTTTTATTTGTGTGCCTTTATAGGATTGCCTACACTTTTTTTTCTTTTGATACGTTCTTGGCCAAATTTTAGAATCGAGATTACACTAACTTCATAGAGTGAGTTTGGGAGTTTCTTCTCTTGGCCCATTTCCTGAAATACATTGTGTTAAGATTGTCTTTATTCACCTTCTAGTTAGAATATCTTTTTAAGAGGGTAGGAGAGAAGAAATAAGTAGATATTTGACAATCAATTGAACAACTTTAATGATGTAATTTCTAATCAAGTTCCCTATTTCTCCTTACCAGTTTTGTTTATTTATATTTTCCTAAAAAATGGTCCATGTTTCCAAGTTTTCAAATGTATTGGCATAAGTTTTTCCTAATAATCACTCGTGTTTTTTTCTAGAACTATTTGCTCCATCATCTGTCTTTCTATTCTCTTTCTGCCTGTTTGTCTCTGTTTGTTTGTCTGTCTCTCTCACTGGGATTTACCTACACTTTTTATCTTTTCAAAGAATCAGCTTTGAGTTTTGTTGATCCTCTTTGTTTTTCTTGCTCTTGTCTTTCTCCTCTATTTCCCTTTCCTTTCTTGGAGTTTACCCTCTGACTCTTCTCCTACTTCATAAGTTAAACAAGCAGATCCTTTAGTTTTGATTGTGTTCCTTGTTCATGTGTGCATTTCAACCAATCCCTTCTTTTTTGACTATCATTTAATAAATATTTCCCTATTACTAAGTGACATTCTTTTATATGAATAAGATGTTTCTACTTTGTCTTTTATATTTAGATAGTTGACCCACTTAGAGCTGATGTTTTGTGCATGGTTTGTAGCAAGAAGGAAATTTCTTTTGTCCAAATGGAAATCCAATTGTTCTAAGATTCGATACTTAAAAAGTATAATTCTGTCATATATTGAACAGTCACATATTTATGGCCAAGTACCGAGGTTCTCTATTCAGTTCCATTGTACCCTCCCAGTGCAAATGAAAAGCAGTTTTTGTTATTGTAGTTTTATAAGAAGACTTGAAATCAAGTAGAGCAAGTTATCCTGAATAGATTCTCTTCTTTAAGCATGCCTTCACTTTACTTGGCAATTGCATTTCCATATTATTCTTATAGTAAACTCATGATGTCCTAAAATAAAGCAACAATAACAATAGCTACTGGGTTTTCCAAGCCATCAATAGGTTATATTCCTTCCTCTATTTAGATTTGCCTCCTTGATATTTCTCACAAACATTTAATGACTCATAATTTTTCCCTAGAAGTCTTGCACACATTTGAAAAGGTTTTTCCTACTTGGTCATATCATTTGATGTTATATGTAAATAGTATCTTTAAAAATTTACATTGTATAATGTAATCCAACCTTCATTCACGATAGAATTCTTTTTTTTTTTTTTTTTTTTTTTTGAGACGGAGTCTCGCTCTGTCGCCCAAGCTGGAGTGTGCAGTGGCCGGATCTCAGCTCACTGCAAGCTCCGCCTCCCGGGTTCCCGCCATTCTCCTGCCTCAGCCTCCTGAGTAGCTGGGACTACAGGCGCCTGCCACCTCGCCCGGCTAGTTTTTTGTATTTTTTAGTAGAGACGGGGTTTCACCGTGTTAGCCAGGATGGTCTCGATCTCCTGACCTTGTGATCCGCCCGTCTCGCCCTCCCAAAGTGCTGGGATTACAGGCTTGAGCCACCGCGCCCGGCCAGAATTCTTAAACTAGAAGTAAAACTCCTTCATCTCAGAGAAATAGCCACCATGCCCGGCCTAAAATTTACATTGTATAAATGTTGTTACTCTTAATTTCTAAATTTGTGTTTGTTGATATAATAAATACAATTGTTGTTCTATATTGCTTCAATGGTTAACTGTTACAAACAAACCCCCTTATTAATTCTAATAATTTATGTAAGATTTTTTAGATATTATACATATGAAATCATATTTTATTTCTGTGCAATTGCTCTTCACTTTCTTTCCCAACAATCCTCATGTTTAATTCATTATCTTCTTCTCTCAATATAATACTGACTAGAAATAATGACAACACATATACTTTCTTTGTTTCAGCTTATGATGTTGTTATTGGTTTCATGTCAATTTCTCTGAGATGAAGGAGTTTTACTTCTAGTTTAAGAATTCTATCGTGAATGAAGGTTGGATTTCATTTGAAAAAATGTTCAATGTCTTCAGAAAATCATATAAGGTTTCTTTTTGAATTTGCTGATACTGTGAATAAGGTCGAATTTGGGCCTAAAAGTTTAGTATGCATTAGTATGTAAATTATTCTTAAAGTCAAAGGAATTCATAAGCTCATAAATGGAAGAGTGCAGAGGCAGAGGAGAAAAAGTCAAAAACCAAGCCCTGAGGAAATTCAGGGTTTTGTAAAATAGAGGGAGCTGGCAAACAATACTGAGAATGCGTATTTTACAAGAAATACCAGAGAGTTGAGCAATTAATAAAGTATCTACTGGTTGGCCACATGAAGGTTTTTGGTGTTTTTTTGCTTGTTCATTTGTTTGTTGTTTGAGATGGAGTCTCACTGTGTTGCCCAGGCTGGCATGCAACCTTACAACAACCTCCACCTCCCAGGTTCAAGCAATTCTCTTGCCTCAGCCTCCCGAGTAGCTGGATTACAGACACTCACCAGCAGGCCCACCTAATTTTTGTATTTTTAGTAGAGACGGGGTTTCACCATGTTGGCCAGGCTGGTCTCAAACTCCTGACCTCAGGTGATCCTCCTGCCTTGCCTCCTAAAGTGCTGGGATTATAGATTTGACCCACATGCCTGGGCAACTTGCAAGGCTTTAGTGATTTTTGCAATAAACATCTTAACTGAGTTGGTAAGGGATTGGAGGGTGCAGATAGAGAAGTCAAATTAGACAGAATTTAAATTAGATAGTGAAAAAAAAATGTTACTGAGATGAGTGCTCACAATAAAAGAAGGTACAATCTAGAATAAAGTATTTTCAAAATCTTTTGTAAATGTATTAAGGAATACCAGATAGTGCAAATTTCCTGAACAAGTTCTGGAGGAAAACTGGAATCCAGAGACTTAAGCAGAATATGAGGGTAACCAAGTCAATTTTCTATAAAAGGATTTTGAGTGTAGAATCAAGCACAAAAGATGCCATCTGAGAATCACTTATTCATGGTACCAGTATGGTTCTTAGACCTGAGCAGGAAAGATTTCTACCCTGAAACTCATGCTTCAGAGTACCCCCCCATAACACAAATCCAACACCAGTGGTAATAGCAACAATGCTACATTTGTTAACACCTCTCTCTGGGCACATCTCTGGGATCTCACGCTCAGTACAGCCCCATAACAGCACTTGAAATTGCTGACATCTGCTCTTTGATGAATGCCACTGAAGGAAACACTTCGGCATGTCTTGCCAGATACTTTAGAAAGGAAAGGCAATTCTATTCAGAGTCCATAAAGATTTGAAAGCTGTGCCACTGTTGACATCACTGTGTTGAATTGCAGGGTGGGTTTGAGTGGATTAAGTGCTTAGCTAAGAGGAAAGAAGCATTATAACCTGTCAAATCCTACCTCTTCACATGAATAAAATAGATGTTTATATTTCTCAGAAATGTCTAGTGCTCAGTTTTTGGATTTTCTTTTATTTCAGTTGTGGTTCTGGAGATTTGTACAAACTAACAAGAAATAGGATACTAGCAAGAACTCCGAATAGTGTCTGAGGAACATTCTGAATGCTAAACAATTCATTTTACTCTTGAATTTAAATACATGTTGGATGTAAAATGCATGAAGAGTGATACCCATTATTTAGCCTTGCAATGAGATGAATAGCAAATGCTAGAATTCCAAGTAGTTTTAATTTCACAAAATTATTTAATAGGTTTACTTGCATTTGAAAGAAAGCATTACATTTTCAATTTTATTTAAGTAATTTGCATTTATAAACTTTAATATTTAGGCATATGGCACATGGGCCTCCTTTTATACTCTTGGCCTGGGCCCTACAAATATTAGAGGCAGGAGACTTCATGAGTTAGAGCCACAGGACCTTGTAGTCATGGTAGCACAGGTTTGTTTTCATCTTTATGTGATAAGAAACCATTAGAGCATGTTAAAGTTGAAGAGTGATATCAGCTGAATTTGAATTTAAAGGAATGATTCCCCACATTGTGTGGACCTTCTTTTTACTTTGAAATATCTAATTATCAAATAAAGATTGGATACATCCAAGATGCATGACATGATGGCTAGATATATGTACATGTTGTTCAATGATTATCACAGTCAAATTAATTAACACATTCATCACCACCCATGCTTTATGTTAGATCCCAAGAGTTCGTTCAGCTTATAACTCATAGTTCATACCCTTTGACCAGCACCTTCCCATTTCCCCTATTCACCAGCCTCTAGCAATCACCATTTTACTTTACTCTCAGCTTCTAAGAGTTTGACATTTTCAGGTTCTACGTAAGTGCAACCATATAGGGTTTGTCTTTGTATGTATGGCTTATTTCGCTTAGCATAACGTTCTCCAGGTTTATCCATGTTGTTGCAAATGGCAGAATTTTATTCTATTCTATGGCTGAGTAATATTCCTTTTGTATATGTACCACAATTTCTTTAACCATTCATCTACAGATGGGTGCTTAGGTTGATTTCATATGTTAACCATTATGAAAAATACTGCAATGAACATGAAGATATAGATATCTTATTGAAATACTAATTTCATTTCTTTTGGATATATTCCCAGAGTAGGGTCGCTGGATCATATGGTAGTTCTATTTTTATTTTTTTGATGAACCTTCATACTGTGTTTCATGATAGCTGTACCAATTTATATTCCCAGCAACAGTGTACAAGGGTTGAGGTTCCCTTCTCTCCACAGCCTCACCAATATTTGTTGTCTCATATCTTTTTGATAGAAAATTTCCTGTAGAGGGAAAAGAATAAATGCAAGAGACTAAATTAGGAGATTCTTAGGGCAATCTAGGCAGTGTAGAGTGGTGGTTACAATCATAGCTTCTAGAACCAGGCTTCTAAAGTTTGAGATCACTTCTTGGGTACATGCTATCTCTATGATACTATGAAAATGACAACCTCTGTACTTTCACCTCCTTATTAGTGAAATGAAGGCAAAGATCACCTAGTTCATTCATATTTTGTAAATATTAAGCAAGTTACGCAAAGCACTTGCAACACTGCCTAGCACTCAGTAAGTACTATCTCAGGGTTAAGCATTATTGGTGAGTGTGGCATGGGAAAGGAATTGAAGTTGATCTTAATGATTTTAGTTCAGGCAAGAGGACCAACACAATAGCACAATTTTTTTATTATACTTTAAGTTCTAGGGTACATGTGCACAACGTGCAGGTTTGATACATAGGTATTCATGTGCCATGTTGGTTTGCTGCACCCATCAACTCGTCATTTATATCAGGTATTTATCCTAATGCTATCCCTTTCCCAGCCCCCCAGCCCCCGACAGGCCCTGGTGTGTGATGTTCCCCACCCTGTGTCCATGTGATCTCATTGTTCAATTCCCACCTATGAATGAGAACATGTGGTGTTTGGTTTTCTGTTCTTGTGATAGTTTGCTGAGAATGATGGTTTCCAGCTTCATCCATGTCCCTACAAAGGACATGAACGCATCCTTTTTTATGGCTGCATAGTATTCCATGATGTATATGTGCCACATTTTCTTAACCCAGTCTATCATTGATGAACATTTGGGTTGGTTCCAAGTCTTTGCTACAATAGCACAATTTAATGAGGTGAGAAACACTGGTAGAAGTGTGGGTTTTGGTGGAGAGGATGGAATCAAGAATTCAGCTTTTGACTTAGTGAATTTGTGATTTCTATTAGACATCTAAGTGAAGATGTTGAATGTTGAGTAGGAAGTTGAAAAAAAGAAGAGTCTGTAGCAGGAAGAAACAGTTAATTGACGTGAATTTGGGAACCAACATTGTACTACTTGAGCTTACCTAAGGAGTGAGTAAATATTCAGAAGAAAAGGAATTCCATGGAAGAGCCTTGGGACACTCCAACACGTATTTATTGGGAAAAGAAAGAAACACAGCAAATGAAAAGGAAAAGAAAGTCAGTGTGGGAGAAGGAGAGCCAGAAGAGTATGGAAGTCATGTAAAAATAACATCTCTTAGGAATGTGTGGGAGGTCATTGGTGAAATAAACTCTTAAAAAGGCAGGTAAGAGAATTGACTATTAGGCTTGATCATGTAGAAGTCATTGTTGACCTTGATTACAATGGTTTCAAAGTTAATGGTGAAGATGAGAATATATATTGAGTAATTTCAAAAGAAAAAGGGCATAGAGAAAGCTGAGACTATGAATATAAATACACATTTGTGGTGGTGTCTGCCAGCATTTTCCACCATGAATTTACCCTTTTCCATCATGAATTTACACTTCTTCTGTTTGAAGTAGATAAGTGTTTGAGTTACTTTGATATTATGTAAATATCCCATTTCAAATCAAACATTCAACTTACTTATTTATATCATGATTAAACTCATGGCTTTCAGTTTTAGTCAGTGGTTTATAATCTGTTACTATCATTATTTCTTTTGAGGCCCAATCCATGATTTGGCCAATGGAACCCCCTTCAAGTTGGGTGCCAAGACCAACTGGTGTGTACCCCTTCTTTACCCTGCTTGTCTTTGACCTCTCAAGCCAGGCTGACTTCCTGCATGGAGGCCCTCCTTACTCCCCTTGGGATGCAAACCTTTTGTTCTTCCAGTCCCATTTTCTTGTCATGCACACTGTCTTTACCCTGTGGTGACTCTAACACAGCGCTCTGAACTACCAGGGCCTTTCCACTCTGGCTCAGACACTTACCTTGTTTGACCCACCTAATAACTTGTGGATTTTTTAATTGTTCCAGAAGGGAAGAAAATTGATGTGAAAGACTAAAAAGGGGAGGGATATAAATAAAAGAAAGAGAAGGAAACTAACTGGAAGGAAAGGGGTGGGGAAGGGAAGGGGAAAGACCTAAAGGAGGGAGAAGAGAAGGGGAAAGAAAAGGAAGGAGAAAAGAAGGGGAAAGAAAATGATATATTATATTTTACATATATATAATATATTTTAATGATATATATTATATTACATGGATATACTGCATAATGTCTAAACCTGTAGTGCAACAATCACCAAAATAATACACATTGTATTCATTAAGGAATTTCTTATCCTTCAAGCTCCTCCCAGTCTTCCACTTTTTGGGGTCTCCAGTGTCTATTATTCCGGTCTGTTTGTTCATGTGTACACATTATTTAGCTCCCACTTTTAAGTGAGAACATGTAGTACTGAATTTCTGCTTCTGAGTTATTTCACTTAAGATGATGGCCTCCAGTTAAATCCAAGTTGCCGCAAAAGACATGATTTCACTCTTATTTACGGATGAATAGTATTCCATTATATACATAATATTTTTTTCCTAATTAGCTGCAGATATAAACTTAAGTTGATTTCATATCTTTGTTATCATGAATAGTGCTGTGATAAACATAAGAGTGCAGTTTTCTTTTGATATAATCATTTATTTTCCTTTGAGTAGATATCCAGTAATGGGAGTGCTGGTTGAACGGTTTGTTTGGACAGTGTGGTCATTTCAATGACATTGATTCCTCGAATCTTTGAGCATGAGATGTTTTACTTGTTTGTGTCAACTATGATTTCTTTCATCAGTGTATTGTAGTTCTTTGTGCAGAGATCTTTAATATCCTTGGTTAGATGTATTCTTAGGTGTTTTATTTTGTGTGTGTGGCTATTGTAAATGTGATTGTGTTCTTAGTTTTGTTTTCTTCTTGATTATTATTGGTGTATAAAAATGCTGTCAATTTTTGTATGTTGATTTGTATTTTGAAACTTTACTGAAATCATTTATTAAATCTAGGTGTGTTTAGAGAAGTGTTTAGAGTTTTCCAGGTATAAGATCACATCATCAGCTCATAGAGATAAGTTGACTTCCTGTTTTTTGTATGCCTTTTATTTCTTTCTCTTGCTTATTGCTCTGGCTAGGACTTCCAGTATTATGATGAAGAGAAGCAGTGAAACTGGTCATCCTTGTTTTGTTCCAGTTCTTAAGGGAAATACTTTCTACTTTTCCCTTTTCTCTGGAAGAAAACCCAGGGAAAACTCTTCAGTATGATGGTGCTGTGAGTTTGTCATATATGGCTTTTATCATATTTATCTTTACAATAAATAATAATAGATTTAGTATTTTTTATTTTGAGGTATATTTCTTCTCTGCTTAAGTTTGTTGAGGTTTCTTTTTTTTATATACTTTAAGTTCTAGGGTACATGTGCACAACGTGCAGGTTTGTTACATATGTATACATGTGCCATGTTGGTGTGCTGCACCC
>NW_012098166.1:387174-387463 GCF_000951045.1 Mandrillus leucophaeus
TATTGATTGGAATAGTTTCAGAAGGAATGGTACCAACTCCTCTTTGTACCTCTGGTAGAATTTGGCTGTGAATCCGTCTGGTCCTGGACTTTTTTGGTTGGTAAGCTATTAATTATTGCCTCAATTTCAGAGCCTGCTATTGGTCTAGTCAGGGATTCAACTTCATCCTGGTTTAGTCTTGGGAGAATGTAAGTGTCCATGAAATTATCCATTTCCTGTAGGTTTTCTAGTTTATCTGCATAGAGGTGTTTATTGTATTCTCTGATAGTAGTTTGTATTTCTGTGGGGT
>NW_012098166.1:387893-402482 GCF_000951045.1 Mandrillus leucophaeus
GAGGGTTTTTTGTGTCTCTATCTCCTTCAGTTCTGCTCTGATCTTAGTTATTTCTTGCCTTCTGCTAGCTTTTGAATGTGTTTGCTCTTGCTTCTCGAGTTCTTTTAATTGCAATGCTAGGGTGTTAAGAGCAAAGACACAATGTACCAGAATCTCTGGGACACAGCTAAAGCAGTATTTAGAGGGAAATTTATAGCACTGAATGCCCACAGGAGAAAGTGAGAAAGATCTGAAATTGACACCCTAACATCACAATTAAAAGAACTGAAGAAGCAAAAGCAAACAAATTCAAAAGCTAGCAGAAGACAGAAATAATTAAGATCAGAGCAGAACTGAAGGAGATAGAGACATGAAAAACCCTTCAAAAAATCAATGAATCCAGGAGCTGATTTTATGAAAAGATTAACAAAATACACAGACTGCTAGCCAGACTACTAAAGAAGAAAAGAGAGAAGAATCCAATAGACACAATAAAAAATGGTAAAGGGGAGATCACCACTGATCCCACAGAAATACAAACTACCATCAGAAAATACTATAAACACCTCTATACAAATAACCTAGAAAATCTAGAAGAAATGGATAAATTCCTGGACACATACACCCTCCCAAGACTAAACCAGGAAGAAGTTGAATCTCTGAATAAGACCAATAACAAGTTCTGAAATTGAGGCAGTAATGAATAGCCTACCAACCAAAAAAAATCCGAGGACCAGATGAATTCACAGCCGAATTCTACCAGAGGTACAAGGAGGAGCTGATACCATTCCTTCTGAAACTACTCCAAACAATAGAAAAAGAGGGAGTCCTCCCTAACTCATTTTATGAGGCCACCATCAAGCTGATACCAAAACCTGGCAGAGACACAACAAAAAAAGAAAATTTCAGGCCAATATCACTGATGAACATCAACGCAAAAATCCTCAATAAAATATTGGCAAACTGAATCCACTAGCACATTAAAAAGCTTATCCACCAAGATCAAGTCGTCTTCATCCCTGAGATGCAAGACTGGTTCAATATACACAAATCAATAAACATAATCCATCACAGAAACAGCACCAATGACAAAAACCATATGATCATCTCAACAGTTGCAGAAAAAGCCTTCGATAAAATTCAACACCCCTGCATGCTAAAAACACTCAATAAACTAGGTATTGATGGAACATATCTCAAAATAATAAGAGTTATTTATGACAAACCCACTGCTGATGTCATACTTCCAGCAAAAGCTGGAAGCATTCCCTTTGAAACTGGCACAAGACAAGGATGCCCTCTCTCACCACTCCTACTCAACATAGAATTGGAAGTTCTGGCCAGAGCAAGCAGGCAAGAGAAAGAAATAAAGCGTATTCAATTAGGAAAAGAGGAAGTCAAATTGTCTCTATTTGTGGATGACATGATTGTATATTTAGAAAACCCCATTGTCTCAGCCCAAAATCTCCTTAAGCTGATAAACAACTTCAGCAAAGTCTCAGCATACAAAATCAATGTGCAAAAATCACAAGCTTTCCTCTATACACCAATAACAAACAGAGAGCCAAATCATGAGCAAACTCCCATTCACAGTTGCTACAAAGAGAATAAAATACCTAAGAATGCAACTTACAATGTGATGTGATGAAGCTCTTCAAGGGGAACTACAAAACACTGCTCAAGGAAATCAGAGAGGACACAAACAAATGGAAGAACATACCATGCTCATGGATAGGAAGAATCAATATTGTGAAAATAGCCATACTGCCCAAGGTAATTTATAGATTCAGTGCTATTCCCATCAAGCTACCATTGGCTTTCTTCACATAATTAGAAATAAAAACTACTTTAAATTTCATATGGAACCAAAAAAGAGCCTGTATAGCCAAGACAATTCTAAGCAAAAAGAACAAAGCTGGAGGCATCATGCTACCTGACATCAAACTATACTACAAGGCTGCAGTAACCAAAAGAGCATGGTACTGCTATCGAAACAGATATATAGACCAATGGAACAGAACAGAGGCCTCAGAAGTAACGCCACAAATCTGCAACCATCTGATCTTTGACAAACCAGACAAAAACAAGCAATGGGGAAAGGATTCCCTATTTGATAAATGATGTTGGGAAAATTGGCTAGCCATATGCAGAAAACTAAAACTGGACCCCTTCTTTACACCTTACACAAAAGTTAACTCAAAATGGATTAAAGATTTAAACATAAGACCTAAAACCATAAAAACCCTAGAAGAAAACCTAGGCAATACCATTCAGGATATAGGCATGGGCAAAGACTTCATGACTAAAACACCAAAAGCAATGTTAACAAAAGTCAAAATTCACCAATGGGATCTAATTAAACTAAAGAGCTTCTGCACAGCAAAAGAAACTATCATCAGAGTGAAGAGGCAACCCACAGAATGGGACAAAATTCTTGCAATCTATCCATCTGATAAAGGGCTAATATCCAGAATCTACAAGGAACTTTAACAAATTTACAAGATACAAACAAACAACCCCATCGAAATGTGAGTGAAGGACATGAACAGACACTTTCCAAAAGAAGACATTTATGCAGCCAACAAACATATGAAAAGAAAGCCATCATCACTGGTCATTAGAGAAATGCAAATCAAAACCACAATGAGATACCATCTCACACCAGTTAGAATGGGGATCATTAAAAAGTCAGGAAACAACAGATGCTGGAGAGGTTGTGGAGAAATAGGAATGCTTTTACACTTGGTGGGGGTGTAAATTAATTCAACTATTGTGGAAGACAGTGTGGCGATTCCTCAAGGATCTAGAACTGGAAATACCATTTGACCCAGAAATCTCATTACTGGGTATATACTCAAAGGATTATAAATCATTCTACTATAAGGACACATGCACACATATGTTTATTGCAGCACTATTCACGATAGCAAAGACTTGGAACCAACCCAAATGCCCACCAATGTTAGACTGGATAAAGAAAATGTGGCACATATACACCATGGAATACTATGCAGCCATAAAAAAGAATGAGTTCATGTCCTTTGCAGGGACATGGATGAAGCTGGAATCTATCATTCTTAGCAAACTAACACAGGAACAGGAAATGAAACACTGCATGTTCTTACTCATAAGTGGGAGTTGAACAATGAGAACATATGGGCCCAGGGAGGGGAAGGAACATCACACACTGGGGCCTGCTGGGGGGTGGGGGCAAGGAGAGGGATAAAATTAGGAGAAATACCTAATGTAGGTGACAGGTTGATGGGTGCAGCAAACCACCATGGCACATGTACACCTATGTAACAAACCTGAACGTTCTGCCATGTATCCCAGAACTTAAAGTATAAGAATAATAAAAAAACTTGACTGACAGTTTTTTTTTCCTTAAGCACTTTGAAAATACTATTACATTCTCTTCTTGCCCGTAAGATTTCTGCTGAGAAGTCTACTGTTATTCTGATGAGGTTTCCTTTATCGATGATTAGATGCTATATTAGTGTGTTCTTACACTGTTATAAAGAACTGCCTGAGACTGGGTAATTTATGAAGAAAAGAGGTTTAATTGACTCACGGTTCCACAGGCTATACAGGAAGCATGACTGGGAAGCCTCAGAAACTTACAATCATGGCAGAAGGTGAAGGGGAAGCAAACACATCCCACCGTGGTAGAGCAGGAGAGAGAGAAAGAAGGGGAAAGCGCCACACACTTTCAAAACAGCCAGATCTTGCGAGAACTCTAGCATGAGAACAGTAAGGGGGAAGTCCCCAGTCATCATGATTCAATCACCTTTCACCAGGCCCCTTCTTCAACACATGGAGATTACAATTCCCGTGAGATTTGGGTGGGAACACACAGCCAAACAATATCAGATGTTTTTCTCTTGTGGCAGGGCCCTAGCACTTTGGGAGGCTGAGGCGGGCGAATCACTTGAGACCAGGAGTTCGAGATCCACTTGGCCAACACGGTGAAATCCCGTCTCTACTAAAAATACAAAAAAAAAAAACTAGCCAGATGTAGTGGTGTATGCCTGTAGTCCCAGCTACTTAGGAGGCTGAGGCAGGAAAATCCCCTGAACCCGGGAGGCGGAGGTAGCAGTAAACTGAGATTGTGCCACTGTAGTCCAGCCTAGGTGACAGAGTGAGAACCTGTCTCACAAAAAAAAAAAAAAAAAGAAAGAAATTTCTCTTGCTAATTTTAAAATTCTTTTTTTCACTTTTACTTTAGCTCTTCCAATTATGCTATGGTGAAGTCCTTTTTGCAAAGCATTTACCTAGAGAGTCCTGTGCCCTCTGTATCTGAACATCTAACTTCCTTCAAAATTTGAGAGATTTTCACTGATTGTTTCCTTAAATAAGTTTTCTAAAGTTTTTGACTTCTCTTTCCCTTTAGGAATATTATAATTCATAAGTTTGGTCACTTTATGTAGACCTAAATATCTTGAAGTCTTTTTCTTTTTTCTGAGACAGAGTCTTGCTGTTGCCCAGGCTGGAGTGCCGTGGCACAATCTAGGCTCACTGCAACCTCTGCCTCCCGGGTTCAAGCGAATTCTCCCACCTCAGCCTCCCAAGTAGCTGGGACTACAGGCTGCAACACCACATCTGGCTAATTTTTTGTATTTTTAGTAGAGATGGGGTTTCACCATATTGGCCAGGCTGGTCTCCAACTCCTGATCTCAATTGATCTGGCTGCCTCGGTCTCTCAAAGTGCTGGGATTACAGGCGTGAGCCACCATGCTCGCCCTTGAAATCGTTATTCATTCTCTTTTATTCTTTTTTGTTTTTTATCTGACTGGGTTATTTCAAAAGACCTGTCTTCAAGTTACTAGATTCTTTCTTTTGCTTGGTTTACTCTGTTATTGAAGCTTTGAATGTATTTTGTATTTCTTAAGTTTTGAATGTATTTTATATGTCTGTCAATCAAATTTTCAGTTTAGAATTTCTGGGTTTTTAAAAAATATCTATATCTTTGGTAAATTTCTCATTCATATCCTGAATTAATTCTCTGACCTATTTGTATTGGTCAGATTTCTCTTGCATCTCATTAAACTTGTTTAAAATCAGTATTTTGAATTCTTTGGCATCTTGAGGAACTCCTTTGGATTAGGATCTGTTGCTGCATGGTCGTTGTGATCCTCTGGCAGTGTCACATTTCCTTGCTTTTCCACGTTTTCTGTGTCCGTCCATGGATATATGTGCATATGGTGTAGCAGCTACTTCTTTCAATTTTGTTTTGTTTTGTTTTGAGACAGAGTCTCACACTGTGTTGCCCAGGCTGGAGTGCTGTGGTGCGATCTCAGCTTACTGCAACCTCTGCCTCCTGAGTTCAAGCGATTCTCCTGCCTCAGCCTCCCGAGTATCTGGGAATACAATCACGTGCCACCATGCCCAGCTAATTCTTGTATTTTTAGTAAAGAGGAGCTTTCACCATGTTGGTGAGGCTGGTCTTGAACTACTGACCTCAGGTGCCCCCCTCGGCCTATATATGCATGTTGTAGGTTCAGTAGGATGCTTTGGCTTTGATTGTGAGTGCCTGTTGTAGTGTAATCCCTGTATGATTTCTTTGGCAGCACCCAGGGTCAGTGATATGTATGATGTTTTTGGTGGCTTAGGGTAGAGTTATTAGTTGAGGCTGTGGTGCAGTTTTGCTGGGGACTAGGATGCCAGGTAAGCTGCTCTTCAGGCCCTGGTAGTGGCAGCAGTAAGCTGAATGTGCCTGTTCTTAGGTCTCATGGCAGCTTACCCTGGCACCAGTGTTGGCAGGTCTTAGGAGGCCAATTCTTGGGCCTCCAGGTGGATTGTTAAGATGCTGGTTGTGGGAGTGGTGGGCTGGCATGCATCCCGGGTTCTCAGCTGGTCTGGGGTGAAAGATGGCAGTAGCTGTGCAGTTGCACCCCACGCAGTCCACGCTAGTGTTGGAGGTGGCTGCAATGGGTTGGGCAGGTGTCAACTGCGGTGGTGTCAGTAGATTGAGTCAGCACAACTTCAGCCCTGGCAGGGGTGATCAGGTGCCAACAGTGGTGGACTGGGCTGGGGATTTTCTGGGCCCTGGGTGACGTGCACGAGTACTGGGTAAATGGTTGTGGGTCAGAAGACTTGTCTTCAGGCCTCCTGGTAGGGCTTTCAGGTGCTGGCTATGACAGGTAGAGGCAGAGTGGTCCCCAGGCCAGTGGCAGAATGCTCAGGTGTGAGCTGTGGTGGCTGTGCTGTGGGCCTGCCACCGGGAGGGTGGGACCCTCTCAGATGGAGCAGTATGGGTATGAAGCTGTGAGAAATGCAGACTGCTCATGCCTCAGTCCCGTGGCAGGGATAGCAGCGTGGTGGAAATTGTCTTAAGGGTACAAGGAGTGCCTGATCTGCATTCTCCCTCCATAGCATGGAGACAGTTGCAGCAATGTTAGCCCATGCCTGGCCTGAGGGTGGGGTATAGCCTAGCATTGCCCTCGAAACAGCACCAGCTATGGGCCCACAACCAGAGAGGGTGGGGCACCTCTCCAGCAACCAGCTTGGACCAAACACTGTGGGGAGTGTGGTCTGCTTGAGTTTTGGTCTCTCAGCAACCTGCAGCAGGGCAGGAGGAATTGTCCCAGGGTATGAAGGGGTATCCGGCCTCTCCCTCCCTCCTGGGCTGGGCTGTGTTTGCAGTAACGTCAGTCTGAGCTCAGCCCAAGGGCAGGGTATAGTCCAGTGTTCACTTCTCAGAATGGCACTGGCTGTGCCCATGACCAGAGCATGCGAGGTCCCTCTCAGGTGAGCTGTCTGGGAAAGAAGCTGTGCGGAGCATGGTCCACTCACAACTCTCACAGCGGCCCATAGCAGGACGGTGGGCATTGTCCTATGTGTGTGTGTGGGAGAGCCTGGCATTCCTCTCCCTCCTCAGCTGAGCCACAGCTACAGTAGCATCAGCATGAATTCAGTCCAAGAGCAGGGTGCAACCCACTGATTAACTCTCAAAATGGTGCTGGCCCTGGGCTTGTGCCCAGAAAGGGTGGAGCCCCTCTCAGGTGAGCAGCATGGGCAAGAATCGATGGGGAGCGTGGCCCACCCACATCTCAGTCTCACACTGGCCTGTAGTAGGGCGATGGGTGGGGACCTCCCCAGGGGGGCGTAGGAGCAGGTGGTCTCCCCTTTCCCTCCCTGGACGAGTGCAGCAGCAGTTGGTGTGCCTGCAGATCCCCAGTAACTAGGCTCTCAGAATGGCGCCAAGTTGAAGCTGCTCTAGGCTCAGAGTCTGTGAGATTCTGTGGGTTCCCTTTCTAAAGCAAAATCTTTGTGCTATCTCTGGGCAACTCCCTATGTGAGGCCCAAGGCCCACATGGGTCAAGGGGTTCTCCAGTAGCCAGGACGGTAAAATCTCATTTTGTAGCACGGACTCCTTTATGAGTCTTCGTCTTTCTTTCCCTGTCCAGGAGCCTCTCCAGCTCCCAACCAATCCCTAGCTGGGCACGCTGCCTCGAACCCTCTCCTTACTTACTTTTGGTGCTTCTTGTCACCTTGCTGATGAGCCTTAATGCTTGCTCTTAGGGAGCACTTACATGATCTGTTAGAAATGTCAGTATCTACTTATTACTGTGGTTTCTTTTCATGGAGAAGGCACACGCTGCCTGCATCTAGATGGCCCATCTAGAGCCATCTCCTGAACCATACTTTGGCTCAGCCACTCCACATAAGCTGTGCTGCCACTACTATGCTACTGATCAACTGATCGAGATAATAACAATAATAGTAGTGGTGTTTTCATGTATTGATTACTTGCTATATGTTAGTCATTTTACATATCATTTCTTTCCTTTTGTTTCATTTATTTTCTCTATGAGTTAAGCACTATAGTAGATATATATTGTTCTCAATGTCAATATCTGAAAAATTAGTAGAATCATATTCTGTCTCTAGATAAGATAACTGAGTATTAAAGCATGGTGAGATCTAAACCCAGAGTAATCTGTCTCAAAAACTCATAACTCTTGACCTTAGGGCGTTCTTTGCTGTTCTGTTTCCCAGCCCTGCTCTCGAAGCCCACATCTCCACACAATGCACACACACAGAGTAGCTTACAAAGGCTAATGCAGAAAAAGAAGGAATGAGCTCCATGTCACGTGATTTGCCACATCTGCTGCCAAAAGCAGTACCATCTGGAATTGTGGGGAGGAAAGGATAATCTAACATCCTTTACTCTTCTTCACTTTTCCCTTTCTCAGCTGAAAACTCATTACTTTACTGCAGCTACACCTCTGAAAGCAACACACTGATGTGTTCTCAAAAAAGGGAATCTCGACAGAATGGACGTTTGTCTATCTGGAAGTACTGAGGAAAATACCTGATATGTATTTTCTCCTTTTAAGTGCCTGTACTGATGTCTGGGAATAAAAATTACAAGTCTCTGAACAGATGTCATAGAACTGGCCCTTCCTGAAGCCAAAGGGACTTCAGGGTGAGGAGTCACCAGGCTGAGTCACTGATTAGTACTTTCTAAAAGGAAGTGTTTGGTAGACAAGTGCCTTTAGACGCAGGATCCGTTGGTGTTTGTTTTGGAGACTGTTTGCCGCAGAAACTTTGAAAAAAATACGCCCGGGACTAAACACTCTCTAATGACCTGTTACAGTTCCTGGTAGACTCACTTCTGGAGAAATCAGAATCAGTGATTCCACGTACCAGAATCACTGGTACCACATACCAGAATCAGTGACTCCGATTTCTTCCTTCATGTGAAAATCTAAGTGATAACGTGGTCAAAATCTTTCTGTCCTGTGAAGTGATTTCTGATGAGTGGTGCCATGACACCCCTCAACTTGTTCGTTGCCTTAGAGATTGAGGGTTGATAGCTTCACTAGAAATTTCATCACCTACCAGTTGTTCATAGTAGCACTGGGTTTGCAGGGTGCACTTCTCCAGTCACATAATATATTTTATATTTTGCTATGTGCATCTGATGGTAAGTTCTAGTGTTTATTTTGTGCCTTATTCTGCACAAGACTTGAGGCAGCTTGAATTGTAAGAAAAATGTTTGATTGGAATATAAGCTGGAGACTGTGGGGGGCCTTAGAAAACAGCTGGTGCATGATGGGGGTAGGGCCCATGTCTTGGCTGAGAAAAACCTGGACTGAACAGAAGCAAGACAACTCCAGACAGGGGAAACACCCTCCCCAGGTTCTGCTGCTCGTGTCGGGACAATGGGAAAGCTTTACCTTTTGTAACTCTTTCTCTCTGCCCCAGTTCTAGGCCCAGATCTAATGAAGATTCTGGTGGCCTGTGTGGAAAGGCAAGATGGCATCCTGAGCCATCCTGGGGTGGGGCTGCAGCACAGTGGGTGGGAGATGGCATCCGGCAGTGTTTTCTCTCCCTTGGGTCCAGGGAATACAGCAGTCAAGATGCCTTCAACTGGCTGCTTCTTCCAGCAACTCCACTTACGCCCTCACTTGCTCATACAATTGTGAATTCAGAGTGCTTAGTAATGGCCTGTAAGGTTCACACTCACCTTTTTTGTGTGTGTGAAATGGAGTTTCGCTCTTTTCACTCAGGTTGGAGTGCAATGGTGCGATCTCGGCTCACTGCGACCTCCGCCTCCTGAGTTCAAGTGATTCTCCTGCCTCAGCCTCCCAAGTAGCTGGGATTACAGGTGTGCCCTGTGATGCCCAGCTAATTCTGTATTGTCAGTAGAGATGGGATTTCACCGTGTTGGCCAGGCTGATCTCAAACTCCTGACTTCAGGTGATCCACCTGCCTCGGCCTCCCAAAGTGCTGGGATTACAAGTGTGAGCCACTACACCTGGCCCACACTCACCATTTTTTAAAGATAACTTTTTACATTTTGAGTTAAACACTGGTTACGCAACACATTATAGAAGGATTTACTGTGTATAATCATCTGCAAGGTGAGTTCTATTCATCCCATTTTAGAAAAGAGTGAGTTGAGCTTTAAAGTGGTAAAATGACTTGCTTCATTTTACACAGTTAATAAATAGAAGTGTTAGAATTGGAATCTAATAATCACAAAAGACTAAGTACTGTATTATTCCACTTATATGAGATAACTAATGTAGTCAAATATTGTAGGGATAGAAAGAAGACAGGTGGTTTCCAAGGAATGGGAGGTGGGGGAATGGGAATTAGAGTTCAATGGGTACAGAATTTCATGTTTGCAAAATGAGAAAAGTTCTATGGCTGGGCGGTGGTGACGGTTGCATGACAGTGTAAGTGTACTCAATACAACAGAACTGTCTACTTTAAAATGATCAAGGTCGGCCAGGCACAGTGACTCGCGCCTTTAATCCCAGTACTTTGGGAGGACGAGGTGGGAGGATCACCTGAGGTCAGGAGTTTGAGAACAGCCTGACCAACATGGGGAAACCCCATCTCTACTGAAGATATAAAATTCACTGGGCATGGTGGCACATGCCTGTGATCCCAGCTATTTGGGAGACTGCGGCAGGAGAATTGCTTGAACCTGGAAGGTGGAGGTTGCAGTGAGCCGAGACTGCGCCATTGCACTCCAGCTTGGACAACAAGAGCAAAACTCCGTCTCAAAAAAAAAGATCAAGGTCAACTGTATGTTATGTGCATTTTACTACACTTTTCTTTTTTTTTCTTAAGTGAATCCTTTATATCTCACCTTAGACAAGGTCCCCTCCAGGAAGCTATTCTCAAGCTCCTGCTCATCTAGATACTGTGTTCCTATTCATGTTCCTAAGTACCATGTATTTCCTTCATTCTAGCACTTATTACAGTTTATTAAACTTGCCTGTTTGTGTGTTATCTGTTTGTTTGTTTGTCTATATCCCGCAAAAGACTACAAGCTCAGTGAGAACAAGGACTTTGCTGTTCTCAGTGACTGTCCTCTTAGGACAATGCCTCACACACAGTACGTAGGCATTCAGTAATATGGGTTGAATAAATAAATCAGTGTATAAGAATTTTTAGTTTTATGCAAATATCTATGCAGCATTTTCTCACTTGTCCTTTTGAAAACTCTGTGAGGGAGATTGAATAGATCTTAAAGCTCCTATTTCACCCTCTAAGTGAAAATTGTGTGTGTGCTACAGTTTTCTTCTGTGGGCAGTAGTAGACCCTATTGGCACCCCACCTCCATATTCCACAGCCCACCTCCACGTTCACCTGTGACTGTGTAGGCAGTTTCCAGAAGGTTGAGAACTTCTCACCCCAAGCACCTACATTTCTTTTCCCCCTCTGCCTGAGGTTTTCTTTGGTACCATTTTCTTCAGGAACTCGCTTTCTATCTGATGGTACAGCCCAAAAGTGTATAGGGAGGGCACTAATGCCCTTGGGAGAAATCCCCAACTAATGGGGATGAGAGTTGCTAGGTTAAATAAAGCAGCCTCCACACCATCTGGTGGGACAATTCAGAGGTGTGCTTCTTCCTTCAGGTTTCCTGAGAGTCTACACTGGGATTGAAACCCAGGGGCCTGCAAAGCTCAACCCACATAGTCATATTCCTTTTCATGGCTTTTCTCCTTCCCTGAATTGTTGCCATCACTGTCTTATTTATGCTTTCAGGGACTGTTTCACAAATAAACTACCTGCATGCAAGCCTTATCCTGAGGTCTTGTTTTAGAGAATAAACAAACTAACCAATCCGTAATAAGTAAGAAGGACAGAAGCGAAGAACGGAGTTTCCTCCCCACAGCTGATAAGTGTCCTTGGAGAGCACTCTCAGCCATGTGGCTCATCCAGCTCCTCACCAGGTGACCTCTTGAGGCCCCTTTCCTCTCTGAGAGTCCCTCATTCTACTCCAGGGTACACTTGTTCATCTAACGCCATGCTTGACGATGACGGCTCACCCCAACGTGGTCTACCTACAGCTGCACTGTCACTCTCTGGGCACTGGCCTGTGGCAGGCTGGAACTGGCACCGAGCAGGCAATTTCCAACCTCTGTGCCAGTTCTTTTTGTCCTTTGTTTATCAGAACTGGCTGGAATTACTGACTGGAAGCCCTAAAGGGAGGACAGAAGTTGCAAACAACCATAGCTGTCTCCACTCCATTAGCTGAGGCAGACAGAGCCAGCAGCACAATACGGCATTAACTTCCAGACATGCACATTTAGTTTCAGACAGTCCACAAGAAGGGTGGGGGGAGCAAGGCAGAAACTGTATCCATGCAGCAAAATGCAAACGAGCAGCACGCGGATGCCCTTTGTTAACTGTTGCTCAACAGGCTTCTGAAACCAGTTTTCCCAGAGTTGATGAAGTGTTTGTTTATTCAAGGAGTAAGTCTCTAAAATCCAAAGGTCAATTTCATTGACTGATGTCTGTGCCACCTGTACCGCAAAGAGCGACCTTCTAACCTGTGTCCTCCTCTCACCTCTCCCTGGGGACAAGGGCCACCATCTTATGGGCACCACCTGAGCACCAAGGTACTGTTTCTTTCACCCCCAACTATTTTGACCTGCTGCCTGCTCCATCACATGCGCCACCCTACCAGGAAGGACTCACAGGTGCGGAGGAGTGAATGTGTTGTGTTGGCAGTAGGATCAAACTCTAGACACCTCCGTGAATTCTGTCTTATTTATTTTCACATCCCATTCGTAAGTAGAGTGTCTGGCACTTAGCAGATGTTCATTAAATATTTGTTAAATCCTTGGATGCATGCATGAATGAATTAATGAATGTATGCATAATTCTTCCCAGCTTGAAGGGTTGAGATTTATGCTATAAATATATTCCCTGAGTAATTAGCTCTGTGCATAGCGGGTGCCCAGTAAATATGAATTAATGGATCAATAATGTGCCTGAACGGGGTTTGCAGAGGAACAATCACTAGGAAGAACTGTAGGTGTGCCCCCACTTTGTCGTTGGTGGAATTGTGTGACATACCCCCTGACTGATTAGAGTCTCATATAACTGATTCTTGTGATAGTCGGCACTGCTGAGATTGGTAAGTAATCATTTTAGATGGGCTTTCCATTTCTGCATATGCCCTTTCTTCACATCCTGTTTTGTATTCGTTTTTGTTGTTGTTGTTGATGTTGTTGTTTTTGAGGCATTTAGGCAGCGCTAGACAGTGGGGAAGGATCAGGGCTATAAGTTATTTCCAGATAGATCCCTTAAATGAGTAAGAATCTGCCTGCGGTCTTAAGTGTAGGTAACTAGTCCCTAAGGGGAGGTACTAGCTGTATTATCTATAGTACACTGTGGGCATGCCATACGTTCAATAAAGCCGTAACAGAGTAATAGATACAATCATTCATTGTTATCTTCGTCCATTTAAAGCTGTTTCAGAGTGACATATCAAATACCTTAAAATGAAGAAGTTTCCTTTCTTCATTTTAAAATAATATTGTAGATTTGAGGTATTTTGGTTTTTTACTCTCGTATCATATTGAATATTTCTGGAATGTATAACATTTTTATAAAAATATATAAACATATTTATAAAAATAATATATCTTGGGTCAACATTTCTTATATTTAATAATAATGATAGTGATAATAGTAGTGACAATAACAGTGTCTTTTTTTTTTCCCCCCCACATTAGGCCACTCCTATCATGATGAGGGCAGAGATTTGACTTTACTGGCAGAGATACTTTTTCCAGATTTGTATTTTCTTTTTCTGTCTGTCATGGTTTCGGCAGAACTATAATCCACGAGCTTCTAGAACTCCATACACACCGTCATGACATCTCACACTCATGATCAGGGACTCTCCCTCACTGTCAAGGGAGTACGGCTATGATGCTACACTGAGGGCATTCACTGGTCTGATTCTGTAGCCCGTTATTCTGAAGCAACAACTGTGCCACAGCTGGAAACAAAGCCTTGCTAGCTTGTGCAGCCACCATAAGGAGTACAGTGAGTGTTATGAAGTACTGATCCAACATATGATGGTGTTTTACTCACAGCTAAAAGCTGTGGTTCACAGAATTGGAAGATGGAAATCGATTTGGTGCTTTGCTAGGTTACACACCTGCTTGCCATCTGTTGCCAGTTCTTCTCACATCTTGGAGAGCTGAGAATTTTAATACCAATTTACTGGGGAACTTGGGGTTTCCTATTCTATTAGATGAATAGGTCAAAAAAGATGTTATGATTTTAACTATGGGAGAAGTTGGATTATTCGTATACATTAGAGCAGGAGATATATGAATAAACCCTAACTTATTCCTTTATGGTTTCTTTGTAAAACCAGGCATGGTAGTAAATGTTAATGGAAGTCCTTAGTAGAAAAACTGCTAAGGTCTCAGATCTGTGAGGATGGCAAAGGTTTTTGTCACCATATTAAGAATCCTTTGACAAACTGGTTGTTGGAAGATGTCAAGAGAAACAGAGCACGTGGGAAGGAAGGCAGAAAAAAGATTAGTGGGCCGGGCGCCGCGATTCATGCCTGTAATCCCAGCTCTTTGGGAGGCCGAGGAGGGTGGGTCGCGAGGTCAGGAGTTCAAGACCAGCCTGAACAACATGGTGAAACCCCATTTCTACTAAAAATACAGAAAATATCCAGGTGTGGTGGCGGATGCCTGTAGTCCCGGCTACTTGGTAGGCTGAGGCAGGAGAATTGTTTGAAAGCCCATGGGGCAGAGGTTGCAGTGAGCTAGGATCATACCACTGCACGGCAGCCTGTGCAACAAAGTGAGACTCTGTCTCAAAAAAAACAAAAAA
>NW_012098166.1:402532-416146 GCF_000951045.1 Mandrillus leucophaeus
ACGTGTAAAAATTAGCCGGGCATGGTGGAGCATGCCTATAATTCTGGCTACTTGAGAGACTGAGGCAAGAGAATCATTTGAACCCAGGAGGCAGAGGTTGCAGTGAGCCGAGATTGTGCCACTGCACTCCAGCTTGGGTGACACAGCGAGACTCTGTCTCAAAAACAAAAAAAATAAAATAAAAATAAAAGAAAAAAAATGGTGATGGTCTTGTGACCAGTTATAGAAATGAGATCTATAGTATCACTTTGTAGTGATGAGGCCCCCTCACCATGCTCCTCTCAACCAGGACAGCATCAGCAGCGGTCTACTATTGATACTAAACTACCATCCCAGTAATAAAGAATAACACCACCCCTCTTGGATCTCAGCCGAGGCCTGATAGGGATCTTGGACTTCTAGCCCACCTGGCAGGAATGAGGAGATACTGCTCTTCTCTTGCTGACATGGTGTCAAGGAAGTCCTGCTACACTAGAAGCTTTAAATGAAATCTGGAATATCTTACTATGATATTCGAAAGGTCCAAGTTTCAATCTCAATTTACTTGTCATATGAGAACCAAAAAAAACCACAATTTGAATACTGAATGGTAATCAACAGACACAAACAAGAAGATGACAAATATACTAGAATTATCTGACAAAGATTTTAAAGCAGTCTTCGTAAAAAGGATGCTTTAGGCCGGGCACGGTGGCTCACGCCTATAATCCCAGCACTTTGGGAGGCCGAGGCGGACGAATCACGAGGTCAGGAGATTGAGACCATCCTCGCTAACACGGGAAACCTCGTCTCTATTGGAAATACAAAAAATTAGCCGGGCGTGGTGGCAGGCACCTGTAGTCCCCGCTACTCGGGAGGCTGAGGCAGGAGAATGGCATGAACCCGGGAGGCAGAGCTTGCAGTGAACAGAGATGGTGCCACTGCATTCCAGCCTGGGTGACAGAGTAAGACTCTGTCAAAAAAAAAAAAAAAATGCTTTAACATAAAGTATAAACACACTTGAAACAAATAAAATTAAAAAGTGTCAATAAAGAAATAGAAAATGTAAAGAAGAACCAATTAGAAAGTTTAAACTTGAAAAATAGAAAAGAACACTAAAAGAACCAAATAAAAGAACTCAATTGATAGCCTCATTAGCAGGAAAGAGAAAAGACTAAGTGGAATTGACGACAGGATAATAGAAATTTCCCCATTTCAATAAAACAGAGAGGAAATAGACTGAAAAAAAAAATAAAGAAACAGAACTTTAGAGATCTGTGAGATGTTTTAAAAAGATTTAATATTTGTATTATTAGTGTTATGGACAGAGAGGAGAAAAAGTTTGAGGCAGAGAAGGTACTCAAAGAAATAATGGCTGAAAATGTTCCAAATTTGTGCAAAGACAAAAATTTACACATTCAATAAACGGAGCCATCCCCAACCAGGATACAAAAGTCCACATCAAAGTCCACATGAAGGCAAATCATAATCAAAATCCTGAAAGTTAAAGACGGAGAAAATTATTGTACACAGCAAAAATTGACATTTACAAGTAAGAGAAAAACAGTTTTAAAGATGGCAGCTTTATGGCCAGGCACAGTGGCTCACACCTGTAATCCCAGTACTTTTCGAGGCCGAGGAAGGCAGATCACTTGAGGCCAGGAGTTCGAGACCCGCCTGGCCAGCATGGTGAAACCCCTTCTCCACAAAAAAATACAAAAATCAGCCGGGCATGGTGGTGGGCGCCTGTAATCTCACCTACTCAGGAAGCTGAGGCACAAGAATTTCTTGAACACGGGAGGCAGAAGTCGTCGTGAGCTGGGATCATGCCAATGCACTCCAACCTGGGCAACAGAGCAAGACTTTGTCTCAAAAAGAAAAAAATAAAAAATAAATAAAGACAGCAGATTTATTAATAGAATCTACAAAGGCCAGAAGGAAGTGGCACACCATTTTTCAAATGCTGAAAAAAAGGAAACATCAAACATTCTTCAGAAATGGAAAGGAAATTAAGACCTTCTGAGATGAAGCAAAGCTAAGAAAATTTATCAGCAGCTGACTGACACTATAAGAATGGCTAATGAAAATTTCTTAAACAAAAGAGAAAAGATAAAATTAGATCTTGGAACATCAGTGTGTTAGGCCATTCTTGTATTGCTATAAAGAAATACCTAAGACAGGCTAATTTATTAGAAAAATGTTTAATTAGCTCACAGTTCTGCAGGTTTCACAGGAATCATAGTGGCCAGGGTCTGCTTTGGGGGAGGCCTCAGGGAGCTTTTACTCATGGCAGAAGGTAAAGCAGAGCCGGCACTTCACAAGGCAAAAGCTGGAGCAAGGGAGTGCGGAGTGGGAAGTGCCACACACTTTTAAACGTCCAGATTTCCTTTGAACTCAGAGTGAGTGCCCACTTATCACTAAGGGGATGGCCCAAGTCACTCAAGAGGGATCTTCTCCCATGATCTAATCACCTCCCACCACGCCACACCCCCAATACTGGGGATTACAATTCAACGTGAGATTTGGATGGGGACAAATATACAAACTACATCAACCAGGAAGAGAGAAAGAGCCTTGAAAAATGTATATTGAGGTATGCAGCAAAATGTAAGTAAATACAAGAGACTTTCCAACTACTCTTGAGTTTTCCAAATTGTGTGTGACATTTGTAACAAAAATGTTAACACTGTCAGATGTGGTTCTCAAAATATGTAGAAGAAATAGTTTAAAAATTATATTGTAAATGCAGGAAGTTTAAGGCATGTAAAATAAGGTAAGGTTTCCACACTTCACTTGAACTGATGGAATATGTGTGCCAGTAGTCCGTGCAAAGCCGCACATATAGAATATGGCACTAAGAGAAACCAATGAAAATATTATAGAAAGATGCACACTCACAAACACTATGTATAAATAAAAATGTTCACACAACCCACAGAGAGACAGAAAAATAAAATGGAGAAAAAGGCCGGGTGTTGTGGTATATGCCTGAATACCAGCATTTTTGGAGGCTAAGGTGGCAGATGGCTTGAGCCCAGGAGTTTGAGACCAGTTTGGGCAACGTGCTGAAACCGTATCTCTACAAAAATTATAAAAATTAGCTAGGTGTGGTGACATGTGCCCATAGTCCCAGCCCAGCTACTTGGGAGGCTGAGGTGGGAGGATCACTTGAGCCCTGGAAGTTGAGGCTGTGGTGAGCTGTGATAGTGCCACTGCATTTCAGTCTGGGTGACAGAGTAAGATGCTGTCTCAAAACAACAATGACAACAACAACAACAAAACCCAAACAAACAGAAACAGAGAAAAAAAAGAGAGGAAACAAAAATTAAATACAGACATTAACCCCAACCTATCAATAATTACGTTGAACCTAAATGTTCTAAATATAAAAATTAAAAAAACAGAAATGAACAAAGTTGATTAGAAGACCAAACATGAGGCTTGGCGCAGTGGCTCATGCCTTGTAATCCCAGCACTTTGGGAGACTGAACAGGTGGATTGCTTAGAGTTCAGAAATTCAAGACCAGACTGACCAACACAGAGAGACCCCATCTCTACTAAACGTGTAAAAATTAGCCGGGCATGGTGGAGCATGCCTATAATTCTGGCTACTTGAGAGACTGAGGCAAGAGAATCATTTGAACCCAGGAGGCAGAAGTTGCAGTGAGCTGAGATGACGACATTGCACTCCAGCCTGGTCAACAAGAGCGAAACTCCATCTCAAAAAAAAAAAAGAGAAAAGCAAACATGACCTAACTATATCTTCTCTTCAAGAAACTCACTTCAAATATAACAATATAAATAGGCTAAAAGTGAAAGGATACAAAAGATACACCATGAAAATATTAATCAAACTAGGATTCGCTATATAGAATCAGACATTTGTTGTTTTTTTTCTATAGGTTATTGGGAAACAAGTGGTATTTGGTTACATGAATAAGTTCTTTAGTGGTGATTTGTGAGATTTTGGTGCACCCATCACCTGAACAGTATATACTGCACCGTATTTGTAGACTTTTTTTCCCTCTCCTTGCTCCTACTCTTGACCTAAGTCCCCAAAGTCCATAGTATCATTCTTATGTCTTTGTGTTCTCATAGCTTAGGTCCCATATCAGTGACAACATATGATGTTTGTTTTTCCATTTCTGAGTAACTTCACTTAGAATAATAGTCTCCAGTCTCACCCAGATCACTGCAAATGCTGTTAATCCATTCCTTTTCATGGCTGCATAGTATTCCATCAGATGTATGTATACTACAGTTTCTTTATCCACTCATTGATTGATGGGTGCTTGGGTTATTTCCATGATTTTGCAATTATGAATTGTATCTTTTTCAAATAATGACTTCTTTTCCTCTGGGTGGATACCCAGTAGCAGGATTGCTGGATCAAATGGTAGTTCAACTTTCAGTTCTTTAAGGAATCTCCACCCTGTTTTCCATAGTGGCTGTACTAGTTTGCATTCCTACCAGCAGTGTAGACGTGTTCTCTGTTCACCACATACACACCAACATCTACTGTTTTTTTACTTTTTTATTATGGCCATTCTTGCAGGAGTAAGGTGGTATTGAATCATGGTTTTGATTTGCATTTTGCTGATAATTAGTGATGTTGAGCATTTTTTCATGTTTGTTGACCATTTGTATATCTTCTTTTGAAAATTGTCTGTTCATGTCCTTAACCCACTTATTGATGGGATTGTTTTTTTCTTACTGATTTGATTGAGTACTTGGTAGATTCTGGATATTAGTCCTTTGTCAGATGCACAGATTGTGAAGATTTTCTCCCACTCTGTGGGGCTGTCTGTTTACTTTGCTGACTGTTCCTTTTGCTATGCAAAAGATCTTTAGTTTAATTAGGTCCCAGCTATTTATCTTTGTTTTTATTGCATTTGCTTCTGGGTTCTTGGCCATGAAATCCTTGCCTAAGCCAATGTTTTTCCAATGTTATCTTCTAGAATTTTTATAGTTTCAGGTCTTAGGTTGAAGTCCTTAATCCATCTTGAGTTGATTTTTGTGTAAGGTAAGAGACGAGAATCCAGTTTCATTCCCATACATGTGGCTAGCCAATTATCCCAGCAGCATTTATTGAAATGGTGTCCTTTCCCCACTTTATGTTTTTGTTTGCTTTGTCAAAGATTAGTTGGCTGTAAGTATTTGGGTTTATTTCTGAGTTCTCTATTCTGTTCCATTGGTCTATGTGTCTATTTTTATAATAGTACCACGCTGTTTTGGTGACTATAGCTTTATAGTATAGTATACTATAGTGTGATGCTTCTAGATTTGGTCTTTTTGCTTAGTCTTGCTTTGGCTATGCAGGCTCTTTTATGGTTTCATATGAATTTTAGAATTGTTTTCTCTAATTCTGTGAAGAATGATGGTAGTATGTATTTTGATGGGGATTGCATTGAATTTGTAGATTACTTCTGGCAGTATAATCATTTTCACAATGTTGATTCTACTCATCCATGAGAATTGCTTGAACCCAGAAGGCAGAGTTTGCAGTGAGCCAAGATCATGCCATTGCACTCCAGCCTGAGAGATAAGAATGAAACGCCACCTTAAAAAAAAAAAATTTTTCTTTTTTTTTTTTTTGAGATGGTGTCTCTCTCTGCCACCCAGGCTGGAGTGCAGTGGCATAATCTCTGCTCACTGCAACCTCTGCCTCCTGGGCTCAAGTAATTCTCCTGCCTCAGTCACCCAAGTAGCTGGGATTACAGGTGCCCACCACCATGCCTGGCTAATTTTTGTATTTTTAGTAGAGACAGGGTTTCACCATATTGGCCAGACTGGTCTTGAACTTCTGACCTCAGGTGATCCACCCGCCTCGGCCCCCAAGTGCTGGGATTACAGGTGTGAGCCACTGTGCCCGGCTGAAATGGACCAATTTCTTGAAAAGCATAAACTACCACAACTCACTTAATATTAAAAAGATAGCTGAATATTCTTATAACTATTTAGGAAACTGAATTGTTATCTAGGGGCCAAGGGGAATCTTTCCTTTCTTCTCTAAAGATTTACTAGAAATGAACCTATAATAAGGAAGATTAACAGGAGAAAAAGGCATACAAATATATTTAATGTACATAAGCACTGCAGACTTTCAGAACAATTACCCAATAACCCAATGAGGTACAGATACTTATATATCCATCTTGACAGGGGAAGGAGACGTGGGAGAAATGTGGCCATCTTGAGAGGTTAGTAGATGATATTTTCAGGGGGAATAAATAGGCCCAATGTTCAGACAGTGGTTAGTAAACAATTCTCTTTGAAAACTGAATGGGACTTAAGAACAGATGATAATGTGTGACCAAGTTGATCGGAGCTCCAAGTATGGTATTTAATTTTCAGTTTCTTTCTCTGTAATTTGAGTTTTCATCTTCTCTGGTTAAGGAAATTTCAGGAAATGGACTCAAGGCAGTTTATTTCTCTCTGGCAGGCCCAGTTCCTAGGAAGATAAGGGAACTTTAAAGAACAGCCTCATCCTGTGCTTCCAGGAAGACAGAGGATTGAAAGATAGGAGGTCGGGGGAAAGGTCACCAAAACCTTGAGGCTTTTCCCACAGTTCATCATGTCCAGCTGCCATATTTTGGGGTGCTATTTTCTGAGCCCTAAAAGTTGTACAAAAAAAGAAAAACCTCCCAAATAGAAATCCCTAGGCTCAGATGGTATTACTAAAATGTTCTACCAAATATTTACAGAATAATTAACCCAAATTCTATACACCCTGTTCCAGAAAATAGAAGAGAAAACATTACTCAATTACTTAATTATTTTATAAACCTTATATTAATCTGAAACCAAAAGCAGACAAGACAGTATCAAAAAAGAGAACAAATACAAAGCCCCAAAACTACAGACCAATATCCTTTATAGATATAGATGCAAAAATCCTTAACAAAATATTAACAAAAAGAAATTACCAATATATAGAAAGAATTATATACCTTGACCACACAGTGATGCAAGGTTGGTTCAATACTTGAAAATCTATGTAATTCACCATATTAATAGGTGAAAGACGAAAAATCACAAAGCTATATAATTTGTTGCACAGGAAGATTTGACAAAATTCAACACCTGTTCATGATTACAGCTCTCAGAAAGGCAGGAATAATAGGAAAGTTCTCGACTTTATAAAAAATATTGACAAAACCTATATCAAACATTATATCTAATGGTGAAAGGTTGTGATGGTTAAATTCATGCATCAACTTGACTGGCCAGGAGGTGCTCGGATTTAACCTTATTTCTGGGTATGCCCATGTGGGTGTTTCGGGGCGAGGTTAGCATTTGAATTGATAGATTTCATAAAGTAGATTGGTCTTCCCTGATGTGGGTGGACGTCATTCAGTCCACTGAGGTCTTGAATGAAGCAAAAGGTAGAGAATGGCAGAATTCACCCCTTTTGCTTCTTACCTGCCTGTGACTTTTCCTAGCGGTTTTATCTGTAATAGCCCAAAACTGGGAACAGGTAACATGCCCCACAATAGCTGGGCTATTAAACAAATTGTGCTACATCAAGATCATGGAATATACTCAGCAATCGAAACAAATTTACTATCAATACTTCAATAGCTTTGATGAATCTCAAGGGCATTATGCTGAGTAACAAAAGCCAATCTCCAAATGTCACATACCAGGTGATTCTATTTGGTTGGTTGTCAGAGTCAGAGAGCCACTTAGCTAGGTCAAACAGTGGGATCAGAGTTGGGAAATACTTTATTTCTTTTATGTTAGATTGCTTTAGGACGTGGGCTTTGCATGGATATTCAAAATCAAATCTTCAAAAATTTCAAATCTTCAAAATCTTCCATGTGGTTATTCATGGACTTTCTTTGTAGTCTTGTCTTGTTCCTCCTTCAGTGTGAGTCAAATATTGAACAATGCAGGTGCTTCTGTCTGTCTTTTCTGCTTTCATCTGGTTGACCCTGTATCCCAAGAGGACTGGGTCATGCAGTTCAAAACATGGCCCATTCGGCAGCGAGACTATAGATAGAGCAGATTTTCTTAGAAAGGAATATGAGCAGGGCAGGAAATGATCGATGTGGCCTTGCCTTAAAAATGCTAAGAAGGCTTCCAAGCCCTATGACCCATCACACTGCTTGAAATATCATCTGTATTCCTTTCAGTTAACATGTCTTCAGTTTCGAAATGCAGAGAAAAAGCTGAAGTACTAAAAAGGATATACTCCTTCGGTGAAGGTATTTTCTTTTCAAGAGCTACTTTCTATTGTGAATGGGTATTCGATCTCAGCTGTGTATGTAGGTAGAGTTGCTGTGTGCTTTCAGGCCAAGTGGGGACCAGCAAAGAAAACCAGGAGTTTGGCTGAGCACCTGTGGCTCATGCCTGTAATCTCAGCACTTTGGGAGGCTGAGGCACATGGATCGCCTGAGGTCAGGAGTTTGAGACCAGCCTGGCCAACATAGTGAAACCCCATCTCTACTAAAAATACAAAAAATTAGCTGGGCATGGTGGCAGGTGCCTATAATCCCAGCTACACAGGAGGCTGAGGCAGAAGAAACACTTGAACCCAGAAGGCAGAAGTTGCAGTGAGCCGAGATCACGCCATTGCAGTCTAGCCTAGGCGACAAGAACGAAACTCTGTCTCAAAAAAAGAAAGAAAACCAGGAGTTGGATGTGACAGAATGAAAATAGGGTGGTGGGCTTCAATGGCCTGGAATAACTGGAAAATCAGAAGTGGGGCTTTCAAACATATTTGCTTTTTGCTTTGTTTTGTGAGATTTTGTTGTTGTTGTTGGTTTGTTTGCTTTTGTTTCTGAGATGGGGTTTCACTCTGTCACCCAGGCTGGAATGCAATGATGCCATCATAGCTCACATCAGCCTCCTCCTCCTGGGCTGAAGTAATCCTCCTGCCTCAGTCTCCCATGTAGTTGGGACTACAGACATGTGCCACCACATCTGCTAATTTTTGCATTTCTTGGTAGAGACAGGGTTTCACTATGTTGCCCAGGCTGTCTCAAACTCCTGGGCTCAGGTGATCCCCCCACCTCAGCCTTCCAAAGTGCTGGGATTACAGGCGGGACCCACTGTGCCCAGCCTCTCTAACATATTTATAAAGCAAAAGCAGGACCAGAGGGATGAGCAACATGAGAAAACTACTTAAAACTAGGGGGAATATAAAACCTCATCCAGGAATCTATGAGCATGGAAGTCTGTAAATAACTTTGAGGTCACATCTGGCAGAGTTAAATAAGGACGATGCAAGAGAGGTACATACCGAAGGCAAATCATTGTGGATAGTGGTTCATTGTGTCTAGGTTATTCTTTAAAAATATATATATATACACACACATACACACACATATATATATATATATATAAAATTTAATCTATTGGTTTAGGCAGCTGAAATGCCCAGTTGAATAGAGCTGGCTTCAATCACATGTTCTTTCTATAATCAGTTTCAAATCTACATTTTCCTGAACCTCTTTCAGTACCCAGATATGCAAAATCAGAGAAGAGTATAATGGCCTTGTTCAGGTCACACGCTGGCCCTGCTCAAGTCACACGCTAGCGCTGCAAAGTTCACTGTGGCATGGGTGTTCAAAGGTGATAAGGTCAGATGTCCACATCTGAGAGCAGGAGAATCGGAACTGGTCTCACTGGTCATACGTAAAATGGACAAAAGCCATTCTCACGTTGATTTTAGCGTGCAGACAGGAGTGGAGGTTGCTTTCGCAGATGAGACAGACCCCGGCAGGTGGACAGTTGGAAGTTGAGTGTAAACACACGAGAATGTTTGAGAGAAGTGATAAAAGGAAACACAAGGTGGGGAGTGCTATAGACAACCCCATTTCAGCATGTTGTCATAAAAGCTGTGTGCGGGGAGGCCCCACCAGGAACAATATTGACATACAGAGAGCAAATAAGGATAGTTACACCAAAGCTCAGAGCAGGAAATACAGACCACGCTGCTCTTCTGTTCCTCTGTGCCTTGGACAGTAAATCAAGCCCTTCTCCCTCTTTAGACAAAAGAACAATCCAGATGTATCAATAGAAAGTTTCATTAGGGTCTCAGACATGGGCTCTGAAGAAGCATAAAATCAAATCCTTTTCTTCCTTCTCTACCCAGGGAGGTCCTGTTGAAAGCCAGGCAGGATCTTTCCAGTTCCATACCTGTGGAATTTCTTTACCACTGCTATAATAAAGGTTTATGGTAAGTCCTGTCTCCAGGCTATTCTAAGAGATAACAGGACAGATTGCAAATGCCCTTTGCGGTACCCACCTCTAGTCTTTGAGGAGCCCTAGAGGTGACAGCCTGGGCAGGGAAGGAGGAGAGGGTGGTACATTCATAGTGATTTTTCTTGACAAGGAGAAGGAAAAGGGACATAAGCTTTGTTTTTCCATTCTCCTTTCTCTCTGTGAGGGAACTTCTTGCAGGTGCTGTGGCCATTGCCCCCTGGCTTTTAAATTAAAGACGTCTGAGTGAATGAAACTGTTTATAAAATATGAATTAAAGATTAGAGTTTAGTGGTTTGACTCACTGGCAATTGGAGGGTGATTCACCATAGAGAAGTCTCTGTCCAAAGCCATTAGTGTAGAGTTGGCAGTTAGGGACATCAGTTTAGGATCCTGTGTCTCTGGGTTCTTGCTCCCAGAGCCACACAGAAACTCAGAGATGAAATATGGGGACGGGAGTAAAGAAACCATGACATGGGGTTGTAGAACCAAGTTCTCTATGAAGCCACTTGGAAGGACTGAGAAAGGCTGACATGCAACATACTCCCTCTCTTTTCCCACCAGATATGTGTCCAGTTTTTGAAGCTACTTCTCCTTTGAAAATTATGTCTGAAAGAATAGAGAACATTGCATCTGGAACAAAAAAATCCAGGTAGACTTCTAGTCCACCACTTACTGTGCGCCTGAGCTTGGGCAGGTCCCCTACATTCCTTGAGCTGCCCTTTCTCCACCAGCCAAACTGACATAGTAACACCCATGTTACCAGGCTGGGGTAAAAATGATAAAACAATGATATGCTAACACATTTCATTCATTATCTACCCTTGCTCTTATTATTATATACTCTGAACACCTTTAAGCCATTCCTGATGCTTGTGATCTAGGTCTCAGTGTCCAAAACTTTTCTTGATATAAATATAGTAACATTTTGCTAGTATCAAAATGTGTTGATGGAAAGACCTACAAAGTCATTTGGCCCAGGATGCAGATTCTTCAGAGCTAAGTAGACTCCTGTTTCCTGATAAAGCGGTTCTTTTCCCCACACTAGAAGTTTTAACTGTGTTTACACTCTTATGCGCTGCCTCGAAGGGACAATCTCCACGCACCCTGTCAGCTTATTCATTCCTCCCGTTGTTCCAAGAATACTTAGTAAGTGTGGCCTGTGTGAGATATAGGAGATTCCAAGGCGACTTCGCGGAACTTACAGTTAAGTGGAGGAAGCAGTTATATAAACAGATTATTATAATTCTGTAAGCTAAATACAGCGACAGAGGCCAGCCCAAGGGTTAGGCAACACATAGGCTGGGGTGGCCGGGCGTGGCAGTGGAGAGGGCTTCCCAGAGCTGACAGCTGAGTTGAGTCTTCCGGGATTTGGAGGAGCTCACCAAGAAACAACAGAAGAAAGAGTGCCGAGGGCATTTCGGACTCTCCCCATATGTAATGGACTGATTTAGTTAATTATCATAAATTGTAAGAAATTATAGCGCACTCGAGATCAGGAGTTTGAGACCAGCCTGGACAACATGGTGAAACCCCGTCTCTACTAAAAATACAACAATTAGCCGGGTGTGTGGTGGGAGGCGCCTGTAATCCCAGTTACTCGAGAGGCTGAAGCAGGAGAATTGCTAGAACCCAGGACGCAGAGGTTGCAGTGAGCCAACATGGCACCACTGCACTCCAGCCTGGGCAACAGAGCGAGACTCCGTCTCAAAAAAAAAGAAGAAAGAAATTATTATAACATGATTACAAATAACAATTGCCACTTCAAATATTCTGTGATATTGTTTGGAAAAGGCAGAAGATCATCTACAATGAGGGCTTGTTCAGTGGAGCTGGTGGTCGTGGGATGAAGGTTTCATGTAAGAGAGACATGTTTCTTGTGTAAATTTCTGTTAAAACATGATTAATTGTTCTATTTTTATCATTCTATTTGTCCTGAACATGCTCTGTGTTTCAAAGAAAAAGGCAACGTTAGCCCTAAATGGCAGTGAACTGACTAGGACTTAGAAGCGCCGCCGGTTGATGTTACAAATAGAATCAGCCCTCTGTGCACTCACACAAGAATGTCCCTTGCCCACTCATTAGTGAAGCAACAAATGTTAGAAAAGGGACAGTCATTAGAGCTTGTCCATTTGAGCACACTCATTTCACAGATGAAAAGACTGAGGCTCACTGAGGTGGGGCAGCGTGCCTAAGATGGATAGGCAGGGAGGAGTAATACAGTCATTTAACCATACAATTGGTATTTATTTGCAGAAGAATCCAGATTTGTATTAAGCATTTTCCAGCTCTATTCTCACTCGGTTTTGAAGGGGATATTGTATCCATTAATTTTAGCATCACTTCATAAATACACCAAACTACTTTCGATTTAGGTCCCAGGATCATTCTTCCTTATGATAAGATCATAGCCATTCAGCAGTGGAGGTGGGAGGTTTCCATTTTGAGAAAGTCATTCATCTTCTCTCCTGTATCATCTGACCCAAGCTGTCTTGAATTTTTACTATGCCCTTCATTTACTGGCAGTTTCTCGAAATTCCAATTTGTTCTCTGTGTCTGAAACATAATATTGAAATGTAATGGTGCAAGAGAATGATCAAAATGCAACATTTCAATATAATATATGCATTTATAACACTTTTCTATATGTTTTTGGAGAGAGACAGATATGTGGGCCATCAGAACACGCTAGGCACGTGATGTTTCATATTCGGATGGTTATAAAGAACTTAAGCTTTTTCTCTTCAGAAGGTAAAATTCTCTTTCATTAAATGTGAGATGAATGATGGGTAATGACTCATGGTGCCCTTATTAACAAGGAAAAGATGAACGTATCATAAACCAGTGGTTCTCAAACTTGAGCTTGTAATGACATCACCTGGGAACTTGTTAGAAAAGCAAATTCTTAGGTTGAACTCAAAATTTACAGCATAAGAAACTCTCAGTCTGTGTTTTATCCAGTTGTCCAGGCAATTCTGATGTACAACGAAAGCTTGAGAGCCACTGCTGTAAACTTAGAGACCGCAATCCGTTTAGAGAATTGACTCATGACTCTGAGAACACATAGAATTTCTTCCAATCTGAGAGCAGCTATTTCACATAAGCAGGACTCTCTTTGTAACAGTGGAACTGAAGTTGAAGGTAACGTTACAACTTTTAATGCAAACTGACTGGCCTACGGCAAAAGCCGAGTTGTGTCTGTGCTGCGATTTTATACTGTTCCTATCAAATGCTGCCTTTACTCCCTTCACTTCCTTTACTCTCCCTTGAAATGTTACTAGTAAAATGCAATAACTGTATTCAGTCTTTAAGTCCATTAAGATGCAAATTCCTTAGGTAGTGCTAATACTTTTATCCTTTATCAATCTCTTACACAATGGAGTGAGTTTTAGATTCCTTTCTGAGACAAAGTGTTGAGGAACAGGAAGG
>NW_012098166.1:416196-418745 GCF_000951045.1 Mandrillus leucophaeus
ACTCCAGCCTGGGCAACAGAGCGAGACTCCGTCTCAAAAAAAAAGAAGAAAGAAATTATTATAACATGATTACAAATAACAATTGCCACTTCAAATATTCTGTGATATTGTTTGGAAAAGGCAGAAGATCATCTACAATGAGGGCTTGTTCAGTGGAGCTGGTGGTCGTGGGATGAAGGTTTCAAGTAAGAGAGACATGTTTCTTGTGTAAATTTCTGTTAAAACATGATTAATTGTTCTATTTTTATCATTCTATTTGTCCTGAACACGCTCTGTGTTTCAAAGAAAAAGGCAACGTTAGCCCTAAATGGCAGTGAACTGACTAGGACTTAGAAGCGCCGCCGGCTGATGTTACAAATAGAATCAGCCCTCTGTGCACTCACACAAGAATGTCCCTTGCCCACTCATTAGTGAAGCAACAAATGTTAGAAAAGGGACAGTCATTAGAGCTTGTCCATTTGAGCACACTCATTTCACAGATGAAAAGACTGAGGCTCACTGAGGTGGGGCAGCGTGCCTAAGATGGATAGGCAGGGAGGAGTAATACAGTCATTTAACCATACAATTGGTATTTATTTGCAGAAGAATCCAGATTTGTATTAAGCATTTTCCAGCTCTATTCTCACTCGGTTTTGAAGGGGATATTGTATCCATTAATTTTAGCATCACTTCATAAATACACCAAACTACTTTCGATTTAGGTCCCAGGATCATTCTTCCTTATGATAAGATCATAGCCATTCAGCAGTGGAGGTGGGAGGTTTCCATTTTGAGAAAGTCATTCATCTTCTCTCCTGTATCATCTGACCCAAGCTGTCTTGAATTTTTACTATGCCCTTCATTTACTGGCAGTTTCTCGAAATTCCAATTTGTTCTCTGTGTCTGAAACATAATATTGAAATGTAATGGTGCAAGAGAATGATCAAAATGCAACATTTCAATATAATATATGCATTTATAACACTTTTCTATATGTTTTTGGAGAGAGACAGATATGTGGGCCATCAGAACACGCTAGGCACGTGATGTTTCATATTCGGATGGTTATAAAGAACTTAAGCTTTTTCTCTTCAGAAGGTAAAATTCTCTTTCATTAAATGTGAGATGAATGATGGGTAATGACTCATGGTGCCCTTATTAACAAGGAAAAGATGAACGTATCATAAACCAGTGGTTCTCAAACTTGAGCTTGTAATGACATCACCTGGGAACTTGTTAGAAAAGCAAATTCTTAGGTTGAACTCAAAATTTACAGCATAAGAAACTCTCAGTCTGTGTTTTATCCAGTTGTCCAGGCAATTCTGATGTACAACGAAAGCTTGAGAGCCACTGCTGTAAACTTAGAGACCGCAATCCGTTTAGAGAATTGACTCATGACTCTGAGAACACATAGAATTTCTTCCAATCTGAGAGCAGCTATTTCACATAAGCAGGACTCTCTTTGTAACAGTGGAACTGAAGTTGAAGGTAACGTTACAACTTTTAATGCAAACTGACTGGCCTACGGCAAAAGCCGAGTTGTGTCTGTGCTGCGATTTTATACTGTTCCTATCAAATGCTGCCTTTACTCCCTTCACTTCCTTTACTCTCCCTTGAAATGTTACTAGTAAAATGCAATAACTGTATTCAGTCTTTAAGTCCATTAAGATGCAAATTCCTTAGGTAGTGCTAATACTTTTATCCTTTATCAATCTCTTACACAATGGAGTGAGTTTTAGATTCCTTTCTGAGACAAAGTGTTGAGGAACAGGAAGGGCACTGAGAAAACTGGACTATTTAAGAAAGATGAATGGATTGTACTGCCTACTTCAACATGCATTCATCCCTTTCTCTACTCTTTTGAACAAAATCCCAATTTTTGCTGGGTTCCTGACTATACTGTTAAGGAACTGAATTTGCCAGTATCCATTGTAGCTAGGAAGACTATGAGACTAAGTTACAGCCAACTGAAAGAAAACAATATTCAGGGGGCTTCCTGGAAGTCTCTTCAAAGGGAGAAGGTTGCTTTCTTTCCCCTATTCTTTCCCGTGACCTGGAAGGCAGATGTAAAGACTGGAGCTTCAGTAGCCATGTTCAGCCATGGGATAGAAGAACCCTCCTGAGCATATCAGAGCAAAGAGACAGCAACTTGAGTCATTAATGACACTATGGAGCCACGATTCCACTTCTGGATATTTGTTGTTGTTGGTGTGGTTGTTGTTGTTGTTTGAGACAGAGTCTCACTCTGTCACCCAGGCTGAAGTGCAGTGGCAGGATCTCGACTCACTGCAACCTCTGCCTCCCAGGTTCAAGTGATTATTCTGCTTCGGCCTCCTGAGTAACTGGGATTACAGGCGTGTGCCACCACACTCAGTTAATTTTTTTTGTTTTTGTTTGTTTTTTGTTTGTTTGTTTGTTTTTAGAGATGGAACCTCACTCTGTCACCCAGGCTGGAGTGCAGTGGTGCGATCTCGGCTCACTGCAACCTCCACTTCCTGGGTTCAAGCAATTCTCCTGCCTCAGCCTCCTGAATAGCTGGGACTACAGGCACATGTCACGACACCTGGCTA
>NW_012098166.1:419945-421756 GCF_000951045.1 Mandrillus leucophaeus
ACACTGGAGAGAAACAAACTTCTATCTTTGGGATTTGTAACATTTTGATTCTATAAAATACAACATTGCTTTAATAGAAGAGACGTAGCCAAGTTGTGGAGTTGGCAACACAGCAAGAGGAGTTTAGAAGTCTGAGAGCCAAACTCCTCATACTTTACAGGTTAGCCACTCCCATCAGGTGGTGGAGTATCACATTTCCTCACCCAGAAAACCAGCTCCACCCTGCCAAGAGTCTCATGAACTTTTAGCTCTGTAAATTTCAGTTCTAATTCGTCCAAATTCTGTAGTATCTCCAGTTCTCTCAATCAGTGTTGCAATGTCCCACAACAAAGCAGACATCACTTTAGCTTTATTTGAAAAGCAGATATTTTATATCATTTGGAATTTAGGAGTGGGATTGGAAAAGCTCTTCTGTAGGGAACATGATAGTAATTAAACAATGGTAGAAAAATACTTCCTTGAGGCCTGGCACATTGGCTCATGCCTGTAACCCCAGCACTTTGGGAGGCTGAAGCAGTCAGATCATCTGAGATCAGGAGTTTGAGACCAATCTGGCCAACATGGTGAAACCCTATCTCTACAAAAAACACAAAAATTAGCTGGGCGTGGTGGCCGGCGCCTATAATCCCAACTACTGGAGAGGCTGAGACAGGAGAATCACTTGAACCAAGGAGGTGGAGGTTGCAGTGAACAGAGATTATACCATTGCACTCCAGCTTGGGTGACAAGAGTGAAACTCGGTCTCAAAAAAAAAAAAAAAAAAAAAAAGAAAGGAAAAGAAAAGAAAAGAAGAATGTTTCCTTGAAAAGATAAGATGCAATACCATTTCTTACTTTTTCCAAAGGCCTTCCTTTGAGGTTCTTGGATCATAAACTTCCGTTCCAGGTGAAGCCTGAGAGGATAAAAATGAGTGAAACGTTTCAATGACTCTGTATCTTGGATTTAAGAAAGCAAGTTTTCTTCCACACTGTTTGACAGTGTGTCTAACAATTCCTAGCAATTAATCATAGCAACAACAATGGCAGCAACCTGTTACATATTTGCTTTACATACAGACACTATTCTAAATGCTTTACATTGATCAACTCATATTGGTACCCTATTGTGTGGATATTGTTATTACACTAAAATGTACACACAGAGATATTACAAGTGTGTCTATTGGAGGAACTGGAATTTGTACCCAGCAAGTGTCATGGAAAGGAAGGCTGTTGTGAGCAGATTTGTGTGGAAAATACTCTGTACTTCAATCACTAATCCAAATGCATGTTTATTATGAGGTCTATAGGGGATTGAGCAATGTATAGTCTAGATTTATTGTTTTCATTTGTTTCAAATGAGAACTTTTAATGCTCTGATCTGCATCCTTATTTTTTATTATTTAATTTATTTAATTTATTTTATTTTTTTTGGGAGACAGAGTTTAGCTCTTGTAGCACAGGCTGGAGTGCAATGGCACCATCTCGGCTCACTGCAACCTGCGCCTCCCAAGTTCAAGCGATTCTCCTGCCTCAGCCTCCTGAGTAGCTGAGATTACAGGCGTGCTCTACCATGAGTTTTATTATTATTATTATTATTATTTGTATTATTAGTAGAGACAGGGTTTCACCATGTTGGTCAGGCTGGTCTCCAACTCCTAACCTCAGGTGATCCACTGGCCTCGGCCTCCCAAAGTGCTGGGATTACAGGTGTGAGCCACCACACCCAGCTTCAGCATCCCTATTAATCATTGGATATGAATGGATAAGAGAAATGATAAATAACTCTTGAAGTTTAATTTCTTTTATGCTTGATTTGCATTTTAAAAGGTC
>NW_012098166.1:422271-423757 GCF_000951045.1 Mandrillus leucophaeus
ACACACACACAGATGTATATATATGTATATATATAAAACAGCTTTATTGAGATAAAATTTACATATTATACAATTCACCTATTTAAATTGTACAATCCAATGGCTCCTAGTACATTCACAGAGTTGTGCAACCATCATGACAATCAATTTTAAAACATTTTCATCATATAAAAATGAAACTTCATCACAATATTTCTAAAACGAAAATTCTTTGGCCCGGGAAATCAGTGGAGAATCCACACCTTGCTTGGAGCTTGGCATTCATTGTGCGGGTTGCTATTGCCCCCTCGTGGTAAATGACTGGATCTACAAGCAAAGATTAAACTTTTCAAAAGACTCGTAACCATCCATTCCCCAGCCGTAATGTTTGCCAGGGCCTGGGGTAAAATGGACATCAACATAGCATCTTTACACATATTCAAAGATTATAAATCAATTTAGCAAATTATTTTAAAAAAGATGCCGTATCATCTTACCTTCATAATGACCTGGAAGCCCATATTCAGATTAAAATTCACAGACTCCTTGGAATTCCACGTCAAACAAGAAGACATGGAGCTAGTGGGTCTCAGGTCCAGCTTTACTCTTCCCAAGCCCGGTCTGTTTCACACGTCCAGGGGCTGCTCCATCCTGCATGTAGACATCCCAGTCCACCTGGCCAAGATCCATCTCCACACCTCCAAAGAGCCCCCTCCTCCCCACACACTCACTGGCGAAGGAATACCGACAGCACAGTCAAGAGCAAATCCACTGAGCTCGCTGCAGCCTGGAACTCCTGGGCTCAAGCGATCCTCCTGCCTCAGCCTCCCAAGTAGCTAGGACTACAGACACATGCCCCTGTGCCTAGGTTAAATGTTTGATTTGTTAATTTTTTGTAGAAATGGGTTCTTACTATGTTGTTCAAGTTGGTTCTGAACTCCTGGCCTCAAGTGATCCTCCCACCTCGGCTGCTATTTTTAAATAAAACCATTTATATAACAGAAATTAAGTATTGCAGAGTATAATTTCACATGTATAGTTATATTTGTATTTTAATAATATGGCTGGGCACAGTGACTCACACCTGTAATCCCAGCACTTTGGGAGGCCGAGGTGGGTGAATCACTTGAGGTCAGAAGTTTGAGACCAGCCTGGCCAACATGGTGAAACCCCCGTCTCTACTAAATTACAAAAATTACCTGGGCATGTGGCTGTAATTCCAGATACTTGGGAGGCAGAGGTGGGAGAATCTCTTGAACCCGGGAGGTAGAGGCTGCAGTGAGCCAAAATTGCACCACTGCACTCCAGCCTAGGCAACAGAATGAGACTCCATCTCAAAAAATATGAAAACAAAATTAGCCGGGTGTAGTGACAGGCACCTGTAGTCCCAGCTACTCAGGAGGCTGAGGCCGGAGAATGGCGTGAACCCGGGAGGCAGAGCTTGCAGTAAGCTGAGGTTGCGCCACTGCACTCCAGTCTGGGAGACAGAGCGAGACTCCATCTCAAA
>NW_012098166.1:428432-435684 GCF_000951045.1 Mandrillus leucophaeus
TATATATATATATAAACACACACACACATATAAAGTACATGAACATGTGCATAATTATTGTATTATTATATTATTGTCATTGGTCTGGCATGGCTGTGTGCTCAGCTGGTTCTTGAAAAGCCTGGTCATTCTAAGGGCAAGTCCCGTTAGCCCCAGGACTCTTCACTCTGTGAAGAGAGATACGGCCTTTGAATGGCCAGAACAGGGTCCCACAGCCCACTGCAAATGATTTCTGACACACAATATAGATAAAATCTCTTAATGATGTTGTTAGGAAGGAAGAAAGCTGCTTACGGACAATTAAAGGCAAATGTGTAATAGAGTCTGGTCTGATACCTGTACAGCTGTCGCAGAAGCATGTGGTCCAAAAGATTTGTGAGTTTACAAAGGAAATTACTTTGCAAAACAAAAGCATTTATTTTTGATGATGCTTACACTCAAGAACTCAGTTTTTTAATGTTACTGTGAAGCAGATGCTAAACTGCAAAAATTAACTAGCAATTGCATTTTAGAAAGCAATAATATCCACCTCCTTTATTAAGTTTACTGTTAAGTGAACAAAGAAAGAGAAGAGTATTTCTTCCATTAGCAAAGCAAATAGGACATCTGTGCACCAGACAAAATTTGGTGGGTGAAATTCACTGCTGTGGAAGCAATGAATGACTTGTAGGTACAAAAAGTTTTGTATTCCAGATTTTAAATTGAATAGGATCTCACCGTTTTTAAGAATTTCTTTCCTTCTCTTTTTTATTCTTTGTACTTCTACTTCCTTCCTTTTATTTCTTTTTTTATTTTTCCTTTTTTTCTTTCTTTCTCTTTCTTTCATCTTTCCTTCTCCTTTTCCTCCCTGCCTCCCTCCCCTTCCTTCTTTTCTTCCTTCCTTCCTCCTTTCTTTCCTTTCTTCCTTCCTCTCTCTCTCTTCCATTTTCCTCCTTCCTTTATCCTTTTTGATTAATTTTATTTCAATTAACCCTGTTTTAGAGACAACAAAATGCAAAAACAAAGAATGAATTTCAAAGTAACAGTAAGGGAAGAAGAACTCGGTCTATGAGCCTCACTGTCCTGACTTTCTGCTCTGAAAGCTGTGAGATCTTTGGGTTCCAGTTTGAGAGGTCCCATCACCTAAAGTCAGCCCAGGGATCAGACAGTATCGGGCCTGAGAGCACCACAGAGTGAGCATTACATGTTATCAAGCTGTTACTTCTGTAGTGTTTTTTGCTTGCTTGCCTTTAAAATCACCCTGAGTTTTTATTAAATTCTCCTTAGAATTACTACAGAAATCAGCCTGGCATGTTGGCTCATCCTTGTCTTCCCAGCACTTTGAGAGGCTGAGGCAGGCAGATCACTTGAGCTCAAGAGTTTGAGACCAGCCTGTCCAACATGGTGAAATCCTGTCTCTACTAAAAATACAAAAATTAGCCAGCCGTGGTGGCACATGCCTGTAATCCCAGCTACTCGGGAGGCTGAGGCAGGAGAATTACTTGAACCCGGGAGACAGAGGTTGCAGTGAACTGAGATTGTGCCACTGCACTCCAGCCTGGACAACAGAGCAAGACTCGGTCTCAAAAAAAAAAAAAAAAAAAATTCTATAGGGATTCCTAGCTGGACTCAGGCATAACATTAAAGAGAATCATTGTCCCCTTGTCCTCTTGTCCCCAGCAGTGGTGAGTGGTGGCAGCAGCCAAGGTGAAGGTGTCTTGTGTACTAGCTTTAGGAATATAAGACCTGGTCACTTCTTCCTGGGTAGAGAGTCACCCTACATTCCATACCTCAGAGCCTTGAGTTTTAGTTTTCTTTTTTTTTTTTGAAATGGAGTCTTGCTCAGTCACCCAGGCTGGAGTGCAGCCGCACAATCTCAGCTCACTGCAACCTCCGCCTCCTGGGTTCAAGCAATTCTCCTGCCTCAGCCTCCCGAGTAGCTGAGACTACAGGCACATGCCACTACATCCTGCTAATTTTTGTATTTTTAGTAGAGACAGGGTTTCACCATGTTGGTCAGGATGGTCTCAATCTCTTGACCTCGTGATCCACCCATCTCGGCCTCCCAGAGTGCTGGTGGTTATTTTTTTGAGACGGAATCTCGCTCTGTTGCCCAGGCTGAAGTGTAGTGGTACGATCTCGGCTCACTGCAACCTCTGCCTTCCGAGTTCAAGCACTTACCTCCCTCAGCCTCCTGAGTAGCTGGGATTACAGGCGCCTGCCACCATGCCCTGCTAATTTTTGTATTTTTAGTAGAAATGGGGTTTCACCATATTGTCCAGGCTGGCCTTGAACTCTGGACCTTGTGATCCACCCGACTTGGCCTCCCAAAGTGCTGGGATTACAGGCATGAGCCACTGTGCTTGACCTGAGTTTTAGTTTTTATTACGAGAGGCAATGGTTTTGTTCCACAGGGATTACCCAGCTTAGAAAGTCTTTAGTTGTAAACTAAGTAAGGTGTGTCAGGGTGGAGTTCCCCACTTCTCTCTCAGAAGCTTCTATCCAATCCATTGCTGCCTACCTTCTGGGCATCTCTTAGGGGACAGCTACACTCTTCGCCATTTTTGACCTCCTCTCCATCATTGTGAAAGGAGGACTCTTTCTTTGGGAGAGGCTGTAGGGAGAGTGTGTGTCAGATACCAAAGCTTATCCTAAGGACCCCAGGGATGATTAATTTTATGTCAACTTGGCTGAGTCACGGTGCCCGGGTATTTGGTCAAACATTATTCAGGATGTTGCTGTGGGGATATTTTTCTTAAAGGAGATTAACTTTTAAACTGATGGACTTTGAGTAAAGCAAATAGCTCTCCATAATGTGGGTGGACCTCTTCTAATCAGTTGAAGGCCTGATAGACCAAAAACTGACCTCCCCTGAGCAAGAAGGAATTAGCAATTGTTTTCTATATGCCAACAGTTAATAATGTGAAAAAGAAATTTAAAAAAGTAATCCCATTTACAATAGCCATACCTAAAAATACTTAGGAATCAACTTAAGCAAAGAAGTAAAAGATCTCTATAATAAAAGTTATAAGACACTGATGAAAGAAATTATGAGGACACCAAAAAATGGAAAAATATTTCATGGTCATGGATTGGAATAATCAATATGGTTAAGATGTCCCTGTTACCCAAAGTAACCTACAGATTCAATGCAATCCCTATCAAAATACCAATGACAGTCTTCACAGAAATAGAAAAACAATCACAAAATGTATAGGGAACCACAAGAGACCCCGAATGGCCAAATAAATGCTGCACAAAAAGAACAAAACTGGAGGAATCACATTACCTGGCTTCAAATTATACCATAAATATTATACTACAGAGCTACAGTAACCAAAACAGCATGGTACTGGCATAAAAACAGACACACAGATCAATGGAACAGAATAAAGAACCTGAAAACAAATCCACACACCTACTGTGAACTCATTTTTGACAAAGGTGCCAAAGGTACACTGAGGAAAACACAAACTCTTCAATAAATGGTGCTGAGAAAACTGAATATCCATATGCAGAAAAATGAAACTACACTCCTATCTATCAACAAATACAAAAATCAAATCAAAATGAATTACATACTTAAATTTAAGACCTCAAATGATGAAACTGCTACAAGAAAACATTGGGGGAAAATCTTCAGAACATTAGTCTGGGCAAAATCTTTTTGAGTAATATCCCACAAGCATAGGCAACCAAAGCGAAAATAGATAAATGGGATCCCATCAAGTTTAAAAGCTTCTGCACAGCAAAGGAAACAATCAACAAAGTGAAGAAACAACCCACAGAATGGGAGATAATATTTGGAAACTACCCATTCACAGAAGATGAATAACCAGAATATATAAGGAGCTCAGACAACTCAACAGGAAAAAAAAAAATTGAATCCGGGTAAATGGGTAAAAGATCTGAAGAGATTTTTCAAAAGAAGATATACAGATGGCAAACAGGCACATGAAAAGGTGCTCAACATCACTGATCATCAGAGAAATGTTAATCAAAACTACAATGAGATATCACTGCATCCCAGTTAAAATGGCTTTTATTCAAAAGATAGGCAACAACAAATGCTGGCAAGGATGTGGAAAAAAGGGAACACTTCTACACTCTTGATGGGAATGTATACTAGTCCAAAACCACTGTGGCGAACAGTTTGGAGATTCCTTAAAAATCTAAAACTAAAAATTAAGTTACCATATTATTCAGCAATCCCACTGCTGGGTATACACCCAAAAGAAAGAAAGAAAGAAAATTAGTCTATCAAAGAAATTTCTGCACTTCTATGTTTCTTGCGGCACTGTTTATGAAAGCTAAGATTTGGGAGCAACCTAAGTTTCCATTAGCATATGAATGGATAATGAAAATGTGTTATATATCTAGAATGGAGTACTACTCAGTCATAAAAAGAACGAGATCTTGTCATTTGCAACAACATGGATGGAACTGGAGATCATTATGTTAAGTGAAATAAGCCAGGCAGAGAAAGACAAATACTGCATGTTCTCACTTATTCGTGAGATCTAAAAATTAAACTCATGACACAGAGAGTAGGATGATGGTTATCAGAGGCTAGGAAGGGTGGTTGCGGGCTGGGGGCAGGTGGAGATGGTTAATGGGTACAAAAAAATAGAAAGAATGAATAACATCTACTATTTGATAGCACAACAGGGTGACTACAGTCAATAATAATTTAATTGGTTTTTTTTTTTTTTTTGATATGGAGTCTTGCTCTGTCACCAGGCTGGAGTGCAGTGGCACGGTCTTTGCTCACTGCAACCTGCGTCTCCTGGGTTCAAGTGATTCCCCTGCCTCCCAAATAGCTGGGACTACACAAGCATGCCACCACGCCCGACTAATTTTTTGTATTTTAGTAGAGACGGGGTTTCACCATGTTGGCCAGGATTTTCTCAATCTCCTGACCTGGTGATCTGCCCGCCTCGGCCTCCCAAAGTGCTGAGATGACAGGCGTGAACCACTGCGCTTGGCCTGTAAATTTTAAATTTTAAAATAAAGAGTGTAATTGGATTGTTCCTAACTCAAAGGATCAATGCTTGAGGAGATGGCTACCCTATTCTCCATTATGTGCTATTTTCACATTTCATGCCTGTATCAAAACATTTCATGTACCTCCTAAATATATATACCTACTATGTGCCCACAAAAATTAAAAATAAAAAATTAAGACAACGAATTATGAATTGTGCTTACAGATGGTCTTCAGACATAACCGGCAACAAAGCTATTCCCTGGGTCTCCAGCTTGTTAGCCAATCCTGTAGCTTTTGGAATTTCTAGCCTCCATTATCTCTCTCACTCTCTCTCTCTATCTACATACATACACACACACACACACACACACACACACACAGAGTTGGACCCCCAAATATCTGTAGGTTTCATGTCTGACATCTGTAGATTTAACCAACCACAGATGAACACTTTTCAGAAAAATGAAACAATAAAAAATAATAATATGACAATAGAAATGATACAAATTGAAAAACACACCTTAACTATTTACATGGGATTATTAGTAACTACTTACATAGGTATTATTAGGAATCTGGAGGTGATTTAAAGTATGCAGAAGGATGTGTATAGGTTACATGCAAATATTACAATTTTATATATAAAGGACTTGATCATCCCCTGATTTTGGTATCTGCAGGGGTCCTGGAACCAATCTTCTACTGATACCAAAGGACCACACACACACACAAACACACACACACACAAACACACACATATATATACATATATAAAAAATAGTGTTCTGTTTCTCTGGAGAAGCCTGATGTAAGGTTTTAATTAAGGAATCTCAAATATTTATCAAGTTACTGAAGGAGAGATCTATATGTCAGCATAAATTTGGTGAAGCTTCCCACTGAACACATGAATGATACCTACTCCATCCATTTGCAGGACTGACTTACAATAATTGAAGATGCAGCCTCCTTAAGATAGAAAGAAAACAAGCATTTTCCTGACCTCCACTGGGCCCCTGGCAATAAGGATGAGTATCCTGAAGAAAACCATCTTTGAGGGCAAGAGCTTGTAGACCTCCCCTCTATTCCATTCAATCTGGGTATGGATTTATTCTGCAATTGTTGAAAAACCATGGTGTGTTAGACACTACCATTCGTTTTGATTTTATCTGGGTGAACCTAAAGTATAATCTCATGGCACCTTCTTGTTCTTATTGTGAAACAAAACTTACAGGCCGGCATGATGGCTTACGCCTGTAATTCCAGCACTTTGGATGGTCGAGGCGGGCGGATTACTTGAGGTCAGGAGTTCGAGACCAGCCTGGCCAACATGCTGAAACCCCATCTCTACTAAAGACACAAAAACATTAGCTGGGTGCCAGGTGTAGTGGTGCACGCCTGTAATTCCAGCTACTCCGGAGGCTGAGGCAGAAGAATCACTTGAACCTGAGGGGCGGAGGTTGCAATGAGCCAAAAATGCACCACTACACTCCAGCCCGGGCAACAGGAGTGAAACTCCATCTCAAACAAAACACAACAAAACCAAAAGACATAAGTCCCAGACCAGAGTGTGTCTATCCTGGGATCTGAATCTGGGCCAGTTTTTCAGTCTCTTTATCCTCAGTCATAATTCTGCTCTTACCTCCATGCACATACACATATGACTCCACACATGCTCCAAGGGTTTCTGCAATACTTCTTCTTCTTCTTTTCTTTTTCTTTTTCTTTTTCTTTTATTTTGTTTTTTTGAGACAGAGTCTCACTCTGTCACCCAGGCTGGAGTGTAGTGCCACGATCTCAACTCATTGCAAACCTCCACCTCACCGGTTCAAGTGATTCTCGTTCCTCAGCCTCCCAAGCAGCTGGGATTACAGGCGTGAGCCACCGTGCTCAGCCTCTGCAGCATTTCTCGACTGCATGTCTTCCTCCCTCTTCTCCACTTGCCTCAGAACTCACAGGGTGAGAGAGCACACACTTCTACTCCTACTGCTTTTTCTTCCCTAGACATTTCTTCTTATCCAGACCATGAGGATCTTCAGGGAATAAGCAGCATCATCACAGTACAACCATTCACTCAGTGCCAACTCTCTAACAATATATATGAGCTTGACTTTTCGCAAAAACACTGCAAAGTAGCTATTATCTTCATGTAAAATGTGACTATTATGACTCAAAAATGTTAAGCAAGCCAGGCGCATTGGCTCACGGTAATCCCAGCACTTTGGGAGACTGAGGCAGGTGGATCACCTGAGATTGGGGGTCCCAGACCAGCCTGACCAACATGGAGAA
>NW_012098166.1:436379-458229 GCF_000951045.1 Mandrillus leucophaeus
ACTTGAATCCTTTAAAAGTAAACCAATTAAGGTGATTACTTGTTAAGCCTGTAACACTAAGTCACAAAATAGGTCCCCATTTAGTACAGGTCTAGGTTTAAAAGCTGAAGCGACTGTGGCATCCTTTCTTCAATACTCAAAGGTCCTTGCATCACTCACTACATGTCTACATGATTTCAAGACAAATCCAGATTCTATCTCACTTTTCTTGTTTGATTGGGTGTCATATCCCTTTTCTTCACCAACTACAAGGAGGTAGACACCAGTTCCAAGCTCTGTTCTGGTTCTTAGGAATCCCTAGACATGATTCTCTCCGGTTCAAGGACCAAACAGGGAGAATAGTAATGTGATAACCACCATTTAGCTCCATACAGTAATTATGAAATCACCTCTTTTATAAATAAGCAAACAGTGGCTATGAAAGTTTAGACAACATGTCTGTCAGTGACAAAGCTGGAATACAAACCCAGATTTTTCAGCTTTTTTTTTTTTTTTTCTTGAGACGAGTTTCACTCTTGTTGCCCAGGCTGGAGTATAATGGCGCAATCATGGCTCACCTCCACCTCCACCTCCCAGGTTCAAGCAATTCTCCTGCCTCAGCCTCCTGGGTGACTGGGATTAGAGGCATGCCTGGCTAATTTTGTATTTTTAGTAGACATGGGGTTTCTCCATGTCAGTCAGGCTGGTCTCGAACTCCCAACCTTAGATGATCCACCCACTTTGGCCTCCCAAAATGCTGGGATTACATGTGTGAGCCACCGCTCCTGGCCTGGTTTTTCAGCTCTTGAAGCCCATAGTTTTGTCAGTTTCTAACTCCCCGCATATCCAAATGAGAAACAATCATTTTATTGCTTTGGATTCAAGAAGCTGGCGGAATATAATGTTCTCTTTTGACTATATATATGCAATCTATGCTCTGAGCCCCACCTCATAGCCAAATAAACTTTTGTTGACATTTTCCCTTTGTGCCAGGCACTATCACTTCTGTTATTTGTATCTACTTTGAGACCCATCTGATCATCTCGACTTTATAAGAAATAGGAATCTGAGAATTAGTGACTTTCTGAAATTGGTCAGAAAACATTGTTTTAAAAACAGGAAAGTCAGAAATCAAACAAATCTTATTCTAAAGGTCATGAGCTTTATACCTGAGAGTGATAGTGGGGAGGAATAATGGTTTGGATTATTCACCAATGTGCTTCTGTCCTCTTCTGCCACCTGTTCACATCCTGGGACCATGGCACATGCTCAGCCCAGGTAGTTAAGACTGTCTGAGTTTACTGATCCCAGAGCAAATCAAAGAACAACAAATATATTCATGCTCACTTTTTGAGGTTCAAAATAGACTTTTCAAACACAAGAACAGCATGCATAGAGAAAAGGCGTTCTGAGTCATGGTAGCCTAAGTCTTTGAGCTGAGACTCTGACCTGAACAACAGGCAGAGAGGATATCGTCAGAGCCAGACGTTTTCCTTGGCCCATCCAGACTAGAAAAGGATTATTCCTTATGGGTTAGAGAAGAGAGGGCAATGTCAGCAGCAGGGAAGAGCATCTGAAAGTGTCTCTGAGAAGAAGCTCTTGGTCTTTCCTGTCCACCTCATCTTTGCCAGACCAAGCCCTGTGGAGATAGGACAGGAAGGGCCCTCCCGGTGCCCCAGGTGGAAGACACTGGTTCATGGCGTCCTACCAAGGGCCCCGAGAGTTCACAAGCCTGCAAAATTCTCTTTCCCCCATGACACTGGAAAGAGGAGATGGTTGCTGTGGTTATAACAGTCTCCAAATATTCCTAGGGCAGGTGGGAAGTAGTCAGATATTTTTCCAGGTATTGTGATAGGACCTTGAGGGCTGGAGAATGTGAAGGACTTTGAGACATGATGACACAGGCCACAGGTTGCACTTGACCAGTGTCTACGTGAGGAGAGGGACTTCTTAGCATATATGAACTTGGCAGAGGCTGCTCAGTGATCAAGATACTAGATAGGCCCCCTGGAATTTAGAAGCTATTCCAGGTATATGTGTGTGTACAGCATGGAGGGTGAGGGGCAACCTTCAATTAACAGAATTTATTTTATTCTAAATTGGTCTGATTGACTGGGTGTAATGGCTCAGGCCTGCAATCCCAGCACTTTGGGAGACCATGGTAGGTGGATCACTTGAGGTTGGGAGTTCAAGATCAGCCTGGCCAACATGGTGAAACCCGTCTCTACTAAAAATACAAAAAAAAAAAAAACCCAAAAACATTACTTGGGCGTGGTGGTGGGCACCTGTAATCCCAGCTACACAGGAGACTGAGGCTGGAGAATCACTTGAACCCAGGAGGTAGAGGTTGCAGTGAACAGAGGTCACGCCACTGCACTTCAGTCTGGATGATAGAGCGAGATTCCGTCTCAAAAATAAATAAATAAATAAATTGGCCTGATTAAAATTTTCTCATTTTCTGCTGCCAGGTGGAATGAGCTCTTGAGATAGAAACCAAGTCAATAAAAGCATTTACATTTATTTGCACACTAACCACATCGATTTACTACTTATTCCCAGTTTTCTTATTTACTTATATAAGATCCATTCCTTCATTTTACAAATACAGATTTTCAGAGTAAGAAGAGAGAATAATTCTTCTAAAAATAAAGAAAGGCATTACAATACAATTTGCAAATCTAGGTACCATGTGGGACGTCTCATCCGTTCTCAACGTTCCCGTATCATTAACTGCTCATTTTCACACTAGTGACATCCAAGTCCTTATTGTCAGCATCCTCTTTCTTCCACATCTCCACTGGGGCATTTCCAACCTCCTGCCACCAAACTCAACACATTCAGGGAGAAGAGGGCTGGTCTGGGACCACAGAAATCCTTGTTCTAATCTTGGAGGCAGTGCTCAGTAGGAACTTAATGAATTGTTAAGTGAATTTGTTTTTTAAGAAAATCAGCAGGTAATGTATCCCTGGGCAATTTTATCTGATTTTTGAAATTCAGATTGGTTTTCTACTACTTGGCGAAAAGAATGGGGTACAGTCACTCCTCTGGGGGGTTCTGCATGAGGAAGTATCCATGATACTTGCTGTTAAGCAGTGATCAGGTAGAGAAGGAAAGTCTTGGCCACATCAACTCTCCTTTGTGAAGTCAACAGTTCTCGACAAGGAGATTATGGTGCTCTGTAGAGCAGGAACATGAATAGGGCTGAGATCCTTCCTGGATGATCCCAGGCAGAACCCTGACCCTCATTCTCCAGGCCCACCTGCCCTCCATGGGGGCTCTGCATTGCTGGGGAGAGGGCAGTCTCCTAACCACATGGGTGAAGAATTGACTCCAAGGTCTTATCCCTGACACTCTTAAGGAAGCTCATAACTGCAGTTCCACCTGTGCCCCTGTCTTCCAAAGCCTGAGGAGGCCCTAGGAGATGGTTTGGCTTCCCACGCTTTGCCTTGGCTGCAACTGTGATGAGGTATCTGGTGACCATGGTGATGTGATAGCTCCGCAGGTCTACCAGGGCCTGCACACACTGGTTATAGGCTGTCAGCAAGTGGTCCTGTCCAGAGGACAGGACGTAGTCCCTCAGGGAAGGTGCTGAGTGGATGTCTTCTATGAAGGCCTTATGGGAAGGAGGCATGTAATCCCTCATTCTGTACAGAAAGTCAGCTGAAAGAAAAAATACAACATAATGTCATAGCTCCACATGGAAATATAGCAGAGTTCATCTGCTGCTGCTTCTTTTTTCTTTTTTTTTTCTCGAGATAGGGTCTTCCTCTGTCACCCAGGCTGGAGTGCAGTGGTGTGATCTCAGCTTACTGCCACCTCTGCCCCTGAGTTCAAGTGATCCTCCCACCTCAGTCTTCTGAGTAGCTGAAACTACAGGTGTGCGCCACCACACCCAGTTAATATTTTTTTGTATTTATTTTAGTAAAGACGGGCCCTTGCTATGTTGCCCAGGCTTGTCTTGAGTTCCTGGGTGCAAGCGATCCCCCCACCTCAGGCTTCCAAAGTGTTGGGATTACAGGTGTGGGCCACGGTGGTGCCCAATCTTGTCTGTTTTTTCAGACAGGAATGCACCAGAAACTGTTGCTGGTGTTCTAATTCAAATCTACCTTGGTCCTTTCGTTTGCAGACTTCACATACTCAAATGCATATTTCTAACTGTTGACAGGAGATGGAGAAGAGGAAACAAAGTAAACACATCTCAGATGACAGAGTTGGCACTAGATTTATTTGCCAATGTATAAATATTTACTACATAACAAATGTAAACGAAGTATCCAGTTGGTAGCTGCTATGAGGAGTATCTTCAAATGTAGGACACAAACCCTTGAACTGACTAGCTGAATACTCTGGTGAATTTTGTTTTCCTCAGTGCTTTGTTTTGGAGGGAGCATAAGGAAAGGAGAAAGTTATACAGAGCCTGTGAAGGCAAAAAAGATAAAGAATGAGTCACTGTGTTAGTAACAGCCTCTTGAAGCCAAATGGCTTAAAAATCAAATCAATAGATATTTATAGGAAATTCATTATGGGTTTAATAGTATGCATGGTAAGTAAATCAACCACTGACATCACCAAATGCCAAAATCCATGAAAAATTATCACAGTTCTAAAGAACCAACTTGAATCTATGACACTAAGTTCTGGTGATTCTTTTTCTTCTAATCCAACTTGAAAACTCCATAGTATGAAGTGTCTTGTTTACAACTGTTAAAAAATTAACTTGATCCTGGCAGGTAAGAAAATGAGCAATTTCAAGCTTCCAGGGTGATAGATCCCTCTGCTAGTATAAGTAGATTTGGCTAGAGGTTGCACCATTTTGTGGGGAAGGACTTTCTCGGAAGAGCCCAGACCTGTTTCCAGCTGGCCCAGGCTCATAGCCTTCAAACTCTACATCTCTCCCCCATTTCAGAAAAAGGAAGCTAGTTTCTAAAGATCCAAACCAAAGTGATAGTGAACAGTTGGAAACAGAGCAACGTTTTAAGATTTGGAAGTAAAACCCAAGATCAAGCTGAGATCTGATATTTCAATATTAATTGACTTGACACAAAAACATTGGCAGTCATGTGGTTTCTTGGCTGACTTAGAGAAGTATAAACTTCATGACATTTTAATTTATATTTGGTTTTATCAATTGGTTAAAAAAAAAACAAAAACCCCTCTTCTCTTCCACCCTCTCCTCTTAAGGGAAAACAAAATGTCTGACTTACCACTTTCCCTGCTGTGACGAATACCTAAGAACTCATCAAAGGCATGAAGCACTGTGCTCTGAGCTGCACTCCCGCCCGAGTATTTCAGGGGCTCTTTGGAAACTCCTTCATACATCAGCCCTGCAGGCATTGCTGGGTTATCTTTCCATCTAAGCAAGAGTAAAAGTGAGAGAGAAGAAAGGAGCGCAGGTAGGTAACGGTACATTTTCTGACATGGAAACTGAGAGTGAAGGAGAAAGGGAAAATGATTTCAACGGTAATTTTAGGGTGAGGGATTGGGGGTATCTTTGTAGGATAAGTACTAAAGCATCATCTTCACTCCAGCTTCATAACAAGCTATAAATTCATAGCCCTTTTCTTCCTCATCTAAAGGGTTATTCCAGAGAGGTAAAGGCTATTTAGAGAGGAATTTGTGGCACTGGTCCCATGACATATTTATTGCAAATACTCGGTTATAAAGATGTCCTCAGTGCTGCTCAACAGGAACATTTCAGGGGCTCTGGGAAAATCTTCTTCACTTCCTTTGCTAATCTCAACCTTGATGACCAGATACTTATAACTCCGCCAAGTAAAGAGCCTCACAAATATACACAAAAACCCACAATTGCATACATGGATACACACAAATGAAAACACACACACACACACACACACACACACCCCTTTGCCCTTCCCTGAAACAGTGATAATTGTTAACAAGTCATCACAATAAACTATCAATGCTGGATATTACCTAACTTTGTAATCTGTAATGTACAGATGTTACCTGACTTTGAGGATGCCTTTATCAAATACTTTGTTGACCACAGGTATTGATAATAAGGATGGATGAGAAGAGTAACAGCAGGAAGCACAGAGCAAGCCTGTGCCTCACCAGAGGCTGAAGTCAGGGACATGCAGAAAGGCTGGGACTGGGCTGCCGGCCATGCTCCACGAAGCAGCTGTTCTCTCCTCCCTTCCCTTCCCTCTCTTCTCCTCCCCACCTTTCCTCTCCTTTGTCTCTCTGATTCCTGTTCTTCACTGTTTTCTCTGAGTTCCCCCTCTTTATGCCTCCATCTGTTTTACTCATTTTCCTGTGTCTGACTTTGCATAGTCTTGAACAATCACAGAGTGTGTGGGCATGACTTTATAATGAGTCCAAAACAAGAACAAGCTCATGTCACATTTGCACCTACCATGCTGTATAGTTTATAAAGCATCTTCGCATTCATTTTCTCATTTGACTTCTTGTGTGTAGATCAGGACAGGTTTTTGGTTTTTTTTTTTTAATACTTCATTTCATAGATAACTAACAAAGACTTAAAGCAATTAAGGTTCCAGGGTCATACTGTTAAAGGATGATAGAAACGGAACTTGATCCCCAAACTTGCAATTTTCTATCTTCATTTCTACAAGAACCTCATATTTGGATTTCCATTTTTACTAAGGAATATCGTCTTTTCCTCCTATAGCCAGAAACAAGTTACTTTCTTTGTTATGAGTTTAAATAACAGATTTACATTGATGTGGCACCATTTTTCTGTAATTCTGAAAGTCATTTTGCTCAAGAGAAGGGACACACGCACACACCATATACACATACAAAAGCCACAGACAGACTGCCATGTTTGCTGTTTGTGATATTTTTCAAATACTGCTCTGAGGCTGAAAGTGCTGTAAGGAGCCAGGTTGTTGTCACTGGGGGCTCTTTGGGTTGGCTGTGCTACGCCTTTCACTGGGTAAATAGCACGGTGGCCTTTGTAACTTGGGCACCATCAGTCTGAAAAGAGATGTGGTACAGAAAGAGTGCAGGGGAATGGCGGGAAGAGGAAAGGAGAGGTTACTACTGCCAGGTCCTGACAGGCTGCAGCTATTAGGAGTAAGGCCTCTACCTCTATCAGATATGGAATTTAATTTTAGCTTTGCTATTTATTAATAGTGAGCCTTGGCTTAGTTAATTAACCTCTCTGAGCCTCAGCTTTCTCATCTGAGAAAATTAGTATCTACCTTATTGGATTATATCCCAGCTGGATGGGGTGGCTCACACCTGTAATCCCAGCACTTTGGGAGACCCAGGTGGGGAGATCACTCGAGGTCTGGAGTTTGACACCAGACTGGTCAACATGGTGAAACCCCATTTCCATTAAAAATATAAAAATTAGCCTGGCATGGTGGTGCACACCTGTAGTCCCAGCTACTCGGGAGGCTGAAGCAGGAGAATCGCTCGAACCCAGAGGCAGAGGTTGCAGTGATCCAAGATTGTGCCACTGCACTCCAGCCTGGGTGACAGAGCGAGACTCTGTCTTAAAAAAAGAAAAAACAAAGCCTATATCCTGACTATTTAGAAATGTAAAAAGCTATTTACACCTATAGCTGGACCTTTCCCCTATATTCCGGACCCATATATCCAACTGCCTACTTTATATGAATGTGTCCCTAAACTGATCTCCTGATTTCCTTTCTTCTTTGCTAAACCTGCTTCTCCTATAGTCTTCCTCATTGGAGTAAATGATGTCTCTGTTCTTTCAGTGAACCAGGACCCCAAAACCTGCAAATTATCTTTGACTCACATCTTTCCATTAACTTTGATTTCAGTACATATCCACAATCTGATCATTTCTCAACACTTTTAGCCCTTGTACCCTAGTACAAGCCACCACCCTGGATTGTAGTGATAGCTTCTTAAATATTTTCCCTGTTTCCATCTTAATTCTTGGAGTCTGTTTCCTACTCAGTCAATACAGAGATGATTTGCAACTGAAGGCAGATCACATTGTTATTCTTTTCAAAACGTGTCAATGTTGTCCATCTTACTCAGAAGAGAAGCTGACAAAGCTCTACATGATCCGGTCTCTACTGTCACCTCACTCTTTCTCATTCTCCCCTGAGTTTTGCAGTCCTGCTGGCTTCCTGCAGCTCTTCCACCATGACCAACACGCTCCCACCTCAGGGACATTGCACTTGCCATTCCTTCTTGCGATTCACTCCGTCACTTCCTCCAGGTATCTGCTCAAATGTCATAGAGGGTTGTGGCACTCTTGGACCACAATAAACAAGAAAATTTGGCCACTGTATTCAACAGTCCCTAATACACTGTATCCTGCTTTCCATTTCTTCATTGTGCTTATCGTTGTAATGTATATTATATGATGCTTCTATTAGATTTACTTGTGTATTAATTGTCCATCCCTCACCATGGAAATGTAAGCTCCAGAGGGGCCAAGTTGAGGGTTGGTTTTACTGCTTTATTCCCAGCACCTAGAACTGACATGGGGTAGGCACTCACTAAATATGTGATAAATGAATGATTTAAAAATAGCATCCTATAAGTATGTATTATATAGCCAGAATATGTAGACCCAAGCATAGTTCTTGAAAGAACGTGGCCAGCTTAAAAGAGCCATCCAGTGTCTCAAATGGTCAAGGGATATTAATCAATCTGTTTTCAGTGCCTCGCCCTGAAGAGATGTCACATTGAAGGTGACAGAGCAAATATCAGCATGAAAGTCCAAAAAGATAAAAGAAGCACATATACTTTCAAAACTCACGTTCTCTAGCTTGCAATTCTAGTCTGAGGAAGGGAAAGGGTGTTTCTTTGAGCAATCCAAATATTGCTCCCATACATTCTCAGGTACAAGCTGCTACTGTGAAAAAAGAGGAACTATTTTCCTTTCAAATATCTGTAGGCATGATTATTTTTAACCTTTCTTGTAGCAACCCCAAGAAAACGGGAAGTTTTGGTAGGAAAAAAATGAGATGGTTTTTTTGCAAGGGCTAATAACTCCCTCAAGAAATTTAATGTGAGTGGAAACTAAAACTAAAAGGAATGAATATGTGTCATCTACACATGAAATATCTCCATTCTCCTAAATAAAAATGTTTTTTAAAAAGCAAGCAAAAAGGCCGGGTCTGGTGGCTCATGCCTGTAATCCCAGCACTTTGGGAGGAGTTTGAGACTAGCCTAGCCCACATGGTGAGACCCCGTCTCTACAAAAAATACAGCCAGGCTGGTGGTGGGTGTCTGTAATCCCAGCTACTCGGGAGGCTGAGGCAGGAGAATCACTTGAACCCGGGAGGCGGAGTTGTGGTGAGCCGAGATCGTGCCCCCGCCCGGCTCTTTTTTTAAAAAAAAAAAAAAAAAGTGCCAATACGGAGATGGAAGAAACCACATGACAAGGAATACTGGATGCCTCAAGAAGCTGAGAGCAGCTCCTGTCTGACAGCCAGCAAAGAAACAGATCTCAGTTCTGGAACCACAAAACACTGAATTCTGAAAACAACCTAAATGAGTTTTGAAGGGAATTCTTCCCCAGATCTTCAGTTAAGAGCCCAGCCCAACAGATAAATTGACTTTGGCCTTTTGAGACCCTAAATGGAAAAGTCAGTTGAGCTTGCCTGTGATTCTGACTTACAGAATTGTGGGGCGATGAAGGCATATTGTTTTAAGCTACTAACTTTGTGGTAAATTGTTGTGTAACAAGGAAAAACATATAGATTTAGAGAGCAATGTGAAGCACAAAGGGATTTTCCAGAATTAGGTGCTTCCTAAGTGCCAGTCTGTTTCTGCATCTATAGTATAAGGCCACTATGTGGTAGCAGGAAATTTTAAAAAATGGTCCATTTTTCTTTTTCTAATCCTTCAAAGGTATACAGAGAAAGTCTAAATACTAAGTACACTCTCAGCTCTATTTCTGCACCCTTCTTTTTGTTTTCCCTTTTCCCCATAAACCATGCACCCATTACTCTCAATCTTGGAAACCTTTTTGCTTCCACTCTGTACCCTCTACAAGGAGGATTCCACCCCCACTCTCTCTCAGGCTGGACTCTGTTTGAAGTGCTTCACACGTCAAACCCATCCAATCTGGAGAAAATACTTAGTATGTGTTGCTACTCTGTCCTTTCACCAATGTAATACAGTAGATTTTTAGCATTTGCATGTCTCTTGCTGTATCCAGACACAGCTTCAGATTATTTCCATTGATAGCATTTCAGGTATCTCCTAGTTAATAAGATGGCCCACTAGATGATATCTATTTGACATATTCACCTCATCCAGCGATTGCCTCCACCTTTCATTTTTCACTGTTTAAAAATTAAACAAAAACAAATCAAAAACTCTTAATTTCCAAAGTTAATAGGAAGGCAATCTGATTAAAACATGTCAAGGAAGGAATGGCTAATTTGTTTAAGCAAAGCAAGTATCTAAAAGTAGAGTTATCGACCAGGCGTGGTGGCTTACACCTGTAATCCCAACACTTTGGGAGGCCAAGGCAGGCAGATCACCTGAGGTCAGGAGTTCAAGACCAGCCTGACTAACATGGCAAAACCCCATCTCTACTAAAAATACAAAAATTAGCCAGGCTTGGTGACAGCCACCTGTAATCCCAGCTACTTGGGAGGCTGAGGCAGGAGAGTTGTTTGAACCCAGGAGGCAGAGGTTGCCATGAGCCAAGATGGTGCCACTACACTCCAGCCTGGGTGAAAAGAGCAAGACTCTGTCTCAAAAATAAAATAAAATAAAATAAAATAAAATAATAGTAGAGTTCTCTCTGTGGAGAAATCTTAAGCCATGTGACAAAAGAAGAGTACTCAGAAAATATGAAACAAATGGTTTGGGGTAGTGTCTTAGTCTGTTCCTATTGCTACAACAAAATACATTAGACTGGGTAATTTGTAAATATAGATGTTCCTTAACTCACAGTAGGTTACATCCTGATAAACCCATTGTAAGTTGAAAATATCATAAGGCAAAAATGCGTTTAATACATCTGACCAACCAAACACCTTAGCTGCCTTTAAATGCACTCAGAACACTTACATTAGCCCACAGTTGGGCAAAGTCACCTAACACAAAGCTTATGTATGTCAACATGTTGAATATGTTATGGAATTTATTAAATACTGTGCCAAATGTGAAAAACAGAATGGTCATATGGGTACTCAACGTAGTTTCTACGGAATATGTATGCTTTTGCACCAACATAAAGTCAAAAAAGGGTAAGTCAAACCATATTGAGTTGGAGACTACCCATAACAGAAATGTATTTCTCACAGTTCTGGAGGCTGGGAAGTCCAAGACCAAGGTGCCGGCAAGTTCAGTGTCTAGTGAGGGCCTGGTCTCCACTTCCAAGCTAATGCCTCAAGTCCTGTGTCCTCACATAGTGGAAGGGACAGGGAATTGAAAAAAAAGGAGCAAAAAGGGCCAAATGAGCTCCATCCAGCCCCTTTATAAGGGCATTAGTTCCATGCATGGGGATTGTTTTCTCCTCTCAGAGGAGACACAATCACCTCCCAGAGGCCGCACCTTCGAATACCTCATCATCATAATTAGTTTTTAACATATTAATTTTGGAGGGACACATTCATTCAAACCATAGCGTAGCTCTTCCAGGAACTTTAGAAGAAAGCTTCAATGCTATCCAACCCTATACTACACTCCCCACCCCTCTACCTGCCTTAATAACAAGAGGAAAAAGTAGATGTAAGTGATAGAACTGTGTGAGTGACATACTGTGTTTTTCTTCTCCTTCTGTCATTGAGCTATAATTCTAAGAAAAGTGAATATAAATGGATCTAGATTGCCTAGGAGCAAAAAGTTTGAACGAAACTATTTAGCCCTCAGTGTTATTTGTCGTGCAGATAGTATCCCACTTCTTTTACCTGAGAGTGGATCCCTAGCAAGGGTCACTTGGTATGTTTCTTATGCTAGGAAGCTTCTGTCTCTTTCTCCCCTTACACATTCAGTCAATGCTACAGAGACTTCACACAGGAAAACAAGTGAACTATACTTACCCAGAGAGAAAGATCCGGATGACTGAATAAAATATGTCTGGATCTACATGATCTGGAAAAGCAATCAAAATGTGAACTTCGCTACAGGCAAATAAAGCAGTTGGTTACATGTGCATGGACCCTGCTGCTCTCCAGGAGCTCCTTCCCTATCTGATATGCACAGAGACCTGGAATGAAAGCTGCAACAATGGGGGATAGAATGTTCTCTTCTGCAGTTGCCCTCATGGGTGCTCCCAGAACTTCTAAACTATTCCACATGCTGCCCTTTACTATTTGTGGTTCTTCCTTTCTGTGTACTTAATAACAACAAAAAAGAGATCAAGGCCATCTTTTAAAATTTCATATTTTAAAAAGGCGATGTTTGAGAAAATGAGGGAAGGGAGGAGAAGAAAAGCAGAGAGAATCACCACTCTCAAGGCTTTCACAAGAGATGAAAACTAAATTCACCGATGCTGAACTGAAGGTCTGAATATTCAGCAAAGGACACAGGAGCAGAGCAAGTGTCCCTTGCCCAGGGATTGCCACACTAGGTCAGAGACAGGTTCGCTCAGCTTCATGTTTAGCTGCCTTCATTAATATAAACAACTGTTTTTGATCTATTCCAGTGTTTGGGGATAACTGATTCTTCCAGTTTATTAACTTGTATGTAAGGAAGCCTGCCCTCTTATTTGTACTAAATTTCTTTTCATCAACTTTTGAAGGTTGTTCTATTGTTTTCACGTAGCGGGACACCTCTGAATTCTGTCACCTGGCATATGCCTATCTTACTGAGATCTCTGTCTGTGTCTCTGTTTCTGAGCTATCTATCTATCTAATCTATCTATCTATCTATCTATCTATCTATCTATCTATCTATCTATCATCTATCTAATCTATCTATCTACATCTGTTATGTGAGGACTAAATAATAACATCTACTTATTATCTATCTATCTATCTATCTATCATCTATCTATCTACATCTTTATGTGAGACCCAAATGATAACATCTCCATACCATCAACTTCCTTTTCCAACCATCATACATAGTCTTTGATCCTATTTCTTCTTCCTGCTCCCTAATTTCTCTGAAGTGTCCACGAGCCTGGGTGACTCATCTTCCTTCAGCCTCCAGCCCTCCAGATGCTCCTTGGTGGTACCACATTCTGTCTGCTCACATGTGGCAATGCCCCGTGTGCTAGATTTTTACTGGGTCCTACTTCTATGTCTTTCTTATTTGATGCTCTCTTTTCACCAAAGCTGCTAAAAAAACTACTACTTTTTGCTGAAGCAGAATGACTGGCAATACTTTAATATTTTGCCCAACTTAACATATTAAAGGAGGAAAAATGAAATGACCATTTCAATAGGTGTGAAATATCTTTTATGTAAAATGGTTTCAGTAGATGTAAGAAATCCATTTACGATTAAAACAAACACACAGAAAACTTCAGCTAATTAGGAATAAGAGGAGATGTTCTTAAATGGATAAAAGGAATCCACAGAAAGCCTACAGTGCATATTATGCTTAACAGTGAGATATTAAAAACAACCTTTTCTTTAAATGTGAAACTAAACAAAGATCAGCACTTCCACTCAATACTGTGTTAGAGGTCCTAGCCAGGAGAATAAGAAAAAAATACTAAAAAGAGATAAAAGTTGTAAATTTTATAAATGAAGAAGCAAAGCATTCCACTCAAACAATATAATTTATAAATAGAAAATACATAGGATCTACTAGTAATTATTAGAATGAATAATAGTATTTACCAAGGTGCTAGATTTAAGGTTAATATTCAAATATCAATATCATTTTTGAAACTGGCAATGAACAGGTAAGAGGCAGTAAAATCGAAAGATACCATATTTATTAGAAACAAAAATATCAAGTAACTATGAATAAAGCAGAAGATAGGTAAGCCTCTTAGCTTGAAAGAAATTGAAGAAAAAACTAGTAAATGAAAGGATATATTTTCTTTTTTTAATTTTTTTTTGAGACGGAGTCTCGCTCTGTCGCCCAGGCTGCAATGCAGTGGCATGATGATCTCAGTTCACTGCAACCTCCGCCTCCTAGGTTCAAGCAATTCTCCTGCCTCAGCCTCCTGAGTAGGTGGGACTACAGGCATATGTCACCACGCCTGGCTAATTATTATGTTTTTAGTAGAGATGGGATTTTGCCATGCTGGCCAGGCTGGTCTCAAACTCCTGACCTCAGGTGATCCATCCACCTCGGCCTCCCAAAGGGATATATTCTCTTATACCATATTCATGGGCAGGAAAACTCAATACGAATATCTAAAAGAAGAAATGTATTGAAGAGAAGAGTTCTCTGTCTGGATATATTTCAGGGCATGGGACAAAAGAAGAATATTCAGCAATACGAAGAAATGATTTGAGGTGGTTCACCCAGGAATTTTAGTTACTATTTTATGCTATTCTCTGCCTCTCTATTTGCCTTATTCATAATACAGAAATATTAAATAGAACATCAAAATCATGTCATTTTTCTCTAAATTAATGTAGACATTTAATAAAATGTGAGCAAAATTTCTGAAATAGATTTTTAGTTTAGTTTAGTTTAGTTTAGTTTAGTTTAGTTTAGTTTAGTTTAGTTTAGTTTGAAATGGAGTCTCACTCTGTCACCCAGGCTGGAGTGCAGTGGCACAATCTCGGCTCACAGCAACCTCCACCTGTAGGGTTCAAGCAATTCTCCTGCCTCAGCCTCTCGAGTAGCTGGAATTCAGGCGCCTAACACCCAGCTAATTTTTGTATTTTTAGTAGAGAAGGGATTTTGCCATGTTTGCCAGGCCGGTCTCAAACTCTTGACCTCAAGTGATCCACCCGCCTCAGCCTCCCAAAGTGCTGGGGTTACAGGTGTGAGCCACTGCATCCAGCTCCGACATAGATTTTTAAAATGGAACTTGGCTAGATGATTCTAACAGTCTCTATGAAGGTCCTAGTCCAGGATAGCACAAGCGATGCTGGAGGAGAAAAGCCAGGTGACGGTTTGCTCTACTTGAAAACGAGGAATACCATAAAGCTAGAGTGTTTAAGGCAGATGATATTGTTGCAGGGAAAGACAGACAATGAAACAGAACAGACAGCCTAGAAAACACATCCATTCATTTTAGAAAAAATGACATAAGACTGTGCTAATATTGCAGGTTTGTGCTTATTCCTAGGAGGGAATTATAATTTATTTCTTATACTACTTACAGATAATTATAAGTAGTAAGTGGTAATTATATGTGAATTAAAAACTTAAAAATGAAAGACAAAACAACTTTAGAAGAAAATATATAAACATGTATTTATGAGCCAGGCATGGTGGTTCACACCTATAATCCCAGCACTTTGGGAGGCTGAGGTGGGTGGATCACTTGAGTTTAGGAGTTCAAGACCAGCCTGGGCACAATGGTGAAACCCTGTCTCTACTAAAAATACAAAAATTAGCCCGGTGTGGTGGCGCATGCTTATAATCCCAGCTACTCGGGAGACTGAGGCAGGAGAATCGTTGGACCCAGGAGACAGAGGTTGCAGTGAGCCCAGATTGAGCCACTGCACTCCAGCCTGGGCAACAGAGTGAGACTCTGTCTCAAAAAAAACAAAATGTATTTCTGACTGATGATGATGGAATAATACCTTATGCAAGACCTCTTAAACCACAAACTTTTACAAATCATTGATAGGTTGACTATATTTAAATTAAGAACTTTTACTTTCAAAAGGCATAAGACGAACCATAACATTTGCAACACATATAATTAACAAAAATCGGCCTCCAGAGTGTCCAAAAGTCTTACAAAAACCAACAGGTAAGATAAAAGCCTATTTAACATACAAATGAGGAGAGACGTCCAGCCACGGTGGCTCACGCCTGTAACCCCAGCACTTTGGGAGGCCGAGGCAGGTGGATCACCTGGACACAGTGGCACATGGCTATAATCAATCTCGGTACTTTGAAAGACCAAGGTAGGAGGATCATTTGAAGCCAGGAGTTCAAGACCAGCCTGAGCAATATAGTGAGACCCTGTTTCTATATAAAAATAATTTTTAAAAAATTTAAAAGGAAAATCAGAGAAATGCAAAGTAAAACCATGATGAAGCACCATTATACACCTACCAGACTAGCAATAAAAAAATAAATAAAAGACTGAATTAATGAATTAGTGAATGAAGAAATGAAGTTGACAACACTAAATGTGATGGGGAGGTGGAATTTCAACTTAGTTCAAACATTGTGAAGAACAATTTGGTGTTGGCCAGTAAAATTAAAGATGCACATACCGTCCTGCTGAACAATTCAACTCCCTGGTGTCCACTCTACAGAAAACCTGAATATGTAAACTTGTAGCTATGGGCATGAGTATATGTAACGACATCGCTTTTCATAGCAAAACAAACAAACAAACAAACAGAAATAAATGGAGAATAGTAAACTGTAGTCTACTTGTACAAAATGATGCTGTATAGTGGTGAAAATGTGCTATGTCTATTCGACTAATGTGGATGACCCTTAGTGAAATAGGAAAATTGTAGGAAGAAACTCATACATTTTAATTTTTTTAGACAAGCTTCAAAACCATACAAAACAAAATAATATGAAAATATGCTGTTTAGGAATACTTTTGTAATAGCGAAAGCATACAAAAGTGAAGGAGGATGATTAATATAATAATCAAGATGATGACACCTGGAAGAAATGTTTTGGGAGAATGAAGTTCAAAACAACACAAAAGGTTGCAACAGTTTTTGGTAATAATCTGTTTCTTAAGGTAAAAGTTGGATATGAGGGTGTTTATTTTCCAATTATTCTATATATTCAACTTATATATTCTATATTCTAAATAATTAAATATTCGATTTTTAAAAAGAATAGAAGTTGGGCATGGTGGCTCCTCCCTGTAATCCCAGCACTTTGGGAGGTTGAGGTGGAAAGATTGTGGGAGCCCAGGAACTGGAAGCTGCGGCTGCAATGAGCTATGATCATGATTGTGCCACTGTACTCCAGGCTGGGCAACAAAGCAAGACCTTGTCTCAAAAACAAAACAACAAATAAAAAACAAACAAACAACAACAACAACACACAAGAAAATAGGACCCAGAATAGCATACAGCATAGTTATAATGGTTATACAGCTATTAATGGAGTTAGAGCTAGATATTCTGCTTCTGAATCTGATATTCTTCTCATACTCCCAGCTGATTTATCTTGAAGAATATCAGTGTATTGTGGGAGCTGACTCTGAAGACTGTTGAGAGAATATGAAGTAGAGAACTTCCTCCTCTACCAGCACGGAGCTGGTGAAGGAGGAGAACCCTTGCTTTCACATGTAATGTGTGCATTTTGGCTAAGAAGGGTGGTTCCTAAAAGCCAATGACATTATCCTGCAGGGAACCCAGAAGATCTACACATAAACGTGATGAAGCCTCCCCATGTGGCTTTTCCTTCCATGGGACTTTCTAGTGAAGTAGAAAAATGATACCAAGGATTAAACTTCTGCCCAAATGGCAGCTCCATTTAGTGCCTGGCCAGATGTCTTCCAATGTCCCTGTTCTCATTGTCCAGCAAAACACAAAACATATTGATCAGGTAGCTTTCCCTTTTAAACCCACATGAATCTCAAGGAAAATATAATGTCTGCTCTTGATTAATTTACATTCATCTCCTCAAAATTTTGTGCCATTAGTATTATTATTATTTTATTGAGGAAACCGCAGGAAACTTGCTTTTTAAACTTTTCAGGAGCAGAAATTTAGGTTTTACACTGGGAAGTAGCTTTTAAACAATGCAAAACTCAGAAAATCATTGCTTTGAGTCAGTGCTGTAAAACCTCACACTCAGAATGACTCCAGTCTTTTTACATGACATTCTTAATGTTCACTAACTACCAACCCACTCAAAAAGTCACGTGGCCAATGCTTCATTACTGACACACAGGGCAAGGCATTGCAGATGCACAATCCACTCCAGCAGATTGAACTAGACAAGCCATGGTCATGACCACCAAACGGTATCTCTTTTGTGCCATTCTCACTTTTATTAATTGATTGATTTTGAGACAGGCTCTGTCACCCAGGCTGGAGTGCAGTAGCGCCATCATTCCTTACTGCAGCCTCAACCTCCTTTGTTCAAGTGATCTTCGCACATAAGCTACACAAGTAGCTGGGACTACAGGCACATGCACCACCACACCCAGCTAATTTTTCTTTTTCTTTCTCTTTTTTGTTATTGTTGTTGTTGTTGTTTGAGACGGAGTCTGGCTCTGTCCCCCAGGCTGGAGTGCAGTGGTGCAATCTTGACTCATGGCAACCTCCACCTCCCGGGTTTGAGCGATTCTCCTGCCCCAGTATCCAAAGTAGCTGGGACTACTTAGCCCAGCTAATTTTTATAATTTTAGTAGAGACGGGGTTTCACCATATTGGTTAGGCTGGTCTCAAACTCCTGGCCTCAGGTGATCCACCCGCCTCGGCCTCCCAAAGTGCTGGGATTACAGGCATGAATCATCATCCCCAGGCTTTTTTTTTTTTTTTTTGGTAGATATAGGGTCTCGCCATATTGTCCTGGCTGGTCTCAAACAGCTAGGCTCAAGCAATCTTCCTGCCTCAGACTCTCAAAGTGTTGGGACTACAGGCATGAGCCACCACATCTGGCCAGTTCCTACTTTAAAGCCTCATATTTCTACTGGATGTTTTATAATCACCTTAAATTAAATAAGTCTTTAAAAAATTATCTTTGATTATTTTTAAAGAAATTAATTTATGAAGTCTAGGTACGACGTGCATTTGGCACACAATTTACAAAGTTCAACGAAGTATCTAAGGAGAAGTATGCTTTTCTCCCATTCCTGACCCCAACAATCAAGTCTTCTTACCAAAAGCAACCCTTGGTCACTGGCTGCTTCTAGTGAATGTTTATGGAGAATATTCTCAGATTGGCTATTGGGCAAGACTTCTAAAGCTTACAATTGACCTTTCTTCTCATCCTCTTGAGGAAGAAAATAAAAAGTTTAACAATTTTGGCCGTGTGTGGTGGCTCACGCCTGTAATCCTAGCACTTTGGGAGACCAAGGCGGTGTATCACCTGAGGTCAAGAGTTTGAGACCAACCTGGCCAACATGGTGAAATTCTGTTTCTACTAAAAATACAAAAATTAGCCTGGCGTGTTGGCGGGTGCTGGTAATCCCAGCTACTCGGTAGGCTGAGGCAGGAGAATCACTTGAACAGAGAGGCAGAGGTTGTATTGAGCCAAGATCGCACCACTGTACTCCAGCCTGGGCAACACAGCAAGACTCCGTCTCAAAAAATTAAGAAGAAGAAGAAAAAATTAAGAAGAAGAAGAAGGAGAACGAAGCCTAAGGCCAACAAATTGAACAACTCAAAAAGTAGACAGATACAGAGAAACTTGTACATGTAGTCAGGGGAGAAAGATAAACCGACAGTTAACATCTCAATAGCAACCATGGAAACCAGAAGCTATTGTACTGATATATTCAACATTTAAAAGAATATAGCTGCTAGCAAAAATATCCTTCAGGAATTGAGGAGAAATAAGGCAACTTTTAGAGGGGAGAGTTTACCAAGAGCAGACACTCACTAGAGGAAGTCTTAAAGGATGTACTGAAGGAATTTCTAAAGGAGTGAGGACAAACTTTAGAAGCATTAACATGGGGCTGGGCATGGTGGCTGCCGCCTGTAATCCTAGCACTTTGGGAGGCTGAGGCAGGCAGATTTCCTGAGCTCAGGAGTTTGAGACCAGTCTTGGCAACATGGCAAAACTCCATCTCTACTAAAAATACAAAACAATTAGCTGGGTGTGGTGGTGCACGCCTGTAATCTCAGCTACTCGGGAGGTTGAGGCACAAGAAATGCTTGAACCCAGGAGGCAGAGGTTGCAGTGAGCTGAGATCATACCATTGCCCTGCCTGGGTGACAGAACAAGTCTCTGTCCAAAAAAAAAAAAAAAAAATTAAGAAGAAGAAGAAAAAAAGCATTAACATGGGAGGGAGGGGCGTCTGAGTCCTGGAAGCAGAGCTCCACACTGGAACTGGTTCCCTTGCAGTCATTTTCTGTCCAACCAAACAGCTGATCAGACATGGGAGCCAGTCAGAGCTGCACTGGAGATGAATGGGGACCGCTGTATGACATGTGCTTCTGCACCGGGAATTTCCGAAGACTGCACTGGAGGAGTCATTATGTTATGCAGCTTCATGATGACAGTGAGGACAGCATGAATGGTCATGAAGATACAAATGGTTCAAAAGAAAGTTGCAGAGAACAAAATATACATTTTTTGATTGCACATGTCACTGGGATAATGAAACATGCCATATCTCAAACGGGAAATGCCCAAGAAAGTGTTCAAGAATGTGTACGTGCGTTCATCAGCTTTATAACACCTGAGGTAACTGAAAGATGCCCCCAAGAGAAACGGAAATGACCAGTGGAGAGGATCTTCTCTTTGCCGTGTCTGCCGTAGGCTTAGACAGTTATGTGGAACCTCTGAAATTATCCCTTCAGAAACTCAGAGAGGCTATGAAAAGAGAGAAGGGAATTGGTAGAGAAGTCAGAGCTACAGATGGGCTAAGTGAGGAGCTTACAGAATAGGCATTTGCTAGCCAGTCACCAGCCGGCTTCATACCTGCCGCTGGGCAACAACAAATGTTATGGTTTATATACCACCATAGCAAGAGATTTCTGGTGTTCGACAAATTCTGTTTCCAGGCTCTGAAGAAATGATGGGGTGAGGAATTTAGGGAAGTGAGAGTGTGTGATTCTGGAATAGAAATACCAGAAGACAATGACTGGTGAAAAAGGTATCCCTTTGTATATTAAGTAGCTGTAATGTAACTTCCTGATGCTTGACTAGTTGAGGTGTTAATTCTGACTAGAGAATCTTTTTCATAAATGATATTTATTTATTGATTGATTGAGACAAGGTCTCACTCTGTCCCCAGGCTTCAGTGCAATGGTGTGACCTTGGCTCATTGCAGCCTTGAGGTGCATCCTCCCACCTCAGCCTCCTGAGTAGCTGGAACCACAGGCACTCACCACCATTCCCATCTAATTTCTGTATTTTTTTGTAGAGATGGGGTTTGCTATGTTGCCCAGGCAGGTCTCAAACTCCTGGGCTCAAGTGATCCTGCCTCGGCCTCCCAAAGTGCTAGGATTACAGGCGTGAGTCAACGCATCTGGCAATGATTTTTTTTTTTTTAACTTTGGATTTTAAAAGTATAAAATATTTTTATTTCCTAGGAGAGTTTATTCTTCTATAAGACTCCTGCATGCATTGTGTATTACAATTTATTATGTCAGAAATTTGTAGACAGTCTCTTACTTTCATATTGAGTCGTGCCACTTTTGTAATTCAGGAAGCAGCTGGGTTAATTCATAAAGTCTGCCCTTTTAATAAAATATAAAGGTAGGGTTCATTTTGAATACAAGTTATTTGTATTGCGAATTTGTATTTGTCCTGGTTATATATCTTGCATGATAGTTTAGTTAGAGTTTTAGCATATACTGTATTTATTAAAATGATTTCCTTTGTAAAGCATTCATAGCTCGAGCAGCACCATTTTTCAACAGTATAACTGAGTAAGTGTGAATGCAGAAGCAAATATTGTCTGGCCTATTAAACTTATTGCCGATTAACGGTGTTTACAATGTTCATTGTGCCTGTTAATGTAGTTTTAGTTATTGGAGCTTTTGTTAACTCTAGACTTGTTATTGAGTTACATTATTAAGAGTGTTGGAATTCATTTAAGTTTAATGTAGTTCTACTGCTTGTAAAATGGTGCCCTCTCAGTAAGTATATAATTTTTTTTTCAAACCATATCTTCAAGTACTATTAACCCTTCAGAAGAATTTTAGGCTGGATGCGGTGGCTCACGCCTGTAATTCCCAGTACTTTGAGAGGC
>NW_012098166.1:458884-469132 GCF_000951045.1 Mandrillus leucophaeus
TAAATGTTCTCATTTTACCTTTTAATTGAAATGTGAAGGTTCCTAGTGTACCGTCAGGCATCATTGTGTGCACAGACCTTTTGCATGGGTGAGGGAATGGCTGGAACAGTGGCTATGAACAGTGTGAGTAGAAGCCGTCAACTACTAGTGTGTTCTTGATCTTTGCAGTAAACTAAGCTTAGATAATATAACATGGTATAATTTTTTAGTATTTACTTTGGTTGTTTCTTTTTTAAAGTGAGGATTTGTATTTTCTCAATTATTCTTTTGGTGTTAATTAATCTGAACTTTTTTTTAAATAGTTAATATCAAAAATTGCTATTATGCAGTCTGCCTAAAAGGAAGTTTGAGTGAATGACATTTCTGAAGGATACTCCAGTTTGTAAGGTAGGAACAATTTCCCAGATTCAGGCTGAACAGAGACATTTACTCTGCCAGAAGGACCCTCTGGGGCATATTTGGGCTAATTGGAGTTTAATAACTTCCTCACTTTCTAACCCTATTTAAAAAATAATCAGGCCAGGCATGGTGGCTCACGCCTGTAATCCCAGCACTTTGGGAGGCTGAGGCAGGCAGATTACCTAAAGTCAGGAGTTCAGGACCAGCCTGACCAACATGGAGAAACCCTGTCTCTACTAAAAACACAAAAAATTAGCTGGGTGTGGTGGCGCATGCCTGTATTCCCAGCTACTCGGGAGGCTGAGGCAGAAGAATCACTTAAACCAGGGAGGCAGAGGTTGCAGTGAGCTGAGATCACACCATGGCACTTCAACCTGGCAACAAGAGCAAAACTCTGTCCCAGAAAAACAAAAAAAGAAACAATCTTCATTATAGAAAGTTCAAATTGAAAAAAAGGAGGGAAGAAGTTAAGTAAAATCAACTACCATCCTCTGTGTTGAAATAATCAATGTAAATATTTTAATAAACATCATTTATCCTTTTTTGCTAAATATGTATATTTTTATCAAAATGTGCTCATATTATGCAAGTTCTGTAACCTGCTTTTTTCACTTAACAATATATTGTGAACATCTCTTATTTATTTATTTATTTTGAGACAGAGTCTCACTCTGTCGCCCAGGCTGGAGTGCAGTGGCAGGATCACGGCTCACTGCAACCTCCACCTCCCAGGTTCAAGTGATTCTCCTGCCTTAGCCTCCTGAGTAGCTGGGATTACAGGCATGTGCCACCATGCCTAGCTAATTTTTATGTTTTTACTAGAGATGGGGTCTCACCATGTTGGTTACCCTGCCCTCGAACTCCTGACCTCATGTGATCCGCCCACCTCGGCCTCTCAGTGTGCTGGGATTACAGGCTTGAGCCACCATGTCTGGGCTGTGAACATCTTTTCTAGGTCAAAAAGAAAAAGAAAGAAATGTTTGTATGATTTTATTATCATATAGAATGTATTAAAGAAGAATCTCAGTGTTACTTTCCAATTGAGTTTAAACAAAATAAGTTCCCAGGCTAAGATGGAAAATCTTTCCATAATATCAAGTGAACTAATGAGAAAGGAACAGTAGCAGAATTTCACACTATACCTTAACCCCAATTTACTCAATAAGAAATCTGATTTAAATGCATACACTAAATTGTTAGAAAGAAACACTCAACTCCTCATTACTGCTAAAAGAAAAAATTCTTAACACTGCCAATGTGCCAATGGGTCAAGCAAAAGCTGGAGATTCTGTTAATTTGGAAGTAAATAAAGGCAAACATTTCCATGACTTTTGGGGGAGAAAAATATCCTTCACCTTTTCCGAGAACAACATTACTTTCTAGAGAACAGGGTCTATCAGTAAGCATGCCAAAAAAAAAAAAAAAAGTAAAGAAAACAAACAAACAAACAAAAAAAACCACATCTCTTAATAATCTGAGCGCTCGAAAGTCTGAAAATAGTTTAATCTTCCAATGAGTCAGAAAACTCAGAACTGGCTGAGTCCCTGGAAACCAGTTCCAAAGAAGGACTGGACGCAGCTCCTGCAGACACACACGGTTGACAGGCAGCAGGTGGTGGCAGGCTGACATAGATTTGGTTATGTTTCTAGTACTGTACGGACTTCTGCCTTATGGGGGCAGTTTATGAAAATAGACCGGGCTGGTTCTGTCTTCCACTCAGAAGTGAGCACGGTACAAAACTGAGAAAAGCTGGAAAAGGACTTGGGATTCAGGTATCGGGAGGGTGGCTCTCCAAAATGCCACTGCAGTCTGCAACAGGCGTTTTCTACTCAGCCCTGAGTGTGAAGGGGTCTACATGCCTGGACGGAAGTAGTTATGGATGAAGGGATTAGAGCTCATGACTCTTGCTAAAGTTGGGCTCGAAAAGAAGCTATTGTTTGGTATGCTCCATTTTGGGGAATGGAAGCAGAGGGAAAAAGTCCAGCCAAGCTCTATTTATCATGCAGAAGAAAGTTAATAATTACAAACCAGAGGCAATGCCTGGAGCGTTCATGTGATTCCTTAAATCTTGCAATTTCTAGTGTTTGTTACTATTTTTATAACTTCATTTCTTGCAGTTACTATTGCTGCATAGAAACCACTCCAAACATAGGGGCGTGAAGCAACCACTGTGTTCTGCTGATGGGGAGTCTGGACAAGACAAGTTGGCAATGGCTTGTCTCTGCTCCACAGGGCTGGTGCCTCAGTTGGGAAGACTTCAAGATGGGACATAAGTTGGGGTGGGAGCCTAGAACCATCTGAAGGCACCTTGACTCCTGGGCTGAAGCCAACTGGGGAACCCACACATGGCTCTTTGATGTGGTTTGCCTGTGTCGTTTGCACAGCATAGTGGTGTCAGGGTAGGTGGACTTTTTACCTAGCGGCTCAGGACACAAGGTAGAACCTGCATCACCTTTTCTAGTCTTGCCTCAGAAGTCGGTGCTATTCCCTCTACTACATTATATTGGCGACACGCATATCACAAGCAGGAGCACAGAGTCCACCCCTGGATGAAAGGAATACCCAGGCCACACTGTGGAGGAGCGTGCAGGATGGCATGGGGCCATCCTTAGAAAATGCAGTCCAATCCATTCAGCTGTTTCTCCATATAGATGAATGTGACTAGGAGTAAAACATTGAAATGAAATTATGTCTGCATGGGAAAATGTGCCTTTTGGGAAAACAAGGGCAGTAGCCCTGGGACCTCCTCAGACAATGAGACTTCCTGCAGAGGCTGAGCAGGAGAGCACAGTGGGTTGGCCTGGGCCTAAGAAGTGAGTCTGGGCTGGGCACAGTGGCTCACAGCTGTAATCCCAGCACTTTGGGAGGCCGAGGTGGGCAGATCACCTCAGGTTAGGAGTTCCAGACCAGCCTGGCCAACATGGCGAAACCCCATCTTTACTAAAAATATAAAAATTAGCTGGGCGTGGTGGTGCCTGCCTATAATCCCAGCTACTAGGGAGACTGAGGCAAGAGAATCGCTTGAACCCAGGAGGTAGATAGAGGTTGCAGTGAGCCGAGATCGTGCCACTGCACTCCAGCCTGGGTGACAGAGTGAGACTCCATCTCACACACATATACACACAAAAGTGAATCTGAAAGTGAGCCCTAGGAAAGCCTGTGACAGTCAGACACTGAGTGCACCATCTTACTGCTACATGTACTGGGACCTGGTGGAAGGTTTCTCATAGTCTTCCAAAATTACTTCCTTGTGCTCATCCACGTGATCTGAAGACACCTGCACTATCTCCCTAATAGCCTTGATATCCTGAGTGATGGATATTAGGCTTTCTTGGCAAAGCTAAAACACATCTCATCTCATTTCAGCTTGGCAAAGCCACCATACAACTTAGGGGACTGGTTTGGCGGAAGGCCTACTGATGTGATCATGAGGGCTTTAAAATGAAAATTCAAGGAAATAGAGAAAATAAAAATATAAAATATAAAACCAGGAAGTGGAATGGAAATAATACCTAATCCTATGACTTCACATAGATTTCTGCTAGTACTGAGAGGCTGGGATGACAAATTATATTTACTTTTTAAATACAGGATAATAAAACTTGGCACCACCTAGCGTCTTTCTTCCTCCCTGCTGTCCTGCTTCCTATAAACACTCACTTTTCCCAGAATCTTTCTTTCAGGGATTTCAGCAGGATTCAGGGAAAACAATACTTAGACTCTGGTTTTCTCTTATTAGGAAATCACACCCCTCTCTCACATCCTCCTAATACATTATTCAGATTGCTCTGAGAGAAGACTTTGAAGAGCCTGCTAGATTTTGGAAACTGAATGCAATAACCAGAATAAGATTTGTAACCAGTCCAGGAAGGTTGGGCCCCGTAACTGACCATGCCTGTGTTAACCAGAGTAACAGGGAGAGGCTCCCTAATGGAACAGGATATTTATTCTGGTATAGGGCATTGCAATGGGAATACATGTGCCGTAATAAACCATGTGGGTATTCAGAGAGATAAAGGAAGACACACGTTTTTAAAGGAAAAATGAGGACAATTACATAAATAAATGTTTTGAGATCATTACCCTTGGCTATGGGCATCAATAAAAGGGTGGCACAAGGCCAACGCTGGAAAGGCAGTTGCTGGGCAGATGTCATTGTGTAAGTATTTTTGGGTGTGTGTAAGGTGTAATGGCCTTTGTGCAAGGTGGTGACTTTTTCAGTCCTTTGGAAAAGATTTTGTTATCAAGCATTACACATTTATCTCTTTATTGCCTTCCCCAGCTCTATTTGTCAAGGTTTAAAATTTTTTCTTCAACACAAGTGACTCCATTTTGATTCTGACAACTTTCCTGCTTTTGACGATTCAGCCTGCCCTAGCTACAGAAAGAGAGCACAAGCCTTCCATTAGACAAGGCTTAAAACCAAGGTCAGACATCTCAGGAACCAACAGAGGGGGTTAGAATAAAAGGGGCATTAGAGAGTGTAGACAAACTGCTCTGCAGTACCTAACACTGTGGGATGGGGCATGTGCGACCAACATTGCTGTGCATCCCATCCCCTCCTCTCAAGCTTCAGGCAAGACCTCAACATGCCTAAGAAATGTCTGGCCACTGCAGAAGGGAAACCATCTTAATCACGGGAGAATATAAAGGAGAGGGAGAATACAAAGCTGTGACAATAGCTCTCCAAGATAACAGGCGCTTAACCTAAAAGAAAGATCGTCCACCAGTGTCATCTGGTGGATGAATGTATCGTCACCCCTTCAGGACATGCCTGGTCTCCAGGTCCCCTTCCCCCAAGCAGAGCCCAGGACCCCTGGGGGATTGTTCAGGAGCATGGGAGGCATCTTACTGTGCATCTGTCCTAAGGTTTTGGTGATGTCCTGAATAGACAGTCTCAGTCGCTGCAGGGCTTGGAGTAGGGCCTCCTGGTTGGGCTGCAAGATAGCATTCACGGCCTGAACAAGAGCCTGGGAATGAGATTCATGTATACAACTTATTAGCACTTCCTTAAAGTCCATGCGGGCAGAGTAAGCTTCATTGTGGGAAGCCAGGGGAGGACTGGACAGTTTGTCAGAACTTCCTGGGAACATCCTAAGCTAGATCCACTGTGGTGTCAGCCTGACAGCCAGAAGCTCCCTGGGGACCTCCCAGACAGACCCCTAGTTTTGTGTTTCAGGAATTTCAGCTGACAGTTACTTCTTGCACCTCCCAAGGGCCTGAGTACTATTATTTTACTCCTTTCGTCTCTCAGATTTGTCACATATTATGATCAGTTCTACTTCTGCATTTCCAACAGGGGCATCCTTGCTCCGAAAAAGTCTCATATAAAGTCAGATTTAAATGGTTTGACTCTGTGTCCCCACCCAAATCTCATCTTGGATTGTAATCCCCACATGCTAATGGAGGGACCTAGTGGGAGGCGATTGAATTATGGGGGCGGGTTCTCCCATACTCTTTTCATGATACGAGGGAGAGTTTTCACAAAATCTGATGGTAAAAAAGTGTTTGGCAGCTCCCCTCTTTGCTCTCTCTCTCTCCTGCTGCCTTGTAAAGAGGTTCTTGCTTCCCCTTCACTTTCCTCCATGGTTGTAAGTTTCCTGAGGCCTCCCCATCCATGCAGAACTATGAGTGAATTGAACCTCTTTCCTTTATAAATTACCCAGTCTCAGGTAGTATGTTTATAGCAGTGTGAAAATGGACTAATACACAGACAGATTCTACAGCGCCCCCAGCTCTAGAACCCCCTCTGCTGGGAAGACTTCCTTGTCTTCCTTGAGTCTCTACTTCATCTGAACTATACTTAGAAGGCCGATATTTGATTCTGTGTCTTCCAATGCACTAAACACATGGATGAAAACTAAAGTAACCATGGAGTTTAACTATTGAGAGAGAAAGTGCGTGCTATAATATACCAGCAATGGGTCACCTTATTGAGGATACAGTAGGTGCTCAACATATGCTTATCAAGGGAGGTAGTGTTGGCTGGGCACGGAGGCTCACACCTGTAATCCCAGCACTTTGGGAGGTCGAGGCAAGTGGATCACGAGGTCAGGAGTTTGAGGCCAGCCTGATCAACATGGTGAAACCCTGTGTCTACTAAAAATAAAAAAATTAGCCAGGCATGGTGGCATGCCCTACTTAGGAGGCTGAGGGAGGAGATTCGCTTGAACCTGGGAGGCAGAGGTTGCAGTGAGCTGAGACCACGCCATTGCACTCTGGCCTGAGGACAGAGCAAGACTCCATCTCAAAAAACAAACAAACAAAAAAAGCAGTTGGGGGAGGTAGCGAGGGAAGGCAAAAATCTAACTGAAATATTTTTAGGCAAGGCATTAACACTGTAGCTGATCACAGGCTGCATCACTGTCTTTTGTCTTCTATCCAGCCTTCCTGGTACCTGTCTGACTCCTGAAGAATTTCCAGTTTGAGGCCCAGTGCAGTGGCTCACAGCCGTAATCCACGTTAATCCATCTTCAACCACTGTATCCATCATGAGCTTCTGTCAGGGCTGGGAAAATGTCTGTCTTGTTAGATCCAATTTCCCATTGCCCAAAACAATGCCTATTTGTTGAATGGAGAAAAGGTCCATTCCAAATTTTATGGGAATTGAGAAAAGGGAGCAAATACGGTGGCCTAGAGCTTAGATCTCTTCTCTCAGACTTGAACTAAGCAGGACAAGGTCTATGTTCATTCGTATTGAGAAATCCACTGCAGGAAAGGCAGAATGGGAAGCTCAAGCTCATTTAAAAAGAAAAGGTGCTATAAGGAGAGAAGGTACCTTTATCCCGGGCACTGCTGCTTTCTCCACCAAAGCGGTCACCAGTATAAAGCCATGCAGGCTCTCTCCCCCAGGAAATGAGATGATGGTCTCCAGGTTCCTTGGGAAGGAGAGGACCACATGGTTAGGGATGTGGAGACTGTACTGTGAGTACTCACTGCCCAGAGATCCCTGCCAAGTTAGGTAACTGCAGGGTGGAATCACTGCACAACTTTTTCCTCTCCATAAGACAGTCCTGCAGATGGGCATATACCTTCAGCAATGTTCAGGGAGGAAAGAGAACAGATAAGTTCAATCTCACGTTCACCTGACAGGCAGCCTTCCAATGTCTAGCATGGCCCTGATGGTCCTGGACTATCTCCGCAGTGGAATAACTGGCTGAATGAGAAGTTCCTAGTAAGAGATGTAGCTGATTCTCCACAGGACCAGTTCTATGGCCCATCAACATCATTCCTAACAAAAGCCAGAGTCTTGGAGCTAGAGAGACCCAGGCAACAGCTAAGTCCATGCTCTTTTTTCTACAGGTATGAAGCCATGGCCCACAGAAGCAAAGCAGCTTGCCCAAGGTCATATAGCCAGCTAATCACAGGACCAGGCTGGGAAGAGTTTCACAACTCAGGCCAGTGCTGCCTCTAATCCGTTTATACGTGTATTAGTTTGTTCTCACACTGCTATAAACAACTACCTGAGACTGGGTAATTTATAAACAAACGAGGTGCAATTGACTCAGAGATCCTTAGGCTTACCAGCAAGTGTGGCTACGAGGCCTCACGAAACTTTCCAATCATGGTGGAAGGGGAAGCATGCATCTTACATGGTGGCAGGAGGTGGGGGGAAGTGCCACACTTTTAAGCCATCAGATCTTGTGAGAACTGGCTGGGCACAGTGGCTCAATCCTATAATTCCAGCACTTTGGGAGACCAAGGTAGGCGGATTACCTGAGGTCAGGAGTGCGAGATCACCCTGGCCAACATGGTGAAACCCTGTCTCTACTAAAAATACAAAAATTAGCCGGGCATGGTGGGACATGCCTGTAATCCAAGCTACGCAGGAGGCTGAGGCAAGAGAATAGCTTGAACCTGGGAGGCAGAGGTTGCAATGAGCCGAGATCATGCCACTGCACTCCAGCTGGGGTGACAGAGTGAGACTCTGTTGCAATAATAATAATAATGAGATCTTGTGAGAACTCACTCACTATCATGAGAATAGCACTGGGGAAATCCACCCCCATGATCCTGTCACCTCCCACTGGGTCCCTCTCCTGACATGTGGGGATGACAATTTGACATGAGATATGGGTGGAAACACAGAGCCAAACTCTATCTATCTATCTATCTATCTATCTATCTATCTATCTATCTATCTATCTATCTATCTGTCTGTCTATCTATCTATCTATCTATCTATCTATCTATCTATCTATCTAATCTATCTATCTCAATGCTGTGCAATCAAATGGGATCTGGAAGGCTGTTACAGAGGGATCATTTCGAAATGACCTGCTGTCATTTAAACGGAGTAAAACATCTACAAAACCTAAAACCTTAACTTTATGGATCATATTTGCCCTTCACATTTTAAGCATGAGACAAAGATGAAAAACAAAACCAATGTCAAACCAAACCAAACCAAGTCAAAGTCAAGACTTACATTGTTCCAGCAGCAACATTAGCTTGGGAAATGATGTCTTCACCTTCTGTGCCCCCATCTGCCCAGTTTTTCTACTGGACACTCTCATTTGATGGGTTTGGCAATAGAAGCTGAGGTTTGGTGATGGGAGAAGCAACACTGGATCAGAGGCTATTTTTGTTTTCCAGGAGAAGCAGAGCCTAAGGATGTGTGGATCAGACCTGCCCCGTGACCTCCAGTCTACATAATAACAGCGTCTTTTGAAGGGATTTTTCTGTAGCCAATCTGCAATCTGGCCTCCCATAGAAGATAGAGTGAGATGAGAAATATTTTTTTCAAACCGTTAAACTTCAGCTGGGTGCAGTGGCTCACGCCTGCAATCCCAGCACTTTGGGAGGCGAGGTGAGTGGATCACCTGAGGTCAGGAGTTCAAGACCAGCCTGGCCAACATAGTGAAACCCTGTCTCTACTAAAAATACAAAAATTAGCCAGGTGTGGTGGGGGGTGCCTGTAATCTCAGGTACTCAGGAGGCTGAGGCAGGAGAATCCCTTGAATCCAGAGGCAGGGGTTGCAGTGAGCCGAGATCATGCCACTGCAACAGAATAAGACTAAGTCTCAAAAAAAAAAAAAAAAAAAAACTTCAAAGAGTTACTGAAATTTGGTAAAGTTTAATTTTGTTTTCTTTGCATTGCATGTTACTTGTTTTATTATGTACAGACTGGAAAATACAGTAAAAAAAATTCCCTAATCTATCCAAGGAAGAGGCAATCACTGTTAATTTTTAGATTGTGAACTTCAGGCACATTTCCTTCTAGTATACTTTTTATGCATTATATATGGTTGATATTATACTATACATCTAATTTAGCATGCTTTGTTCTTTGTTTTATTGTAAGATTTTAAATTTGGCATAGATTCTAAAGTGCATAAATGATTTCTGAGAACTTACCCAATTTCCAGGAATCTAGCCCAATTTCAGTTATATTGACCACCAAGAGAAAAAAAAAAATAAAAGAACAATTAAGTTTGTAAACCAGATGTATTAATAACTTCTAGGGTCACATGTCCACAGGCATGCACACTTGTTTGCAAGGCACTGCAGACACACACACATCCACACTTGCTTTGAATTCTGCAGGTTGTGGCTGAACCATGGAATGCTGTGTGACAAAGGGTGAGTGACATCTCCACTCACATTCCAGCCCCAGAATATTTGGCCTATGGCCATCTTAATAAATTATTAGGCTGCGCACAGTGGCTCATGCCTGCTATCCTAGCACTTTGGGAGGCCAAGGCGGGCGGATCATGAGGTCAGGAGTTTGAGACCAGCCTGGCCAATGTGGGGAAACCCTGTCTCTACCAAAAATGCAAAAATTAGGCAAAGCTCGGTGGCTCACGCCTGTAATCCCAGCACTTTGGGAGGCTGAGGTGGGCGGATCAC
>NW_012098166.1:471174-471956 GCF_000951045.1 Mandrillus leucophaeus
GTTCACCTGACAGGCAGCCTTCCAATGTCTAGCATGGCCCTGATGGTCCTGGACTATCTCCGCAGTGGAATAACTGGCTGAATGAGAAGTTCCTAGTAAGAGATGTAGCTGATTCTCCACAGGACCAGTTCTATGGCCCATCAACATCATTCCTAACAAAAGCCAGAGTCTTGGAGCTAGAGAGACCCAGGCAACAGCTAAGTCCATGCTCTTTTTTCTACAGGTATGAAGCCATGGCCCACAGAAGCAAAGCAGCTTGCCCAAGGTCATATAGCCAGCTAATCACAGGACCAGGCTGGGAAGAGTTTCACAACTCAGGCCAGTGCTGCCTCTAATCCGTTTATACGTGTATTAGTTTGTTCTCACACTGCTATAAACAACTACCTGAGACTGGGTAATTTATAAACAAACGAGGTGCAATTGACTCAGAGATCCTTAGGCTTACCAGCAAGTGTGGCTACGAGGCCTCACGAAACTTTCCAATCATGGTGGAAGGGGAAGCATGCATCTTACATGGTGGCAGGAGGTGGGGGGAAGTGCCACACTTTTAAGCCATCAGATCTTGTGAGAACTGGCTGGGCACAGTGGCTCAATCCTATAATTCCAGCACTTTGGGAGACCAAGGTAGGCGGATTACCTGAGGTCAGGAGTGCGAGATCACCCTGGCCAACATGGTGAAACCCTGTCTCTACTAAAAATACAAAAATTAGCCGGGCATGGTGGGACATGCCTGTAATCCAAGCTACGCAGGAGGCTGAGGCAAGAGAATAGCTTGAACCTGG
>NW_012098166.1:473971-478210 GCF_000951045.1 Mandrillus leucophaeus
GGCTGAGGCAGGAGAATGGCGTGAACCCAGGAAGCAGAGCTTGCAGTGAGCTGAGATGGCGCCACTGCACTCCAGCCTGGGCAACAGAGTGAGACTCCGCCTCAAGAAAAAGCAATAAAAAAAATTAGTTGGGTGTGGTAATGGGTGCCTGCAATCCCAGCTACTCAGGAGGCTGAAGCAGGAGAAGTGCTTGAACCCAGGAGGCAGAGGTTGCAATAAGCCGAGATCATGCCACTGCACTCCAGCCTGGGAGACAGAGTGAGACTCTGTCTCTGAAAATAAATAAATAAATAAATAAATGAGTTATTTCACTCCTCTTACATTTTTGTATTTACCACAACCCCACATTTTGTTCTAGTTGATTCCTACTCAACTAGCTAGTTGATTCCTACTCAACTTTTAGAATTTGCCTTACATCAAGTTCTGCCCCCTCACCAAGATTTTTGCTGATTTGTAAAGCCTGCATTGATGCCATTTCTCTGAAATTCTAAAGGACATATTGTTTGAGTCACTCTTTGACATTTGTCATATAGTGTCTTGTTATTTAACCACATGGGGAGTACTTTGCTTCTATTTATTTCATTTCTTCATAGCACTTAGCTCTGTGCTAGGCATATTAAAAGGTTTCAAAAGATAATTACCAAACAGAATAACTGGTGAGACCCAGGACTGTGTCCGCATCTCTGGAATTAAACTAGCCCTTCACTCTTCCTTCCTAGGAAACTATTAATAGCTTTTTTGTTGTTGCTTTATAGTGTTTGTTTTTGAGACAGGATCTCACTCTGTCGCCCAGGCTGGAGTGCAGTGGTGGAATCTTGGCTCACTGCAACCTCTGCCTCCTGGGTTCAAGTGATTCTCCTGCCTCAGCCTCCCGAGTAGCTGGAATTGCAGGCACCCACTGCCACACCTGGCTAATTTTTGTATTTTTAGTAGAGACAGGGTTTCACCATGTTGGCCAGGCTGGTCTAGAACTCCTGACCTCAGGTGACCTGCCCACCTGGGTCTCCCAAAGTGCTGGGATTACAGGTGTGAGCCTCTGTACCTGTCTGTTGTTGCATTTTTGACTACCATTCTAGTACAGTCATTTTTCCCTTCAACCTTCTCTTATTGTGTTTTTCTCTTTGAGTAATAAATCCAGCTAATTCACTATTCAGTACCTTGAACAGAATAAATTATGCACATATATTTATTATTTTTTATCCAAATTCTTACCCAGATTCAGCAGTTTTCAGTAGTCACCCATTTTATTATTAAAGCCTAATTAATCAAGGATCACAATTCATAATTGCAGAAAACATAAACCTCCAGGGCTCAGAGCTCCTGAGAGACATGAGATGGCCCAATCTCACTTCTTCCAATGGGGCACATAATTTTTTTTTTTTTTTGAGGCAGAGTTTGTTACCCAGGCTGGAGTGCAATGGCATGATCTTGCTCACTGCAACCTCCACTTCCTTGGTTCAAGCGATTCTCCTGCCTCAGCCTCCCAAGTAGCTGGCATTACAGGCATGCACCACCATGCCTGGCTAATTTTTTTGTATTTTTAGTAGAGACAGGGTTTCACCATGTTGGACAGGCTGGTCTTGAACTCCTGACCTCAGGTGATCCACCTGCCTCAGCCTCCCAAAGTGCTGGGATTACAGGCATGAACCACCGCGCCCGGTCGGGGCACATAAATTAGTCTTAAAATCTAGGCTGCCTACTAAATACATAACCCTTTTAAGTAGATTCCCATCATCGCCTCTGGCAATCTCATGGCTGAGGAAGTTCTTCCTCACATCAAACCTCAGTGAATCTTCAGCTGTTGTAACCAGCCACAAAAGAAACTGCTGTCTTTTTATCCGGAGCTGAAATAAATTTGGCTGCGAAAATTAAGGTGAAAGGAAAATTTAACATTTTAGATGATGTGTCCAATTCTATTTGTTGAATTTCTTGTTTGTTAAAAACTCATGCTATTCCTTCTATAGACAAATGTCCTTATTCGCAGCCCAACTGTCAAAGGAATGATGTGACTTTGGTGGAATAGATGGAATTATTAATCAAATTCTCAATCCAACCCACCTGGAGCATCTGCTCTGAATTCATCCATAATCATTCTCTTCTTATCACTATATAATGATTACTTATCAAAGCCAACTGGTTCTAACCTGATATGAATGGAGAGCATCTTAGAGAATAAACAGTTTGAAGAGAAAGAACAAATAAAAGCTGATTTTGCAGGAGCTTGATGGTCAGGTTGAAAAATTCACACATGATGTGGAAACAAACAAGACAAAATGGCCTGAGCCATTGTGTTCAGAGCGGACTGAGAGGAAACTTCTGGGGCCTGTGATTTTTGAATTTTTGGTCAAGCTCACCCTTTCTTTGGAACCATAAAGCAGACCATAAATATGACCATCCCTAATTATAAAAAAAGCCTGGGCGTTTCCTGTGGGAAAAAAGTCACAAGACTGCCTCCGGCAGAGTTTCAGTCTGTGGAAATTCAAAACATTCTCTTCCTTCCTTACCCGTCTGGATCTTTTTTAGTCCAGTTTGTCAGCACCAAGTCTGAGTGGACCAGGATAGGAGGGAGCCCCAAGTTCCTGGAGACTTCAACAAATGGAAGGGCAAGATTCCTTGGCAGCACCTTTCAGAAATAAATCAAGACTAATAGCATATTCTTGAAAGCTTGCAGCAGAGGAAATAATCATGGTTGCCTTTTATTCCAGCAATCCTGTGGTACACAAATGACCTGGGAACCAAGTTTGAATTACCTGAGTGATGCATATTCATATGCCTCACACATATCTTTCTGTTAATGACCCAGTGGAAATACTGCTTATGAGTACACGGTACAATATACGTGAAAATTACAACATTGGATCATACACGTACATATAGAATATAAAATAACCTCTGCAAACTGACTGTGCAAAGAAAGGCACTACCAAAACAATTAAACATAAACTGGGGCCAGAGGAGATTACCAATAGAAAAAAGTTTTGATAGATGGGTAAGTAGGTAGATGGATAGAAATATATATATATATATAGAGAGAGAGAGAGAGAGAGAGAGAGAGAGAGATGACAGATACATAGATAGATGATAGAAAGATGATGATGGAGCGATAGATAGATGATAGATTTATTGACTGATTGACCGATAGAGATATACAGCTAGATGCAGAAACTTGTGTGTGCACCAGGGTATGAGCCAGGGAGACCCCAGCGCCCTAGAAAAGCATGAGGATAGACCGACTCAGCCCATGGGGAAACTGACTCTCTCTCATTCATTAGTCAAACACAGTAACACCTTCAAGTAAGCCACCGCAGGACAGATCCCTTCACCCTTTTTTATCCAAGGAGCCCTCCACAGCGCTTTATCAGTCACAAGTCCAGAAAAGCTGCATGGGGTTCTCTATCGGAGGTAAAGGCTGAACGAGTCTAGATTCAAACCCCATCCTTGTGCCCCCTCTTCCTTTTCCATTTTCATTTCTCCGTAAGATAAAATATCCATTAAGAATGCCCTGCTTTTGCCTTCATTTTTCCCTTGAATTTTTTCTTGGGTGGAAAACAATGAAGAGCTTTAAAAGGTTTTGCAGTGTGAACCTCGGGTACACTTTCCTCAGAATGCACTGGAAAGCTAGGTACTTTCTGAGCTGAAAAGTCAAGGGAGGAGAAACAAAGAAAGTGAAAGGTGATCTGAGGCGAGATGGTGGGTATGGGGAGCCTCCCGGTTCCCTGGAACTACCAGGGCACAGCTGGGAGGAGAAAACTTCCTTCCCCTATCGCTCTTCTTTCCCCCAAACCCCAATTTAGGATAATGATTTGCAGAGGGGATGGTCTAAAGAGGACCCACTGGGACGTGCCTAGACTTCAAACTTTTCAGCATCAGACACACAGTTTTGAAAATGTAATGCACTGGCCGGGTGCTGGGGCCCATGCCTGTAATCGCAGCACTCTGGGAGACCCAGGTGGGTGGATCACCTGAGGTCAGGAGTTCGAGATCAGCCTGGCCAACATGGTGAAACTCTGTCTCTACTAAAAATACAAAAAAAAAAAAAAAAAAAAAAAGCTGGCCATGATGGCAGGTGCCTGTAATCCCAGCTACTCAGGAGGCTGAGGCCGGAGAATCCCTTGGACCCGGAAGCCAAGGTTGCAGTGAGCCGAGATCATGCCACTGCAGTCTAGCCTGGGCGACAAGAGTGAAACTCTGTATCAAAAAAAAAAAAAGAAGATATGCACTGACAAATAACAAGGCTGA